>NC_063446.1:34315384-34627348 GCF_020379485.1 Brassica napus
TATCTGAAACAATTTTTTCAAACATACTCTTTCTATTCTTTTAAAGTGTTATTATACGATTGTTTATTGTTTCAAAAAGCGTTATTCCATATTTTTAATGCAATATATCCAATTTATTTTATTATTTTAACTTATCAACAAATTTTATTTAAATTATTTTTATTTAAATATATACACTAAATAAAGATACACTAATGTATTTTATTTTTCTTAGTCCATGTGAAATACTCTATTTGTTCCTAAAAGATCCATATCGTAGAGGAAACTTTTGTTTCATAAAGATACATATTTTCTATTTCCAATGCAATTTTTGTCACCTAATAATGAGAAATTTTGAAATTCAAGAACATTAATTGCATTTTTTTAATTTTATTGGTTTAAAAATATAGGAAATATAAAATTACAAAAAACTATGCATTTATAGATAAATTTTAATATCTTTTTACTAAAAAGTATGAAAATTCTGAAACATGGATCGTTTAGGAACGGAGAGAGTATGTTAAAGTGACATTTTAGCTAAACGGAAAAATATGCATCTTTATGAATGTAATGTAGTATTGAAAACTCATTAAATCATTATTACAGAAGCATTTATTTTCAGTTATCGATTTGTATTTCACTAAGTTCAATTTTTTATATTTATATATTCTTCATAAGAAACATAAAAATATATTTGGAAACAATTTTTTAAAAACTTCCATTTTAGTAGAATGGAGGTAGTAAATATATTCACACAGTAAAATAACATTTTCATAGTAATTTATGTAACATGCTATTGAAATTAAATTTATCACTAAAAATCTTTACTAGAGTCGTTTTTGTCTTTAACATTCCTTTATCTAACCAAAATGAACCGATCTTCATGTAATAATCAAGGATATTGCGACAAAATGTAATATTTGTAGGAACCTTAGTTTACTACAGGATACATCTGTTTGTAAAAAAATAATAAAAAAATAAATCATAATTATAAGAGAATTATAATATCAAAATACATTGATAATGAAGAATCGTAAAATTGACAATAATTTTTTTCTTCAATTTTTAAACACTCCGTAATATGATGGTTTCAGAGCATTCTTATTCCCAAGCTATAACAATGGTAATTATATTTCCAAAAACCAAAAATAAAATCTATCAAACCAAAAATATGTGTATTCTGAAAAATAATTTTGTACTCAAGGTGACGATTACATCGTGTCCAGAATCTAACTTTTCCAACAAACGCTTCCATCGGAAACCCTAAATCCACATTATTTTGTCATAAATGAGTTCCAACAATCTTCCGCATGAATAGAAACGACTCAAGGAAAAGTATTTTTGAGGATAAAAGAGAAAAATCCACTGCATGATGAGTTTGTAGCAATTTCAACTTTGAACTTATCATTGTTAATAGCTATTAGATTTGCTCAAACAAAAAGTGAATATGATGTCTTGAACCCCTTTAGTTTGATGTAAACAGAGACAATCACTATAACACAATTCATTCTCTCACAAAATTTGGTTCTCTACTGTGTTTACTTTGGCATGCTTTACTTTGAAAATATAGTATTTCTTTCGTTGTGTTTCCTTCATTTTTCGAGAAACGACTCAATTTCACATTCACAAAGTGATTTATCATTAGTTTGGTTTAAAGCAGTATCGTGTACAACTCCACTTATATTTCACAAATATATACTCAAATCATTAAAAGCAAACTCTTATCCTATAAACCTTACATGTTGCACTTTTCAATCATCCTATGAACTGGGTAGAGACCGAAGTTTCACAGTGCTTTTGGCAGAGTTAGTTTGACTTAGTTATATCTTTTAATTTATCTTTTGGGATCTCTAATCAGTTAGGTAGGATAAAGTCATTTTTTGGTGATTTAACAACTTGATATCGTGAAAAATCTTTAGTACATAGATCCGCAAAATTTTCATTTCTTCTAATGTAATCAATCGTAATTATATCAATTGAAATCAAGTGTTTAATGGTTTTTTAAAGTTTTTTATAACAAAATTTATCATTATACGATCCTGCTAAATGCTTGATCTACTGTCGTTTGGCCATCAAAATGTACACGTAATACCAACATTGATTTAGTCGACATAGAAATATCTTCCAAAAAATTCGAAGTAATTCTGCTTCTTCTGCAGCTTTATCTAAAGCTATATATGACCAATGGTTTGCTCAATCATTTGACAACTCTATGACTCTAAATGGTGACCATGAGAATTGGTGGGAATAGTGAATTCGTTATCATTCCTAACAATTTACACCATTTAGAAGGAATATTTGTTCCTATGATTCTTTTACATTCCTTAACATCTAAGGAATAATAGACTACAATTATTCCTTATCAAATTAGGAAAGAAATAGTTTTTTCTCTTATTTTATTCCTTTCATTCTTTTCCTTCTTGTTTCTCATATTTTTTTAATGGTTACCGGTTAGCATGCGAAGATCACGGAGAAGTACAGGTTAGTATGGAGTGCACGATGTTTTCCTTCCTTAAAATACATTTTGATTTATTTTAATTTTGTATAGAATAGTCGTTGTTTGAAGTGGACACGGCCACCTTTAGGATGGAAAAAATGTAACACTAATGGATCATTTCATCACTTAATGCTCCAGGGCAGTGCTGGTTGGGTTATCATGGATGATAATGTGACTTATAAAGGTTCAGCTCAAGCAAAAAGAAGACGGATACAAGATGCTTTGGAAAGTGAATTGCAAGCCATTCTTATGGCATTATAACATTGTTGGAGTATGGGTTAGCGTCAGATCATATTGGAAAGTGACTGTCAAAAGACAATAGATATCCTTAATAATAGACTGCTTCTCTTTGGATATTACAACGGAATGAGAGATATTAACTGGTGAACCACGCGGTGGTAGGCTAGTGGTCTCGAGGGAGCAACAGCCTCAATACGGACCCAGCTTCGAAACCCCGTGTGGCCACCCGGACTAGCGTTAAATCGCAAGAATACGTGGAGTGCTGTGGGCTTTGTGGGACCAACCGTGGGCTTCATGGTTGGTCGCCGAATCTCCACAGTTATCAAAAAAAAAAAAAAAGATATTAACTAGAGGGCAAGAAAATTTCGGAACATCAATTTCCAATGGACGAGTAGGAATGCAAATAAAATTCGCAGATTGCTTAGTAAAACGGCTAGAAACATGAATAGATTTTAAGTTTTATTACTATGTACCTTAATATTTATTTACCTGCACTTTTGCACGTAGACCACATACATTCGAACTAAAGTAATAAAATCAGATGTTATAAATAAAAAGAAAAGAATAGTCGTTGTTTGAAAAGTAAAAAAAGACAGAAATGCAAATTACTTCAGTTTCCCCCCTTAGTCATCGTCTGTTCTGTTTTTGATTAATTAATGTTTGACTCGAGTCTTCTCTTTTTTTTTTTTTTTTAGAGCTGTCATCTCCGAGACTCATGCGAGTCAGGTTCTCTCTCTGTCTCACCCTCTTTTCTTCCTTCCTTGCCCCCCACCACCGACAATTCTCTCCGCATCTGGACACACCATCATCGTCTCCGACAAAAATCGTCTGTCTCTGATCATCGCAATGCACGCTCTAAAGGACAAAGTCTCCCAGAAGCTTTCGAATCTCTTCGCCGATTCCCCTTCCCAATCTGCATCTCCTCGCCATTCCCTCACCGATTCTCCAAAGGTATATTTCCTTCACGTCTCTCGATCATCTCTCTCTCTCTCTCTCTCTCTATTGTCCTCTGATTTGGATCTCGTTCGAAACCAAAAGATCATTGTCTCAATTACTAATGCGTTTCGATTGAATGTGTATGTTGTAGGCTTCAGCGAAATCGTTTACTTCGTATTTCTCATTTGGTGCTCGAAACGAGAACGAAGATTCCGAATCTGAATCATTTCCTCCTCCTCCTCCAATTAGAACAGACAGCTACGAGTCTGTTGAGAATTGCAAACAAGAAGAAGATTGCAAAAAGAACCAATCTTCTTCGACAACGGTAGGCAATGATGACTACGAAGGAGAGATGAAGGAGTTAACAGAGAGCTCTGCTTTTATCTCTGCTGACTTGTGCGAGTTCTTGCACGCGTGTCTTCCCAATATCGTTAGGGGATGCAAATGGGTCTTGCTATACAGGTTAAAAAAAAAAGAGAATGATGTTTACTTTTGTTGAATAAGAGAGACTTGTTTGGTTTTTTGGTTATTAACTACTTTTAATTCGGATGAAGGGCAGTACGTTGAAGCATGGGATATCGCTTCGTACGCTTCTGCGTAAAAGTGCTGAGCTTCCTGGTCCTTGTTTGCTGGTATGTTTGCTGCCATGCCCTCTTAGATACATTCTGAAAAAAAAATGTTGAATAGGAGAGATGTGATGATTGGGGTAATGGGGTAGGTTGCTGGAGACAAACAAGGTGCGGTTTTTGGTGCTATGCTGGAATGTCCGTTAACAACTACTCCTAAGAGGAAGTATCAGGCATGCTTACTACTTGTTGTGATGATATTCGCACTCGTTGGCGTTTGCCTTTCAGTGTTATTAATATTCAAATTGCTGATTCTTCACATGTTTTGATGACAGGGTACAAGCCAGACATTCTTGTTCACAACTATTTATGGTCAACCACGCATATTTAGACCTACCGGTAACATTCTCATTCTCGACTGTTTCTTCTGAACTATTTATGGTCACCACACATATATGGGAGGAAGAATATTGAGATAACTGAAAAGTGAAATCTGAGTAGAATGATCAAGTCTCTCTCCCAATAACAGATCTTAAGAATATTGGTTCAGAACTGTTCCTCATCAGGAACTTGATACATACTTGTTCTATGTAGTTTAATTGTAGCTGTAAACCATCTTAGTGAAAGAAGGAAATAGACTTAGTATAGTAGATGATGGAAGGGGAAAGTACCTTGTTAAGGATAAGTTGTGGAAGTTTAACCTTTTCTGTTATTTAGAACCTATTCCATGTAATTTTTGCATGATCCCTAAACATTGTAATGCAAGCATATATAAAGTCAATCCCCTCAAGTATGTGTACTCAGTGACCTTCTTTGTAAAATTGTGTGCAGGTGCCAACCGATATTACTACATGTGCATGAATGAGTTTTTGGCGTTTGGAGGTGGAGGAAGCTTTGCGCTATGTTTAGACGAAGATTTGTAAGGCGCTTTCTTGCTCCATATTATTTTGAAAAATTGCCACTTTCTAATCGTTTTGATGTTTACTCAAACGGAATGTTTACTTTGAACAAGGTTAAAAGCAACAAGTGGACCTTCTGAAACATTTGGCAACGAATGCTTAGCTAGCAGCACAGAGTTTGAGTTGAAGAATGTCGAGGTAAACATCAAGTTCAACATAATTATACAATCTTGACATGGATCTTGAAGTAAAGCAATTCATGTTCATGTTATTAAAAATCTGCAGCTTTGGGGATTTGCGCATGCGTCTCAGTACCTCTCCTCCTGATCCTGGAGATTCTTTCTTTGAAGAGAATTGATATATCTCAAAAAAAGAAAGCTTACCCATCTTTTTGTATCTGTTAATTGTTTCAAAGTTATGATTAGGCTTAAGACAGTTTTCAGAGTTTTACATGATTGTATCTGTGTTACCAAGAATACCAACTCAGCTGTGACATTTTTTTTTTTACTGAGAACAAAAGTGTAATTTTTTTGTTTTATACATATAAGATTAATGTGGGTTTCAAAGAGTAATATCATCTCAGAGAGTGATGAAGATAACTTTGAGAAGGAGAATGGCAGTTTATGTTTTAAAAGAGGTTTGGAAAAAATACATCTAGACAGGAAACAAGAAGAAGAAGAGGATTGTATACAGAGACAAGAAGAAGAGGAAGGGATCTCAAGCCAGGAAGCCAAGCCTCTCTCCATTCTTCTTAGCAAGCCTAATCAATCCTTGTCTCTGCTTTGCATCAGCTCCTATCGATTTGCAGAACTCTGTAATCACCTAAATAAAAAGAAAAAAGGAAAAAAAAGCTCATTGATTCTTTCTTCTTTGCACTAAGTTTTCAAGATCTAATTTAGAGAATGATGAATTTTAAACCTGAGAGTGTAAAGCAATGGCTTTGCCTCTAAGCTGATTAAACCTCTTCTTGCCTACTATGTTCCTGGTGACAACGACTAGAGGAGCGAATAAGCCTTTGCCTTCGTTGACATTCTTCATCATTGGCTGTACTCTGATGGGTTTCCGTGAGAGTTTTGCAAAGTGTTGCCGTGGCGCAGTTGTTTTGGCGAGCATGGTGTGGTAATCCTCGCCGCAGATTGAACTTCCCCAACCTCCATAGAATGAAGTTCCTAGTAAACCTTGACTCGCAGAAAGTGAAGCAGCAGCAGCCATAGGAATCAGCTTTCTCTCTCTCTCTGTGATAAACTGCTAATGGTGGAGAGAGGAGGTTTGTGTGTTATTTTGGTTCTGGATGGAGAAACGATAGCCACAAATATGATTGTGGTTTTGCTACATCACTCTTTCTCCACCGTCCGATTATATTTTTTAATTCTTCTCCACTCTTTAATCAGATTAGTCAATGTCTGACCCAAGTGGCTTCGGTAATCTTAATTTACGGGGATTGTTTTTACAGCCAGGTTGTTGTCAAAATGTAATATTACAACGTGACAGTAATGAATGATATTTGTAAAGATGACTTGGAGAGAATTAGAATGCGGTTAATAGTAGTAGCATCAAAGCAAAGCAAGACCATGAAACGAATATATGTTCCACCATAACAAAGCAAGTTCCGTAGTTTCAGAGATAACCAAGGAGAGAGAGAGAAATCGAAAGAATGTACATAGCAGACCGATGCATCAAGGTTCAGAGATATATTGGTAGCTCCAAAGCGCATTAGAAGATCCCGAACGTGTTCTCGCCACTGTAACTCATGTAGAGAAACCCGTCTTCGTCTTTGTGCTCTTCATAAATCGCAGACATTATCGCAGCTGCAATAAAAGAAAAGATGATAACACTACCACTAGTAGCAAAAAAAGATCTGATCAGCTACTTGAACTGGACAAGAAAGATGATTAGGGAATAATCAAACCAGTAGGTGGAAGAACGTTCTTGACGAAAATGAAGATGGCTTTCTCAGGACTAAGCTTGATACGCTTGCGTACAACATAAACAAACTGACCAACAGTCAGATCAGCTGGGACCAAGTACCTGAAAGTTTTTCAGGTGACACAAGTCAGGAAGCCATATCAAGAACTTGCATACATATCCCCTAAGCAATAAGCTATGAAAAAAAAAAGAAACATACTTTTTCTTATCAATATCAGGGACATCGCTCTTCTCGGCTCTTTCCACAATGACCTGCACAATATCAAAAGTACATAATAAGCCAAAGTATGAAACTTTTCTTGGAAGAAGATAGATGGTGGAGAGTCTGGTAGTACATACAGGTATTCTATCTGGGTACTTGTCCCTGATACGAGAAGCTTCAGCTTGTCTCTTTTCTGCAACATATTAAGATCAATCAATATTCTACTTGAACACAGAGTATCAATAATAATATGTTTCAATCAAGATTACGTATACACTAATCCAAAAGACTGATACGGCGTTTCTATGTAAACAATCAAGTGAATATGATTATCTTTAATCATCCATTAGTTCCGATACATGAACAGAGATTAATATTGTATATGAGGATTGGAGAGACAAGTGCAATCTTCAATCGTATGCTTTAAATCAACGCATATGCGAAAAGCAATTGAAATTGACGAAACCTGGTACTCGAATTGACATGTTTCTAAGATTAAAGCAAACCAGATTTTCGAAATTTCGCTAAAAACCCGAGGGATGAGATACAACGATCATCAAGATTGGGCGATTAGGGTTAAATCAGAAGATGAAAAGCGTTCAGAAGGAGGGGGGAAGGCGAAAACTAACCGAGAGGATGCTCTTGCTTGAAGGAACTGATCGCCATAACTGCACGCGTTTCGCTGAGAGAGAGAGGGAGAGGAAGAAGATAATTGAGAAGGAGGGTTTGCTAAACGTCGAATTGGGATATCGAACGAGATGCACTTGAAATATTTATAGTCTTTACATACATATATATATATTAAATTTTTTTTGCCAGCTAGAGATTACCTTTCAGAAAATGACTAGCATAGCACTAAAAAATTTTTTTCCACAGATATAGCCTCTAACAATAAAAATGATCAAAATAACACTTAATATTTTATCAAAAGAGATAAATATACACTAATACTCCAATGGTAAATTAATTTAGACATTAAGATTTAGAGTTAAGGGGTGGGGTTTATGATTTAGGGTTTAGGGTTTAGAGTTTAGGGTTTAGAGTTTAGGGGTGGAGTTTAGGGTTTAGAATTAAGAGGTGGAGTTTAGGGTTTAGGGTTTAGGGTTAAGGGTTTAGGGTTTAGAGTTTAGAGTTTTTGGTTTTAGGGTTTAGAGTTGGGGATTGGGGTTTTGGGATAAGATTTCAAAGTTTGAAAAATAAAAAAAATTTAAATTTTTCAAAACATAAAATGTTATTTTGGTCATTTTAGTTTTTGAAGACTATTTTTGTGACATAAAGTTAGAAATGTACTATTTTGAAAATTTGTCCATTATCTTTAGGTATTAACATTAAATGCGGTTTTTACATATTACATGAACATACTCAACAAATATATTTTTACCAATTTGAAACTTGAAAAGTAATAACACAATACTAACTTGCACAATTAAAGTATAGACTAATAAACAACTTTGTCCAACTTCGTCATTGGTCTAAAATGATATTATCTTTGCTGGTATATATTGTAAACAAAAACTTTTTATCGATTATAAAATGACCGGATACAATCTACTTGTTACATCGCAATCCATCCACACACTTCCGCTTTGATATCGCATAACACATAAGAACTACCTCATCGGTTGAGATCTAAAAAGATTCTAAATAATAAAATATTTTTATTTCAATTAATTTTAATTAATTAATTAAATTTAAATTTACAATACCTAAGCTACTTACATCATGACAATGACAAGTGAAAATAAGAATACTAATAAGGTTCTCATATGTCCTCAAATGTGAACTTTTTCTTGTTTTCTTTCCAAATTTTTTTTGTTATTTTATAATTATTAGAACTCCGTCGAGATTTCATCGATGGAATTGCTCTAAATGGATCACCATTTTCGTAGTCCTTTAACATTGGTGAGAATATTCTAAAAGTCAAGTTCTCCATTAAGAATATCTTCCCTGCTAAAACTATAATGCCAAATCTTCCTGCATATGTTGTATTTAATTCTTTATGGCAGTCAGCGTTTTTTTTTTTTATGATTCAACATTGACCTTTTCTTCTTTTTAACAGTGACATCCAATATTTGTTAGAATAAAATTGCCAGCACTGATGCATCATTGATCTCATTAGGTAATGATCATGATCCTAAAGTGAGAGATATGGCATCTCCAATGTAAGAGAAGTAAGTTTGACAAATATTAGGATGGTTTAGATAACATGAACCCCATATTTATTGTTGCTATTGTTTTTGATCCATATAGTAAGATGGTGTTTCCTACCATTTGCTTTGAGAAGATGTACATCAAAAATAGTTCAACTTCTATTGAAATGAAAGAAAAAGCCACAAGTCTTTTACATAAGTTGTTTGATGCATATAAATATTTCAAAACAGGAACATGAACATGTCAAAAGAAAGTGAAACTGGACATACGGGTTGTTTGGTTACTAATGGTGGATTTTCATCTAGTAGCACTCATTGTTGCTCCACAATATTCCCCATGATTATCAACAAAATGAAGTATGTGAACCAGTGTGTAGAAACATCTAATGAATTAAGTATTTACTTGATGGAAAAGGTTAAAGTAGAATCAGCTAATAACCTGGAAGCAAGCTATGATAAATTTATCATGGTGGAGAACAATGTGAAGTGCCCTACTTTGTCTGAAATAGCAAAAATATTCTTGTGAATTCTATCTCCACTGTTATATCTGAATCTTTTTTTAAGCATTGTTGGTAAAATATTAGATCCGAATAGGAGGTTCCTTTCTTTTATATGGTTAGAACTTAGAAGCGTTGATCTTGACATAAAATAGGATATAACTGTAGTTTTATCTGACAGACAAAAGAATATCGAATATATGAATTCATGGACTCTCTAGTAGAAAATATTCAATATTTTATTTTGCAAGCACTGATTTATTAGATTTATAAGAAATAGCTCAACTTAATCAAATTTTACTAACAATTTCCATCTATATGTGAACGTAGTTTCATGTTTGATTGGAGGAAACATGACTTTGAATCTTTGATGGATACCAACTATGAAGAATAAAAAAGCTTTTATTTCATACTTGTTTTTTGTTTTTGATTATTTATATATTAAAATTTTTAAACTTTGGTTTTAGTTCTAAATCGACTTTTATTCGATGATAGAAATATTTATATTTCTTTTGTTGTTCTTTGATATTCTATTATTTATAAATATCTCGCATTTTTTTTTAATAAATGATTGCTTTAGTAACATGACTCCTACAGTTCATATCATATGAAATCAAACTAAGTAATTGTCATTTTAAATTCATTTTTTTTTCTCGAAAGAAAAGAATCTAAAATGACAATTATATTTTAGTAACAAAAAAACTGAAAAACCTAATAAACCGAACCGAAATCGAAATTATATACGATTTGAACAAGCCCATTTACAACAGTATTCACACCTTTTTCACGGTCCAGACTCCAGAGTATCATTTCTGATCGATCTATCAAGAGAAGAAATGCTTTGTGCAAACGGGGCCCACAGAGACATTATCGCACTTCCAATATTCTCTTTAATATGGAACTCATCAGCGGCCCTAGTCTTCGTTTCGTATAGTCTCCACACGCCTCTCTCTCTCACCTTCAGTCGTCAGACCTCGCCTCCATGTTCGTTTCCATCTGATTCATCATCAATCATCCTTCCTATAATCATCAGAATCCTCAATCTGAAACCGTGATTTGATTTCTCTCACCATGTATAAAACCACATCTTCCTCCCTCCTTCGAGCCGCTTCTTCTCGCTCTCCACTCCTCTCCTCCCGATCGTCCCTGTCTCAATCCTCCTCCTCCTCCGCCGCATCCGCATCTCCTTCCCCGCCTTCGTCTCTTCTCGGTCGGAGACCTTTCGCCACTTCCTCACCCGCTTTCCGATCGCTTCCTCGATGGAGCCATTGCCTTCACTCCAGACTGTCTCCGTTTCGCCTCAGCTCTCAGATCAGAGCCGTCTCTCCCGGTTTAGACCGGCTCGAGAGGAAATTCTCTTCCATGGGTAATAATTTCTCTGAGAAACGATCGGATCTAGCTTCGATTTCGCAAATCATAAGAGTTTTTCTTTATTTGTTTTTTTTTTTGTTTCAGCGTCGGAGCATCCGTTCAAGGGGATTTTCACTACTCTTCCTAAGCCTGGTGGTGGCGAGTTCGGGAAGTTTTACAGCTTGCCTGCTCTCAACGATCCAAGGATTGGTAAATATTAATCTCTTATCAACGGTTTGGTTGATTCACTAGAGGAGGGATTTATTAGAGTAAATCAATTGTATGGTTTAGGTTGGTTAAATGTCTGTTTGTATTGGACCGTGTAAACCGGAATCAGCTCATACTATAACAGCTGACTTCCTTCTTCATTTTGGTCTAACGAGAATAACAGAAAGTTTGTTACACAAAATCATCTTAGGAGTGATCTAATTTCATTATCGCTGTTTTGTAGATAAACTGCCTTACTCTATCAGGATTCTCCTTGAATCCGCGATTCGTAACTGTGATAACTTCCAAGTCACCAAGGAAGATGTTGAGAAGATTATCGACTGGGAAAAGACTGCTCCTAAACAAGTCGAGATTCCGTTCAAGCCAGCTCGTGTTCTTCTTCAGGACTTTACTGGAGTCCCCGCTGTTGTTGACCTTGCTTGTATGCGTGATGCTATGAACAAACTCGGCAGTGATTCCAACAAAATCAACCCTTTGGTACTTTTTTCAATTTTCTTTTGTTGCAATGTGTTTTGGCTTAGGCTTCTGGATTTTTCTTACGTTGGGCAATGTCTCCCAGGTTCCAGTGGATCTTGTGATTGACCATTCTGTTCAAGTTGATGTTGCTCGATCTGAGAATGCAGTGCAAGCAAATATGGAGCTTGAGTTCCAGAGGAACAAGGAGAGGTTTGCTTTCCTTAAATGGGGATCTACTGCTTTCCAGAACATGCTTGTTGTGCCTCCTGGCTCTGGTATTGTGCATCAGGTAACTATTTTGCAGTGTGCAACTCCATGCTTTTGGTTCTCCGTATATATCATTTTCAAATGTTTCCAGTGTATTGAAATGTTGTTTACATTTTATTATCTTCATTTGTTCATTTTGATGGCTCTGGTATTGTGCATCAGGTAACTATTTTGCGTAGTTTTGGTCTCGGTTTAACCCTGATTTGAAAATGTCAGGTCAATTTGGAATATCTTGGAAGAGTTGTGTTCAACACCCAAGGCGTTCTCTACCCAGACAGTGTGGTTGGAACTGATTCACACACAACTATGATTGATGGGTTGGGAGTTGCTGGATGGGGAGTTGGTGGCATTGAAGCTGAGGCGACAATGCTTGGCCAGGTAAACTATTGATTGTTGACATCACCCACATCTTATACTGCTAAATCGGGAGATTACTTTACTAGACATAGATTGGACCACTTTATTTTGTAACTCTTCTGCTCCCGGTCAGTGAGATTTTTGTTATATTCAACCGTTCTTCTAATGATAAGTCTTATTGCTTTGTCAGCCGATGAGTATGGTATTGCCCGGTGTCGTTGGATTCAAGCTGTCCGGGAAAATGCGTAATGGTGTTACAGCTACTGATTTGGTTCTAACAGTGACTCAGATACTCAGGAAGCATGGTGTTGTTGGAAAGTTTGTTGAGTTTTATGGTAATCTATTGTCTTTTGAACTCTTAAGTGTTCTGCTCCTTTTTAAAGACGTTTTTTTGGAGAATCTCAAGTCTTTTTTTCTTATTAGGTGATGGTATGAGTGGTCTGTCCCTAGCTGACAGGGCCACAATTGCCAATATGTCTCCCGAGTATGGTGCAACCATGGGCTTCTTCCCTGTGGATCATGTTACTCTACAGTATCTCAAATTGACTGGAAGAAGTGATGAGACTGTAAGTATTTTGTCTTTTAATCTCTTTTCTTTTTATATTCATATCTCTGGGCTGATTTAATACTTTATGGCAGGTGGCCATGATTGAAGCGTACCTTCGGGCAAACAATATGTTTGTCGACTACGATGAGGTACATCAGCCTTATCCTTTACATGTTTGGGGTTTTGGCTTTTCATCTCCTTTCTTGTTTTTATTTCACTTCTTTGCTTTGTGAATAAATTCAGCCTCAACAAGATCGAGCTTACTCGTCATATCTGGAACTGAACCTGGACAATGTTGAACCTTGCATTTCTGGACCAAAGAGGTATGGGTTCTCTTGATTCTTGTAGTCACTAAGTGTATTGTCTTATTACTTGATCAGACAATCTTATTGATATCTACTGTGCAGGCCACATGATCGTGTTCCTTTGAAGGAAATGAAAGCTGATTGGAACTCATGTCTCGACAGTAAAGTTGGGTTCAAGGTATGTAATTAGAAGCTTCGTTATGTGGAAGTCTTATTTCTTAAGCGCCTACTCGGTCTATGTACTGTCTGTTGTTGCACATTTTGGATGTTACAGTTTATTTACGAATTGTGCTTAACATTTGCAGGGTTTTGCAATCCCTAAAGAGGCACAGGAAAAAGTGGCAAACTTTTCCTTTAATGGAAAACCAGCAGAGATTACACATGGAAGTGTGGTGATTGCTGCGATCACAAGCTGTACTAATACATCAAACCCCAGTGTCATGCTTGGTGCTGGTCTTGTTGCGAAAAAGGCTTGTGACCTTGGCCTACAGGTTGGTTTCAATCACTAGATCAAACTAGAAATCTCTCCGATACTTTGACTTTTTCTAATCCCTTGTAAAAAAATTTTGCCACTCTAGGTTAAGCCTTGGATAAAGACAAGTCTTGCGCCAGGCTCCGGAGTTGTTACAAAATACTTACTAAAGAGGTATGTCATATTATTTTCAACTTGTCTGTTGTTAAAGGCTTAAAGCTTTCTTCTGTGTGGAAAAAATTAAGTTTACATTACACTCCATGCAGTGGACTGCAAGAATATCTGAACCAGCAAGGTTTCAATATTGTGGGTTATGGCTGCACTACGTGCATTGGTAACTCTGGAGAAATTAATGAATCAGTGGGAGCTGCTATCACAGAAAATGGTACTTTTTGAGATTCACAACTAAGACTTACTTTGGACTTTCTGCCTTTATATTACACTAAATTATGTGGCTAATTTGTTATTGCTTATTGTTAGACATTGTGGCGGCTGCTGTGCTTTCTGGAAACAGGAACTTTGAGGGTCGTGTTCATCCGCTAACAAGAGCCAACTACCTTGCATCTCCTCCTCTGGTTGTTGCCTACGCTCTTGCTGGAACGGTAATAAATTGCGTGAACTTGTCAAATTTCAACCTGCATTTTTGTCCTCATCATATTGCTAATTTAACACTCTTTTTTTCATCTTATTTCCCAGGTTAACATCGACTTTGAAACAGAGCCTATCGGCACTGGAAAGAACGGCAAGGACGTCTTCCTAAGGGACATCTGGCCAACCACGGAAGAAATTGCTGAGGTATATATATTTAACTTACAACCAGAGAACAAAACTCCCCTCTGATACAGGATTATTAAACTAGTCTTTCGACATATGGACCAGGTTGTTCAATCCAGTGTTTTGCCTGACATGTTCCGAGCAACATACGAGTCGATCACCAAGGGTAACCCGATGTGGAATGAGCTGTCTGTTCCTGAAAACACCCTCTACTCATGGGATCCCAAGTCGACTTACATTCACGAGCCACCATACTTCAAGGACATGACCATGGATCCTCCAGGTCCACACAGTGTGAAGGATGCTTACTGTTTGCTCAACTTTGGGGACAGTATCACCACTGATCACATCTCTCCAGCTGGAAACATCCAAAAGGACAGTCCCGCTGCAAAATATCTCATGGAGCGTGGGGTTGATCGCAAGGACTTCAACTCATATGGAAGTCGCCGTGGGAATGACGAAATAATGGCCAGGGGAACTTTTGCTAACATCCGTATCGTTAACAAGCTCATGAATGGGGAAGTTGGACCCAAGACTGTTCACATTCCTTCTGGAGAGAAGCTTTCAGTCTTCGACGCAGCCATGGTTCGTTTGTTTGTTTTATCTAATCAAACTTTATACTATTGATTATAAAGTTGATCATGTTCAATGTCTACTGTATTATCAGAGGTACAAGTCATCTGGTGAAGACACGATTATTCTAGCTGGAGCCGAGTATGGAAGTGGTAGCTCACGTGATTGGGCGGCTAAGGGACCTATGCTACAGGTTTGTTTAGAACCCCTTTCGCTTGCATAAACTTGTCACTAAATTTTACATCCACTGAGACATTTGAACTTTTCAGGGTGTGAAAGCAGTGATAGCCAAGAGTTTCGAAAGGATTCACCGAAGCAACTTGGTGGGAATGGGAATCATCCCGTTGTGCTTTAAGTCTGGTGAAGATGCAGACACACTTGGATTGACGGGTCATGAGCGTTACACTATCCATCTCCCAACCGATATCTCAGAGATAAGACCTGGCCAAGATGTTACCGTCACTACTGACAACGGAAAGTCTTTCAGTTGCACAGTCCGCTTTGACACTGAGGTAAGTGAAGAGAATAGAATAATCCGTTTTCAAAAAGGCATTTTCTCAATGTGAACTAATTAATGGGGGGTAAATGTGCAGGTGGAATTGGCATACTTCAACCATGGAGGTATACTTCCATATGTCATCAGAAACTTGAGCAAGCAGTAGTGGAAAGGTGAAAGGAACTGATGCATCTTTTTTAATAAAGAGAAAAGGAGCTTTATGACCTGTTTTTTCATAATGTGATTTTTATTTTTTTTAAAAAGAAGGCAGATAAGTCTGTCGAGATTTCAGTTGTAAGTTTACTCGTATGGCTCCCTTTTAAGTTTGTGCAACTTGCAAGGCATGAATGTATTATTCTCCTAAAGAAATAAAAACGAATCTCTCTCTCTCAATAGATCTTTTAAATCTTCGTATTAATGGAAAATGCTGCGGATGTATAGCAATCAAATGTTAAGATTATTCAACAATGGCCTCAAACAAAAGTAATCAAACAACAGATCCATGTCGAACTTTCTTTAAGAAATTAAACAGCTTAATGATCAAATTCCAAGTATGATCAAACCTTATTAATAAGATTAAACTAAATTAGAGGATCAATTCCAACTACTGTACGTTGAACCATATTAATTTTAGATTTATATTTTCTGTTCTTTAAGCCCGTGTTTAGACTTTACAAATAATAGACGTCAAAAAAAAAAAAAAAAAAGACTTTACAAATAATCATCGTCGTTAACGCCGCCTCTTAACGGCAAACGTCAAATCCTGATCCTGAAGAAAGAGTTTCGACGCGGCGCTTTTTTTTTTTTTTTTTTTTTTTGACTCTTTCGTCATCTTCCCGTTAGATGCAGTTTTCGTAGCGATGGCAGAGATCAGAATCGCCGACGAAGACGACCACCTGGAGCTTACCGTCCGCGATCTCGATTCACCGGATTTGGAAAAATCAGCCTCGGTCCCTTCATTAGCTTCCGGCGAAATCGTCCCTCTCCTGAGTCAGAACCAAAGACCCAGGTTCAACATCTTCTCCCCCTCCTACGCTCGACGCAGACCAAGGGTAAGACAAATAACTCCTCTAGCTTTGATCAGCACAATTCGATACGATTTCAATTGGAAAGTAAACTGATTCCATGTAATGCTTGCCTAATTTTGATATTCCACAAGAAGTGAGATCAGATTTCGTTTGGAATGTTGAGTGTGAGGTGTTTGTGTGCAGGAGCAAGTGATTAGAGTAAGTGAAAGTGAGATATCACCAGTAATTCAGTTTTCATCATGGGTTTGGAGTGGGTCACGTTACTCTGGCTTACTCTGTATGGCCTTGTCATCCACACTCTACCTCATCATGGAGTTACTTTCAGTTTCTTTTTCTGGTTAGTGACTCTCCTTTTGATTTTATCATCTTTGTGCTGTGTTTCATGGGTTTGTGTAACTTTTTGGAGAAGACTAGAAAGAATTATTACTTCTTTTCAACATATATAAATTATTTTTGTGTTAACATCTTGTCCTTTGTTCACATTGTGGGAATCTATATTGGATGTTTTGTAAATTTTCTGTCTTTTCTAGTTGAAAATGGAATCTCTACTTAGAGTAGTGCAAGTTTATTTCAAACCATTTTAGCTTTATCAGTTATCTATACATATGGAATTTATTTGTGTTTAAAGCTCTGCATCTTGTCCTTTGCTCACATGGTGGGATGTTTAGGTGTCTGAAACGGTGGACCTGTTTTTAGCTTGTCTTATCCAGTTGAAAATGGAATCTCTACTTAGAATAGTGCAATCTTAGTTCACCCTTTTAGCTTTTTCAGTTATCCAAATATATTGATGTGGATGCCTTTGCTTATGACAGTTGAGCCGATTCCTTTGTTTGAGACCGCGTTCCTGAGATGCACTATTATCTTGATACTATCATACATTTGCTTGAAAAGAATCGGACAACCAGTGTTTGGACCTGCGCATGCCAGGAAGCTTTTGATTTCACGAGCCCTTGTGGGTTATCTTTCTTTGTTTAGTTTCATCTTTAGGTAATCAAACTTACACTCTGCTCACATTTCATTAACCATTATATCAATTTGTTTTGAAATCTCAGTTAGCAACTGTCTCTTTTCACACAAATCAGTTTGTCATTGGTAGCAAAATGAGACTTGTAACCCTCTTTTTCACTTGTGTTGTTGACATTATGAACCACAGCATCCAAATGTTGCCCTTGTCCCAAGCTATTGTACTAAGCTTTGTGAATCCAGTTATGGCTTCCATTGCAGCACGTGTTATTTTGCATGAGAAGTTGAAAATAACTGATATTGGAGGTACAGAGCTTTTTCCTCTAGCTTTAGCTCCTGATGTGTATGCACTGTGAGCTGACAACAAAGCAAGTGTTTGACCTTTTTTCTGCACTGGTCCAGGTCTTGCTTGCAGCTTCTTTGGCGTTCTTTTTATTTTCGGCCCAACACTTACTGTCCAAGGTACAGAAGTGAGTTAACAAAATAGTTCCATTTAATGTATTCATAAAACTCCACCTGGATGTCCTTTATGCATGAGGAAACGAAGGTGTCATGTTGATTCACTTATCTTCTCTTGGTAGTTGGATCAGAAGTAAAGAGTGAAAATCTCAAAGGAAACCATCATATTTATGCGCTCTTGTTGGGTTTATTTTCATCAATCACTGGAGGAGTCAGCTATTGTCTCATAAAGGCAGCTGCTAAAGCATCGGAACAGCCAGTGTGAGATTTAAGATTCAGATGTGTCGTTGATCCAACATGGTTTGCCTCTTTAGTGAAAATTTTGAAGTTCAATGAAGAAATCAATCAATGATTTGCATTTTCGCAGGAACACGGTCCTTTCGTTTGGTTTGGTAGCTTGCCCAGCTGCAGCTATTTGTATGTTTTCCTTGGAGGTATGTTTTGTGCAAGTACAAAAAAGTGTTGCTTGATCATTACTCTTACTCATGACTCATAACCTTGATTCTTCTTATACAGAGCTTTGTGCTACCAGCGTTTGAGACCCTTATTTGCATGATTGTACTTGGGTTGCTGGCGTTTTGTGCTGAGGTGAGACATTCAACAACCTTCTGCTTCTGCACAGTTTTTTATTTTGCAGGCAAGTCTCATGATTAAGGTGATGTGTGTGTTTTCTACTGGTTTAAAGGTACTTTTGGCACGTGGACTTCAGCTTGAGAAAATCAGCAAAGCCGCAAACGTATTGTACATCGAGGTAGAGTTCCATTTCCTTAATAATAATGACAGTCTGAGGGTTTAGGACAGAGATGATGAATCTTGCTTCGGTTCGCCACTAAGGTGTGAAGTAGAAAGACTTAGTTTTGAGTTGTCTTTCTTGTGGGTTAGGTGGTGTTGTCGCAGTTATGGATACTTGGTAGCGGAAAAGCAGGATCGTCAGGCTTGTTTAGCCGCATTGTTGGGTGTTTGCTCATTCTCATGTCGGTGAGCTACACCATTTACACGGGACCTGCTAAAGATACAGAATAAGCATCAGCGTAGTAGCATTGTCCCATTTTTATTCTATTTTTTTTTTTTGTATTTTCTTTTGCCTACTCTACTTGTTGGTACAATGCAAAATCCAAACCTCAGTAACTCCATCTTTTCCTCAGTAACTCCATCTTTTTGGGTATTAAATTTCATTTATTTTTGGTTACTAGCCTTGGAAATATGACAACACTTTGTATGTTAGTTGTGTTGATTAGTTCTGGATAACGTAATATGGTTTATGTTTATTTAGTTGATAGCTACACAGAAAAAGAAACGGTTTCATCTCTTGCAACAAAAAACATTTTGTTTGATACTTAGGCAGTAGGCTTAAGCTAATTACTAGTATAAAATATGCTTGTCAATAAAAAGATATAACATATGCAACCCATAATTTTGTAACTGGACGAACTTAATCATATTTTTATAAGGAAAAGTGAAATGTTTCATTTTAATCTCGAGAAATTATTTGAAATATCATAAGTTAATTGCCATTTTAAAAAAAAAATCAATCAAAAATACATTTGGATTTAGAATTTAGTAATCATTGTTAAGGATTTTAGTATTTAAAGAGTGGTTTGGGTTTGGATTTATAGACATTTATAAATTATTTAACAGAATTAATTTACAAACAAAAAGGTAAACTGAAAAAATGGTACAGTATAAATTTATACTAAGATTATTTTTCGGAAACAAGGTGAAAAGATTTTGGCATTTAAAGATCTCGTCATGCAAACAACTAGCAACAACAAATTTTAAAACCAAAATAACTTGAGAAATGAAGTAACTCTTGCGAGGGCCCCACCTAGTCGATACAGAAGTTAATGAGGGGCGAATCCGTAAATAACCAAAATTTTCAAAAAGAGGAGAAAGAGAAGGAAATGTCTCTCTTTCATGAATTCAAAGCCACGCCAGAAGAGAAGTTGCAGAGAAGCTTTTAAATTCGCAGTGCCCACTGTCTCTCTTTTGCAGATTCCTTTTTATTAATTCTTTATTTATTTTTCCTTTTTTTTGAACTGCATATTAACATTTATTTATTTTTTCCTGTTTTTTCTCACTTTATATCTCTACTTTACCTGGGTTCTTCTACTTTTTTTTGTTTATTCTTCCTTTACGTCGTCTTCTTCCTCTGGCTGTGAAGCCATGGCGGAGATAAGCCATCCTCCAATGGAACAGCTTCAAGACCTTGAGTATTGCATCGACTCTAATCCTCCTTGGCGTAATAAACCCCCTCTCTCTCTCTCTCTCTTTCTATTTATTTATATAGTTTGTGTGCAGTTGAATATTATATATGCTTAATGGACCAATGACTCTAATGAACTTAATTTTCTAACTAAATTATTCTAATTAAGGAAACACGAGTTTTGGTGGGCCTTTCATGGAGTTTTCAGAGTCCTGATTTCTTTTACCTAACCTCTTTTTTTGCCGTTTGAGATGTAACTGTAACAACAACGTTCTAAAATCCAATTTGAAACATTGTTTGTGTGTGTTATTGCAGCTGAGACGGTGTTACTAGCATTTCAAAACTACATTCTAATGCTTGGATCAAGTGCTTTTATACCCGCATTGCTCGTACCAGCAATGGGTGGGACTGATGTAAGCCCTCCTTACAACATCTCTTGGTACGTTTCCATGTTTAATGCCCGTGCTAATCTATATATAACCTTAATCTGTGTCCAAAAGGGAGACAAAGCAAGGGTTATGCAGACGCTACTCTTTGTTGCTGGAATCAAGACGCTTGTTCAATCTCTTTTTGGTACGAGGTTGCCTGCTGTCGTTGGAGGCTCTTTCGCTTATGTTATCCCCATTGCTTACATCATTAATGACTCATCCTTACAAAAGATCTCCAATGATCATGAGGTAAAAAAAAAAAAGAAGAAGGCCTAATGAGAATATGCCACACAAGATTATTTGGTAAATAGTATGTTCTTTGCAGAGGTTTATTCACACTATGAGAGCTATACAAGGGGCATTGATTGTAGCTTCAAGCATACAAATCATTCTTGGCTATAGCCAAGTATGGGGTCTTTTCTCAAGGTACATTCATTGCCCTTAATTAATTATAACATTCTTTTTATCCAAAATTCTGATTACTTTTGAAAATCTCAGGTTTTTCAGTCCTCTTGGAATGGCACCAGTTGTTGGATTGGTTGGTCTCGGAATGTTCCAGCGAGGATTTCCACAGGTAGCCCATTCCACACCCTTGTGTTTTTTTTTTTTGAATACCAGGAGGTTCGGGGCCGAAGCTCTGTATCCCCCAACTTACACCAACTAATTATATATATTTATTAACTCTGAATTTCAGCTTGGAAACTGCATTGAGATTGGACTACCGATGCTACTGCTTGTCATCGGACTAACTCAAGTAAAGAAGCTTTGTCTAAGTTTCACCTTTCTTTCTTTCGTTTGCTTATTATTATGTCACATTCTTCTTGGCAGTATCTTAAACATGTCAGACCCTTTAAAGATGTCCCAATCTTCGAACGATTTCCAATCTTGATCTGCGTAACATTTGTTTGGATCTACGCCATTATCTTGACCGCTAGTGGAGCATACAGACACAAGCCATCTCTTACACAGCATAGTTGTCGCACAGACAAAGCTAATCTTATATCGACCGCTCCGTGGTATGTATATGAACAGCTCTTATATTGTGGTTTACATTCTACATATTCTCATTGTTAATGTCTCACCAGGTTCAAATTCCCATACCCTCTCCAGTGGGGCCCTCCAACGTTTGCAGTAGGCCATTCGTTTGCTATGATGTCTGCGGTTCTTGTATCCATGGTCGAGGTATAAACCAAGCAGACTGTTGTTAGGGAAGGATGAAATGAGATTTGAGTATTAAAATTAATGATTGGTTTGTGCAGTCTACTGGAGCTTACATGGCGGCTTCAAGATTAGCTATAGCCACACCCCCTCCTGCTTATGTATTGAGTAGAGGCATTGGATGGCAGGTAAATATAAGTAGTTTTCATAAAGAAACACATTAAAAAATAAATATTCTTATATTTGTATTTGCTATGTTCTTGTCAGGGTATTGGTGTGTTGCTTGATGGTCTTTTCGGAACAGGCACAGGCTCTACTGTTTTAGTGTAAGCAAAGCTTACTGTTCTATATTCTTATATTTATATATAAACACACACTCTCTAATAAATGTGTTATTGCAGAGAGAATGTAGGACTTCTTGGGTTAACAAGAGTAGGAAGCCGTCGCGTCGTTCAAGTATCAGCAGGCTTCATGATCTTCTTCTCTATATTAGGTATTACACCTTAACTCATACTTCGTTTATCATCTCTTGTCATCTTGAAGTTGTGTTGTTTTTTTGTCTCGAACAGGCAAATTCGGTGCTGTTTTCGCGTCTATACCAGTGCCTATCTACGCAGCATTGCACTGTGTCCTCTTCGGCCTCGTTGGTAAGACCATTAAGATTAATAGGAAAACATGTGATTGTTTGTCTATCAAAACATAATCTTTATCTTGATTACATTTCTTTGCAGCTGCGGTTGGTCTCTCGCTTCTTCAGTTCACAAACATGAACAGCATGAGAAACTTAACGATCACTGGCCTTTCGCTCTTTCTTGGAATCTCGATACCTCAGTTCTTTGTTCATTACTGGGACGCTAGACATTACGGGCTAGTTCACACAGACGCGGGATGGTTCAACGCCTTCTTGAACACGGTGTTCATGTCTCCACCGACCGTTGGTCTGATCATTGCGGTTTTTATGGACAATACAGTTGACGTGGAGATGTCGAAGAAAGACAGAGGGATGCCTTGGTGGGTCAAGTTTAGGAACTTTCGAGGAGATAACCGTAATGAAGAGTTCTACAATTTGCCCTTTAACCTCAACAGATTCTTCCCTCCTACTTAATAAATTATATTGACATGCTTTCATGAGGAAACAGAGGCTGCTGCTTTTAGATTCTGATTATTATTCTTTTCTTTGGGTGGTGGTTTTTTAAATTGATGACCTCCATTATTCAAGTAGTTTGTTTGCTTTAGGATTCAATCTCTTCTTTCTGTAGATTTTAATAAGATATGATTAGAATTATTTCTTTTTTTGGGTTTTGTGTGAATGGAATCACTTCTTGTACAAGCTTTTCAGTTTACTTTATTTATTCAGGTCAATCAATATGCTCGAATAGATTTTACATTATCCGTTATATCTAACTTTACAATCGAATCGAGTTCTTGTCCAAACTTATCATCAATTTAATTGTAACAGATTCACTTTTATGTCATTTTCTGAATAGAGAACTTCTTTCACTGGTATAATATGGAGTACACATTTCTAATTCTGATAATCAAAGTACAAATCAAATTAAGTTTTCTTTAAAAAAACCTTCTAAAATACATTTTTATTGATGGAAGTCTCAGTTTTTTTTTTTTTTAAATGTGTTCATTATAAAAGTACATAGAAGAAGTCTGATAGAGCCCTCTGGAGTTGCCAAAACCTTGAGCACTCTTCACAATCATTTATATTGGTCAAATATGAGGAGAGATGTGAGAAAGATTTGTAGCTGATGGGTCTCTCGTAAGCAGGCCAAGGCTAATGTCAAGGCACGCCTCATGGTATGGATACACTCTTTTGCTGATTCCTAAGGAACGTTGGACTGATGAGTTAATTGACTTTATGTTAGAACTTCCAAGAACTAAAAAAGATAGGTATCGTGTCTTTGTGGCTTTAGATAGGTTCTCAAAAATAGTTCATTTAACTCCTTGTCATAAGACTGATAATGCATTTTTGATTACCTAGTTGTTATTTAGACAGGTTGTTTGTTTCCAACTTTCCATGGAATGCAGACCATCATTTCTAATAGATTTACCAAATTCTTATGTCATTTCTGGAGGACGTTGTGATCTAAGTTAAGAACAAAACATTTTTTATTCAAATGTCATCCATAAACTGATACAAACTGATGTTGTAAATCAGATATTGTCAACCCTTTTCCATACATTAATTAAATGTAATGCACTCTTGTTACTTGTGGTCGTAGACGAACGTAAAAGAAACTGAGATCACAACAAGGAAACTTATAACTTCAATCCACACCAACATTTTTAATGTATTTATTTTTTGTCTGGAAAATAATAAAACATCCTGTCAACAATATTATGCAATTTTAAGAATACATAAAATAGCAAACCAACACATGATGAAAACGATAATTTAAAGGCCTAAAATAATTAGTCATTTAAGTTGATTGCAAGTTTGTAGAGAAAACCTTAACGATTCAACCTCTTGCTGTTCTTGTAGCTTTGAAGAACCTCTCTCTGATTGAGATTAACTCCTTTTTGGCTTCACTCGTTGCCAACCGGTTCGCTGGGGACTCTTCACAACACCTAAGTCCCACCTCCAAAACAAGTGTCAAGCATTCAACAACAGGGAAACCAACTTTGAGACCATTTTGAAGAATCGATTTATCAACAGCGTCCAACACTCGCTCGGGCAATGCCGACTTGGTATAGCTGTTTAGTGTGAAGTTCCCTCCAAATAATTCATTGGTCGGTCTTTTTCCGGTGAACATTTCCAAAAGGAGAACCCCAAAACTATACACATCACCATGTATTGTTGGTTGTCCTCCCATTCCATACTCTGCACCATAATTCATGGAAACAAGTTTATATTAAAAATGTGTTAATTTTCTTCGTATAATATTACATACGTGTGATAATTTTACCTGGCGCGGCATAACCGATGGTTCCTCTAACACCAGCAGAACTTAGTTGGTTGAAAAAAGACTCCTGGTCGAACTTGAGTAGAAGACGAGCGAGACCAAAGTCACTAACATGTGCAGTAAAATCATCGTCTAGGAGGACATTGCTTGGCTTAATATCACAATGAGCAATAGGTTCATGACAATGAACATGAAGATAATCCAATACAGACGCCACGTCAATGCCAATGTTGAGCCTTTCAAGAAGTGTCAAGGTTCTTGAAGGCCTAAAAATCTCTTCAACTTCCCCTGGGTGCAGCCACATATCAAAGCTTCCATTAGACATAAACTCATAAACAAGAGCTCTAAATTCGTTTCCTTGGAAATCGATGCTGGAACAAGCCGTCAATAGTCTCACGAGATTACGATGCCTTATGTTCTTCAATGATTCACATTCTGCCATAAAACTCTTCATTGCTCCACGTATCTGCATGTTTAAAACTTTCACGGCAACAACCTTGTTATCCGCAGGGAACAAAGCCTTAAACACGGTACCGAAACTACCTGACCCAATCATATTGCTCAAAGAGAAACCGTCAGTCGCATTTCGAATCTCTCCATAACTAATCTTCTCATGAAAAACCTCCAGTGTTGAAGGAGTTGGATTATTAGTTATATGATTCTTCTTTCCTTTTCTGAACCAACGTAGCAAAACGAAAACTACGAACAGCAGCAAAAGCAAAGCGATGCTTCCGCTAACCCCGATCACAACTTTGTTTAAAAGAAAGTGATGCTTTGATCTCCTCCGTTGTGTTTCAGTGAAGCATGGCTTTAGTTTAAATCCCTTGATGCCTCCACATAGATTTTTGTTTCCAAATATGGAAACCATAGTAGTATTCCGAAACTTTACTTCTGTAGGCAAATTTCCGTCGAAGTTGTTAACAGATAGATTGAGATACTCCAGTGAGGAAAAGTCAGAAAAATATCCAGGTATACTCCCAGAGAGACTATTTCTAGAGAAATCAACTCTTTTAAGACCCTTTAACTAGGGATGTTAACTACAGGGTTAGGGCTCAACCCTCTTTTGTTTATTATAAACCCAGTCCTATATTAACCCAGTCCTATTTTAACCCTATTATAATCAAAAGGTTAGGGCTGGTACCAGGGTTAACTCATTTAATTGAAAAAAATATTTCATTTATTTTTGTTCTTAAATTTTAAAGATAAAACTAGAAAAATTAAGATATGATATGATTCTTTCCGCCAATTTGTTGAGCATTAAATCAAAAGTTTTCCTCCCAAAATCGCAAAATCGAGTTTTTGCTCCACAACTAAGAATAAAGTTTTTCCGTCAAAAAAACAAAAATTGTGTTTTTTCCGCCAAAACCTAATTTGAGTTTTTCCACCAAAACCACAAAATCAAGTTTTCCCGCCAAAACCGCAAAATCGAGTTTTCCCGCAAAAACCGTAAAATCGAGTTTTCCTGTTAAAACCGGCAAATCGAGTTTTCCCGCCAAAACTGTAAAATCGCGTTTTCCCGCCAAAACAGCAAAATCAACTTTTCCGCCGAAACCGCAAAATCTAGTTTTTCCCCTCAAAACCGCAAAATTGAGTTTTCCCGCCAAAACCGCAAAATCGAGTTTTCCCGCCAAAACCGCAAAAACGAGTTTTCCCGCCGAAACCGGCAAATCGAGTTTTCCCGCCAAAACTACAAAATCGCGTTTTCCCGCCGAAACATCAAAAACGAGTTTTCCGCCGAAACCGGCAAATCGGGTTTTCCCGCCGAAACCGCAAAATCGAGTTTTCCCGCCAAAACCGCAAAATCGAGTTTTTCCGCCAAAACCGCAAAATCGATTTTGATTTTTTGGCGGGAAAACTCGATTTTAAAGTTTTGACGAAAAACTCGATTTTGCGTTTTTGGAGAGAAAACTCGATTTTGTTGTTTTTGTTGAAAACTCGATTTTGCGGTTTCGACGGAAAATTTCGTTGTTTAGTTTTAGGCGAGAAAACTCGATTCTAAGTTTCTTTTGGTGAAAAACATTATTAAATATTGTATAATAGTTGTGTGAATCAAAATAAAAGGGTTAGAATTTAAACCCTGGTCCTATTAGGGCCAACCCTGTTTAAACCCTATTTAAAAAATGAGGGTTAGGGTTACAAATGGGTTTGCAGGGTTAGGGCTAACCCTGTTAGGTTGAGCCCATATTAACATCCGTACCTTTAACCCTCTTATATCCGGAATGGCTCCATCAAAATAATTCCCTTGGAGAAAAAGTGTAACCATCGGGAGACAATTGCCTAACGAAGGTGGGATTTTACCAGATAATTTATTATCCGCAGCAGCTAGTGTTACTAGATTTCCAAGTCGTCCAACATCTTTTGGTAGATAGCCGGTCAAGGAATTACCCGACACGTCTAGTTCAACAAGAGATTGAGTTCCCATAATTTCCCAAGGTATTGGCCCATCCAACCTATTAGACCCAATCCATAGGAACCGTAGCGAAGTACAGTTACCAATACTCAGAGGAATGGTTCCTTCAAAGCTATTTTTAGTTTGTCTAACCGAGAGTTGTTTCCTATAGAAGATGGTATCTCTCCAGATAAACTATTTGAGCTGAGATCTAGTGTCCCTAACTGCAAGAGCTTGCCAATTGAGGTTGGGAGTAGACCTTTCAACTGATTTTCTTGTAACCCGAGTGTTTGTAGGTTTACGAGACGCCCAATGTCATGAGGAATGCTTCCAGAGATGAAGTTCTTTCCAAGATTTAAACCTCTGAGCTTTATGGACAGATTTGCTATGGAAGCAGGCAAGTGACCGCCAAGCCTATTTCCAGCAACTGTTAAAACTTCTAGTTGCGTGCAGTTAGTTAAACCACCGAGAAATTCAACATCTCCGGACGAGTGACTTCCCAAGGAATTATAACGAAGAGCCAAGTATAGTAAATTCCGTAATTTTCCAAAGCTCGGAGGAATACTTCCTGTCAGAGTGTTGTTATCAATCGCCAACATTTG
The DNA here is from genome assembly GCF_020379485.1 of Brassica napus. Classification (NCBI taxonomy): domain Eukaryota; kingdom Viridiplantae; phylum Streptophyta; class Magnoliopsida; order Brassicales; family Brassicaceae; genus Brassica; species Brassica napus. Next base: position 34,343,244 of record NC_063446.1, read on the forward strand.
AAGCGTGGAGATGTTGGAAAGTGTTGCTGGAATGGCTCCTTCGAGAAGATTACGTCCCATGGTTTAACTCTAGCAGGTTTGGTAGAAGCTCGCCGAGATCAGGTCGCAGGGGACCCGTGAAATAATTATCACTGATGGATAAGTACTGGAGTGAGGTAAAATTGCAGATTGGGGGAGGAAAACTACCAGATAATTTGTTGATCGATATATCAAGAAAGACCATTTGATTCCAACTAGTAGTTATATCATATGGAATCTCTCCTTCTAGATTGTTACCGTAGATTCTAACTTGCATTATTGATGTCATGTTCCCTAGAGATGTAGGGAGCTTCCCTTCCAAGTTGTTTTCACAAATATTCAAATTGTTAAGATTCGTAAGTGATCCTATCTCTGATGGAATGCCTCCTCCAAGATGATTGGAATCTAAATACAGCTCTATCAATCTAGAGCAGTTGAATAGTCCGATTGGAATTTCTCCACTTAGAGCATTAGAACTCATAGACAAGAGCAAAAGTCTAAACAAGTTTCCCACCTCGTGAGGGATGGTACCACCGAAAGCGTTATTAGAGAGATCGAGAGATATGAGAAAGGAAAGATTACCAATAGATGGTGATATCACCCCACCCAATTGCAACCCTGCAAGGTTCAAGTCGATGACTCTCTTGTGTTTGTGCCCGCATGTAACTCCTTTCCAGTTGCACATAGAGACCGAGTTATTCCATGAAGACAAGACATCTCTTTTGCTCTCAGAAACTTGAGATTTAAACGCCAACAACGATTTCCTATCAGTTTCATAGGAAAAAGGAAATGCTTCAAGTAACATGAGAGCACTAAAAGAAAATAAAAGAAAAATGCTTCTCATTTTTTTCTGGGGTAAAAACTTTTCCTACTTCTCAACTCTTTCCAGAAAAAAGGAATGATAAGACGAAGGAGATAAAATAAGTACAGAATCCCTGTTGGGGATTGCATTGGCTCACAAGACAACATATCTGAAAATGCAAGACTTTTCCACAAATCCAGTGGACTTGTAGTCAACTGTCGTGTCCTCTGAGTCAAGTCATATGCTAGTAGTGTCCAAGATTTTCTTTTTCCGTGGACTTGTAGTCAACCCTCTGAGTCAAGTCATCTACTAGTGTCATTTCTTATAATATTCCCAAATGGTTTCTACACAAATTGTCCAAGATATTTTTTCCCGTGGACTTGTAGTCAACCTTCGTGTCCTCCGAGTCAAGTCATCTACTAGTGTGGTTTCTTATAATATTCCAAAATGTTCTACACAATTGTCCAAAGTTTAAACATGGGACTGTTTTAGTGAAATAAGGTTTGACAGAAAGCTCTCTTGGGCACAACAATGGAGGAAGATGCTCGAGAGAAAAAAGACAAAATAAGTAAATTTTCTGTTAGCTTCTCATTAACGTAGTCAAATGACTATATACAATTGTTGTAACCTAACCGGAACAAACCGGGTATCAATGTACAAAGACTAAACCGAATATACATAACCGACATTTAATATATCAATATTCTCCCTCAAGATGGCGCATATATGTTAGTAATGCCCATCTTGCCTAATAGATGTCGGAAAGGATTAGGATAGAACGGCTTAGTGAGTAAATCTGCAAGTTTATTCGCAGACCGTACATGAAGAGTCTTGATCTACCCCATCTTCACTCGTTCTCGAACAATGTGGCAAGCACGTTCCATGTGTTTAGTACGTTCATGGAACACAAAGTTGTTTGCAATATGGAGAGCAGCTGTGTTGTCACAGTAGAGAGGAGCAGCCTCAGAAATATCAAGCCAAAAGTCCTCAAGAAGATTTCGAAACCAGAGCATCTCTCGTACTGCATCAGACATAGCGCAGTATTCAGATTCAGCAGAAGAGTTGGATACCACGTTCTGTTTGTTTGATTTCCAAGATATCAAGGCTGGTCCAACAAACATACAGAATCCAGAGACGCTACGTCGAGTGGCTCTGCATCAGCAAACGCAGAGAGCTTCAAGTCTGACTGAGCTGGGTAGAACAATCCTTGACCAATAGTTCCTTTTAGGTAGCGTAGGACCTTGTACGCAGCTTGTAGGTGAGGAGCTCGTGGAGCTGAAGTGAACTGACATAGCTTATGTACGGCAAAAGTGATGTCAGGCCGAGTAAAGGTGAGGTACAAGAGCTTCCCTATAAGGCGTCGGTAAGATTCTACATCAGACAAGAGTTCACCATCTTCAAGTGAGAGCTTGATGCTAGGATCCATTGGTATAGAAGAAGGTTTCGAACCAATGAGGCCAGTCTCTGTCAAGAGGTCAAGAACATACTTTCGTTGACAGATGTTGATACCAGTAGAAGACTGAGCAATCTCCAAACCGAGAAAATAACGAAGAGTACCCAAATCTCGGAGCTTGAAAGACGTCTTCAAAGCTGTTTTGAGAAAATCAACAGCTTTGTCACAACTGCTTGCAATGATTATGTCATCAACATAAACGAGAACTGACATGTAAACATCCCCAGAGTTCTTCAAGAATAAAGTGTGATCACCAGAAGAAGTATGGAAACCCAACTCAAGCAAAGTTGCAGAGAATTTCAGAAACCATTGACGAGAGGCATGTTTCAAACCGTATAAGGACTTCTTAAGCTTGCAAACTGCGCTGGGAGGAAGAGATTCCCCCTGTCTTGCTGCGTATCCAGGTGGTAAAGTCATGTAAATCTCTTCCTCCATATCGCCATTGAGGAATGCATTGGAGATATATAGCTGAGAAAGAGACCAACCTTTGGCAGCAACAACAGCAAGAAGGAGCTTGACAGTGGCGAGTTTAGCAACAGGGGAGAATGTCTCGACATAGTCCAAGCCTTCTTGTTGAGTAAAGCCTTTGGCCACAAGACGGGCTTTATATCTATCCAGTGTTCCATCAGCGTTCATTTTGACTTTGAAAACCCATTTGCATCCCACAGCTTGCTTGCCTTCAGGTAAAGAACAGATCAACCAAGTGCCATTATCCTCAAGAGCAGTGATCTCAATATCCATTGCTGCACACCATTCCTTAAACTTGAGCGCCTGAACATAAATAGAGGGCTCAGGGATACTATTAACAGCGTTAATAAATATCATATAAGGGTCTGACAGAGCATCATAAGAGAGAACATTGGAGACATGATGCTCAGTAGAAGAGTTCACCGCATAGCAATGATAGTCCTTGAGGTGACTTGGTGGTTTGGAGACTCTGCGAGCACCAGTGGGAGCAGTATCGACACGATGATCAGATAAAGGTGCATCACCGGAGACAGTGGCTTCATGATCATGAGCAGCCATACCAACAGGTGGGAAAAATAGTTCAGCATCATTGGTAATGGCAGGCTTATGAAAAGGAAATATATCTTCATAAAAGACCACGTTTCGGGAGATGAAGATCGTGTTACTCTGAAGATCCAATAACTTGTACCCCTTGTATCCAGAGGGATAACCAAGAAAGACGCAAGCTTTAGCACGTTCTTGAAACTTATGATGATGCTTCGGTGAGGTGTTTGCATAGCACAAACATCCAAAGGTCTTCAAATGGGTATATTCAGGTTCCTTTTGATGTAGAATCTCGAATGGAGTCTTGTTGTCAAGAAGAGGTGAAGGCGTCCTGTTGATAAGGAAAACCGCCGTGAGTACACACTCACCCCATAGAGACAGAGGAACATGAGACTGAAAGAGAAGAGCCCTTGCAACGTTTAGTATGTGTTGATGTTTGCGCTCTACCACTGAGTTCTGTTCAGGTGTCTCAGGGCAGGAGTGATAGGAGATGATCCCTTTACGTTTATAAAGCTCATCAAAACGCAGCTCCGGTGCATTGTCTGAGCGCACAGACTTGACCTTTGTATTGAACTGTGTTTCAACCATTGAGATGAAGGAAGGGAACACTTGCAGCACATCACTCTTATGCTTGAGAAGGTAGATCCATGTAACACGAGAATGGTCATCGACAATGGTAAGAAAGTAACGATGACCATCTTGAGTTTCTTTAGAGAATGGACCCCAAACGTCGATGTGAAGGCGCTCAAAAATAGTTGAACATATGTTCTGCCGTAAAGGAAAAGGCAACTTCTTTTGTTTAGCTCGTTGGAAAATATCGCAATGCACTAGTCCTTTATTCTTAAGTTTAGACATCCCAAGTACATTTGCAAGATTGTCTAAACGCGTAAAAGAAGTATGACCGAGTCTGTGGTGCCAAACAGAGGCATCAATAACAGAATTTGCAACAAAAGAAGGTGAGGTAGGTTCTTCACAAGCTGAATCTTCTCCATCCAAGATGTACAGGTTCGCTATTCTTCTACCTCTTCCAGTCATCAATCCCTTGGAAAGATCCTGAATTAGACAACATTCAGGATCAAAAATAATCCGAGAACCAAGGTCTGTGGTTAAGGAACTGATACTGATAAGGTTCAAGCGGAATGCAGGTATGTATAAAACATTCTGCAAAGTGACAGCTTTGTTGATAACAACAGAACCAACTCCTCCAATAGCAACTGTTTGACCAGTGGGGAGATTCACATGATGCTTGATAGATGTATCAAGCGTAACAAATAGAGATTTGTCATGTGAAACATGGTGTGTCGCACCAGAGTCAATAATCCAAGTTTTCACAGTAGTCACACACCCATAAACAGTAAGAATACCAATGAGACTGAATGTGGAGGGTGGAAAAAAAAATACCAGAAGAACTAGCAACAGACTGACTGATGGAGACCTCAGAATTACCAGCACTGTAGTTCACAGAGGAAGTAGGCTGAAGCTGAGACGAGAAGTAAGCGATGAAATTCTGGATTTGATCCTTACGCAGATTACCAATCAGAGAATCAAGAACACCAGTAAGCGGCTTGTCAGAAGCAGTGACATTAGCAGCTACAGCAGGAGAAGAAGACGGCTTGCCATGAATGGGTTTGCCTTTCTTCTACCCAATGGGGTAACCGTGGAGCTTGTAACAACGATCAATCATGTGTCCCTCAACGCCACAATGAGAACAGGTAGGTCGATTGGTCTTCTTTTGGAAAGCATTCAGAGATCCTGGTGAAACCGCAAACAAAGTGTCTTGAGAAACAGTTTGGGGCTCATGAGAAGCTTGAGAAGAACTGATTTGGTAAGCAGCAGGAATCAAAGGAGAGTTGAACATTCGCTGACTGTCATCTTGGTCAAGAATATTGCAGATTTCAGCCAAATCAGGGAGAGGCTTCTTCATGATTATCTGACCACGAATACTGGAGTATTTGTTGTTCAAGCCAGCTAAGAACTTGATGGTTCTGGAGTGATCAACCTTAGCTTGAGCTTGACGTTGGCCAGCACAGTTGAAGCCATGACAGCACGCACAAGGGTCAGCAACCTCAGAGCTATCAAGATTATCACAAAGAGTCTTCAACGCCGTGTAGTAAACAGACAGATCCAGCGATCCCTGGCGTAGATCTTGGATTTGTTGAACGAGCTGAAAGGTCCTGGGTAAGTTGGTTTTGTGAAAACGATCATGGATATCCTTCCAAATCTGAGCAGCATCATCAAAGGAAAGAATACTACCATAGATTTGTTCTGAGACCGAGTTCAAAAGCCAAGATTTAACCATACTATTGCACCTGGACCAGATCCGAAACAGAGGGTTACCTTCAGCCGGACGAGGGAGAGAGTTATCGATGAAAGTGATTTTGTTCTTCGCATCCAGTGCTATCTTCATCGTAGAACTCCATTGACCATAGTTCGATCCATCCAGCTGAACAGAGACAATCGACAGACATGGATGATCGGCGTGATGGAGAAACAACGGAGAGTGAACGCTATCGGGGTTCATCAGTGCAGCAAGAGCAAACGGATTCTCCACTAGCGGAGCCGGAACAGCCTCGGGAATAGAGGCGGGGCTAGCAACGGGAGGATTCGAGCTACCCGCACGGGCGAAATGACCAGTACGGCGATTGCGACGAAGAGTGACCACCATCGGAGCAGAAAACGGTGAAAGTGAGATCGATCGAAGCGGAAACTGAACGAGAAAACGATGTTGAGCTAGAGCTCAAGGTTCTGATACCATTTTAGTGAAATAAGGTTTGAACATAAAGCTCTCTTGGGCACAACAATGGAGGAAGATGCTCGAGAGAGAAAAGACAAAATAAGGAAACTTTCTGTTAGCTTCTCATTACCGTAATCAAATGACTATATACAATTGTTGTAACAACGTTAGCGGAACAAACCGGGTATCAAATGTACAAAGACTAAACCGAATATACATAACCGACATTCAATATATCAATAGACTGTTTATCATCAAAACATAATCTTTATCTTGATTACATTTCTTGCAGCTGCGGTTGGTCTCTCGTTTCTTCAGTTCACAAACACGAGCAGCATGAGAAACTTAACGATCACTGGTCTTTCGCTCTTTCTTGGAATCTCGATACCTCAGTTCTTTGTTCATTACTGGGACGCTAGACATTACGGGATTGTTCACACAGACGCGGGATGGTTCAACGCATTCTTGAACACGGTGTATGTCTCCACCGACGGTTGGTCTGATCATTGCGGTTTTTATGGACAATACAGTTGAAGTGGAGAAAGAGTTGTAGCTGATGGGTCCCTTGTAAGCAAGCTAAGGCAAATGCCACGGCACGACCTCAAGGTATGGACACTCCTTTGCTGATTCCCATTGAAAGTTAAACTGATGAATCAATTGACTTTATGTTAGAACTGCCAAAAACTAAAAAAAATACATTTATCCTGGCTTTATGGCTTTAGATAGATTTTCAAAAATAATTCATTTTATATATTGGTCACAAGGCTGATGATGCATCTGCATCTGTGATATACAATTTCACATACTCATTTATTGATAAAGTAAATCTGTTTATTCCTGCACTACCAGTCTAACAGCCCTCATCAATACATACACGTATGAGTTGTGTAAATTTATGCGCCAACACACAATAAATTCAATTTTGATACACGATCTAACAAATTCCAACTGTCACATAACTTGACCATTTTCTGTATATAAAACTATGAAATTTAAGCAATACTAAATTTTGATCCGCGCTTTGAAAGCACGGAATTGCTAATCTTTTAAAATTATTTTTAAGTGATAAACATTTGTAAAATTTATATTTTTCCAAAAAAATAATGTTTTTTATAGCAAAATTATAATTGTAAATTATTATTATTTTTATGCTGATTAATTCGATAAGATTTTGGAACATTTATAGGTTTCCATTACAATGATAATTTTTTCTTTCTTTCTTACATAGATTAAATTTTTGTTGGTAAACCTTTTTGGAATTGTTTGAAATTATATAAACTTTAATTTTACTTTTAGAAATTTTAAATACAATTTAAGTTGGTGTAAACAAAATTTTCGACTTGTATAAAATAAATTCGTTGCTATAATTTATAATAAGTCAACTTTCAGAAGTGAAATTAATAACTGTTATGCATTTTAATTAGAATTTTAAACTTTTTTTATCTTTATATAAAAGAGCTTAGTGGACCTCTTTGACACCTCATTTGGGGCGATTCTAACATAAGAAGCTTTTTAAACCCACCTGCAGAAAAACAAAACCAAATTTGTTTTGTAAAGTGGTTGTTTCAGATTTTCACTAAAAAACAGATTTAACATAGTATATGTTATATTTATTGTGATGTCAATTATAGAAAGTCTTGTTCACCAAGATTTACTTGTACTTGGTCTCCAAGCTAAATCCTCATATTGTATCCTTATATAAGGAGTTCATTATTCATGGAATAAGATACACCAATTATTCTCTTCTCTTGTCTTCTCTTCTCTATTTACAACACATTATCAACACGAAACTCTAACGATCTTGAGCTAATAGTGAGCTATGTCGAACTTTACTAGTCTTGAATTCGAAGTTCTTGATATCACTGGAAACAACTATTTGGCTTGGGCATTAGATGCCGAGTTTTCCCTCAGTGCAAAGGGACTTGAAGGTACAATCCTAGAAGGAAATCAAGCCCAAAATCAAGATAAAGCGAAGGCTATGATATTCCTTCGTCATCACCTCCATGGAGATCTCAAAAATGAGTATTTGACGGTGAAAGATCCACAAGTCCTTTGGAACGACTTAAAGGAAAGGTATGATCACCAGAAAACTGTGATTTTACCCAAAGCTCGTTATGAATGGGCACATCTGAGATTACAAGACTTTAAGTATGTAAGTGATTACAACTCAGCCTTGTTCAAAATTACTTCCAAGTTGGAGTTATGTGGGGAGAAAATCACGGAAGCTGATAAGTTAGAGAAGACATTCTCTACTTTTCATGCAAATAATGTTGTCCTGCAGACACAATACAGTAAAAGGGATTCCAGAAGTATTCTCAACTTATATCTTGTCCCCTTGTGGCTGAGCAAAACAATGAGCTTTTGATGAAAAATCATGGACTACGTCCAACTGGTTCTGCTCCATTCCCTGAAGCGAATGTAACTGAACAGAATAACACTGGCCGCGAAAATGGCTACACTCATGGTCGCGATCGTGGTCGTGGTCGTGGACTTGGTCGTAGAGATACACGTGGACGTGGATATGGTCAAATTCGAGTCCGGGGAGTTTCTTTTAAGAACTCTAACTCTCATGAGAAGTGGAAAAAGAAAGATGGTGACAAACAAGAAAATGAGTGCCACCGATGTGGAAGTAAAGACCATTGGGCTCGTACGTGCCGTACACCAACACATATTGTTGCCTTGTATCAACAGTCAGTAAAACAAAAGGGAAAGAATATGGAAACAAACATGGTGTACCAAGGTGGAGAGGATGACTTTGATTTTGGTGATGCCACTCACCTTGACCTTTCTGATTTTTTCATTGACGAAGAGAAAAAGTGATTGAACAATAACTATTTAAGAGATACTTTGTTTTAGTTTATTTATTGGCTTTTAATTATTTGGCTTTTAGTTATTGACTTTGGTTTTTATTTACTATGATGTTGTTTCTTTTGCATTAATGAATTTAATCTATTTTATTATTTTATATGAGATTATAATTTATTTTATTTATTTATTTGAAGAAAAATGGATGGTGGAGATTTATGCTTAACAAACAGTGCTACTAGTCACACAATTCTAAAAAATAAGAAATATTTTTCTCATTTAATAAATAGAGAAGCAAATGTGAGCACTATAACAGGTAGTGCAAAGATAATTGAAGGCTCCGAAAGAGCAAACATAATACTTCCTATGGGAGCACAACTTGAAATTGTTGATGCACTGTATTCTCCAAAGTCTCAAAGAAACTTACTGAGTTTTAAAGATATTCGCAGAAATGGATATCAAATTGAGACTATGAATGAAGGAAATATTGAATTTTTTCACATTACAAGTATTATTCATGGCTCTAAGAAAGTAGTAGAAAGACTACCAACATTCTCCACCGGATTGTATTATACTAGGATTAGTGCAATTGAGGCAAATGCCATAGTAAACCAGAAGTTTACTGAAAATATTACTGTTTGTCATGATCGGTTAGGTCATCCCGGTTCAACAATGTTGTGAAAGATAATCACAAATTCATGTGGGCATCCACTGAAGAACTAGAAGATTCTTCCTAATGATTATTCATGTGCTGTTTGTTCTCAAGGCAAATTGATTATAAGGCCTTCACCAGCCAAGATAATTTATGAATCAATAAACTTTCTGGAACGTATCCAAGGAGACATTTGTGGGGCGATTCACCCACCATGTGGAACCTTTAGATATTTTATGGTTCTAATTGACTCATCAACAAGATGGTCACATGTTTCTTTGTTATCAACTCACAACCTGGCGTTTGCGAGACTGCTTTCTCAATTGATCAAATTACGAGCACATTTTCCAGATTTTCCCTTTAAGGCAATTCGCCTAGACAATGCTGGTGAATTCATGTCCAAGGCTTTTAATGATTATTGCATGTCTATTGGGATAAGTGTTGAACATCCTGTAGCACATGTTAACACACAAAATGGTTTAGCTGAATCGTTAATTAAACGTCTTCAGTTGATTGCTAGACCATTGCTTATGAAATTGATATATGGTGTTTTTGGCATCTCGTATATATGTTTTCTAATTGGTTTTCAAGTTATTATCGAGTCTTCCTAGTCCTTTTCGAGTCATTACAGGTCTGGAGTTGCATTGGATGGGAGATGCACCAGTTGAAACAAAAGATGCAGAAAAGAATGCAATCTGGAGATTTTCATGCGGAACAGTCTGAGTGACTGTTCCCGATAGCGGAACAACCCGAGTGGCTGTTCTGGATAGAGCGGAGCAACCCGAGTGCTTATTCCAGCGGCAGAGATTTTTAAGGAAACTACAAGTCATTATGGGATTTGCCCTAATTATCCCATCTTTTTCTCCCAGCCGCCGGTGGCTTTGATATATCATATTTTTCTCTCTATTTTTACATTCTACGCTACTTTTTACACAAGGAACCAGACTTGAGCTTTTAGAGATTTGTGATTTGATACTTTGTAAAGGGAGAAGGCTCCATCTCTCTCACCATAGAGAAGAACCCCCTGAACCCTTATTCTATTTTATCTACACATGTTTTATTCAGTCTCTGTCTCTGTGTTTTCTCTGTTCATGGCTGAGTAGTCAACTTGCTTAGTCTAGGGTGTTTGGGGGTTAAATCCGTGAGTTAAACATAGATAAGTGAAACCATTGATTGTCTTCATTCATAATTGTTCTTAATGCTTGCATTAAACTGGCCGATTAATGTTAGATCCTAGGTTTAACATGTTCATTAACCGTGTAATAGGTTGCTAGATCTGTTATGAATGAGCATTGCATCCCTAACCAGCGAAAGTAGATGTTAGGGTGTTTTGTGAACATATCGGACTTGATCTCTATTGCTTGATGTCGCGTCTTGATCCAAACGAGAGTTTAGGTGTCAAGATCGATCAGCATAGGGAGCAGTACCACGACAGTGGACTGTTCTACTTGAATGATCCGAGTTTTTGACTTGCTCTTAAATAAACTTGAATAATTGTTTGGCTCACACTTGCTTAACACCCGATCAAACCACCCTAGGCTAGCATTTTTAATCATCTGAAATCTTTAATTAATCTTATTACTTGCTTGTTACGAAACCTTAATCTCAAAACCCCCATCATTGTTTTAGCTAAGTATTTATCCCATAAAGATAAAGTGTAATCATTGGTCTCTGTGGATTCGATCCTAAAGTGCTACATCGACATACCATTCGATTGTGGTAGTGTGCACATTAGGTTAATAGGTGTGCGTATACACGTAATATCAATTTGGCGCCGTTGCCGGGGACCATCTTTTTACCTTTATTTTTCGGTTATTTATTTAGTCTAAGACCTCTAACTTGCTCTATCCTTTTTGTTGTAACTAATGTTCCAGGGGTATGACCAGTAGACATACTCGGAGAAACGCACAAGGAGAATTGGTTACACTTACCAACCAGGAGCTAGCAAGGTTAGAAAGAACAAATCGTCAACAGCCAAGGCAAACCGACACCACTATGGGTAATCATGCCAATCAGGATGATCTAGCTGCAGCAATGCAACTCATGCAGCAGCAGATGCAACAGTTGCAGCAGACCATTCAAGCGCAGGAACAAGCTGCTCAGCAGCAGCAGGAACAACAGGCACAGACTGTTCCAATCGGGCAGAGAAACCTTCCTTGCAACATCCCTACAACTCGGTCTGCCATAGTTCCTCCACCCTGCACTAGGCAGGACTTTGAGATCAAGCCTGCTTTGATCGGTCTAGTACAGAGAAAGGTGTTCTCTAGTCTCTCTACAGAAATTCCAATGGAGCATATTGAGAGCTTTGAAAAAGTCAGCAGTTTCACTCGCGCGAATGATGTTCCACCAGACTGCATCAGGTGCATTTTATTCTCATTCTCTCTTGATGGAAAAGCTGCAGGTGGTTGAACTCTCTCCCTACCGGCTCTCTCACTTCATGGGAACATGTCCGATCAGCGTTTCTCAACCATTTCTACTCTAAGGCGAGAACAGCTGCATTGAGGAACAATGCCAAGTATGACACTCTTGCGAGCCACATAAGAAAGATCGATGTTCAGCTTGCTCAAACAGTTGAGAGTGTCAAGAGGCAACATGGGATGCTCCCTGGAAAAACTGATAAAAATCCTAGGACTGAGCACTGTAATGCAATACAGCAGTCGTTCGCTGAGACTGTTCTAGGCGCAAAAGAGAACACAGAGCAGTCTGCTAGCTCTGGAGTGACTGCTCCTAGCGAACCTGCTGAGACTCCACTAGTGCGAGTCTATGTTCCTAAGGTTCTCTATCCAATTCAACCTAAACATCTGATGGATCCTATTAGTGCAGAGCAGCTGGCTGGGTTTAGGAAGATGGTAAGAAGGCTTCCTCAAAAGATCTCATTTGAACATGCTTGGGAGATTCGGCCATTGCATATGTTCTTCAAAAATTGCAGAGAATCTCAGGAGGAAATCAAGGCACTCTTTACTGAAGCACTGACACCATCGCTGAAGGTACTGCCTAAGGTTGATGACCCTGGAAAGTTTGTTTTTCCTTGTTTCATTGCTGGAGTAGAATTCAAGGAAGCTCTTTCTGATTCTGGGTCTAGTGTGAACCTTGTCTCAAAAGCGATTGTAGACGAACTGGGCATTGTTGATGTTGAGCCTTCTCAGGTGAAGCTGGCCTTTGCAAACTCTTCCATAGCAGTCCCTTATGGAACCATTCGCAATCTTCATGTCCATGTTGGGGACTGTGTGCTCCATACCGAATTTTAAGTTGTTGAGATGAGGAACGATCATGAGATGCCTTTGATCTTTGGAAGATCATTTATGGCTACAGTGGGAGCAATCGTCGACATGCCTAATAAGAGAGTTTCCTTCTCCAACATCAACAAGAAGGTTTTCTACAAGGCTGTCCCAACCAGATCACAAATCTGATACGCCTCCTGCATCTCAGTGGTTAGTGGAGAACAGCTGGAAATTGTTCCAAAGAAGGAGCTTGGTAAAAAGGGTGAGATCAAAGAAGTCCCGGATGGAGATCCTCACATTGATACCAAGAAACTCAGTGGGAATGTAAAGCTGAATGAAAAAGTCCAGAAGAAAAGGGTCAAGGGTGATCCTATGATGACTTTGATACCTCGCTTGTGTGATGAAAAATCCATTGAGTATGAGGTAAAGTGCAAGGATACCTCTAAACCTTTCTCTAAAGTCAGAGTAATTCTCACACATGAGCTGCAAGAGAAAGGAGAGCTGCTGTGAAAGGGTTGTTGAGCAGAGTTTTGAAGCTGAACATGTCTGATTGTGGAGCTTGTTTTGGAACAAGCCCTCCTGCTCAACCCGACTGATCCCAGTCACCAAGTCAAGCTAGTGACTTAAACCAAGCGCTTGGTGGGAGGTAACCCACTGTTTATTGAGTCTCAAGTAAAAAAAAAATGTTTATTCTTGTTTTCACCTTCTCTCTGATTTATTTTCACACCAGGGACGTTGTAAAGTAAGTCTGGGGGAGGGATTTCGTCGTTTACTAACTCGTTTCTTTCTATTTGTTCTTCTTTTGAGTCAGTTTGAGTCAGTTTTTAGGATTGAGTCAGTCATAAATTTGTGGGAATTAGGACCTTATTCCGTGTTGATCCCTAACCACCTCGTGCTTTAGTTATCTTATTCAGTGACCTTAGCAGTGGCGAAAGATACACATGTGGACATGTACCACCCTGACATATCTCACTTGATTCTCCAGAAGTTCTCAGCCGATCAGGTTACACTGGGTAGACTTAACTCCACCTAACTTGAATCTTGACTGAAATTCTTCTTATTATGGGCATTAGATCAAGGAAACGAGAACACACTCAGGACTTCTTATCCTTTTTATCCATCCTGTTGATCCTGAGTGGCTAGCTCATCTTTAGCTAGTTCCCACCCTGCACCTTAGCCTTTATTCCACCTTCATACATTTGTTTTTCGGTGTCATATGTGCAGATATGTGCAAAAAGGTCGGAGAGGAAAGGATCAACGCAGCGTCTTACTCGTTACTGCTGCAGAAATTCGGTCAGAAAGGAGAATAAGCAGATTAAAGGAGCAACCGCTCCATAGCCAATGAACTGCGCAAGAGCAGGGGTGGAGAACCTGAATGGTTGTGAAATCAAAACCACCAGTGGCACTCAGAACCATCATGTATTACCTCCTTCTTCGTCACATCACCATATCAGTATTCAAAAAAAAAAAAAAAAACGAAAATAAGGTGATGGAGAAGGGGAAGAAATCAAAGAAACATGAGCCACTAGGGAGGTCGATCAAAAGAGTGGGTACCAAGAGGAAAGTGGAAAGCAGAACAATCATTTGCCTGTTCCGTCGTCAGAACAGTCGCACCAGATAGAGCAAAAACGAGTAGAGGTTGTGGACATCAATGGATCTATCCTCTCTTGCCATTTTGTGTGATATCCTGCATCCTCTACAATGAAATGGTAGCCCCTAAACACTTTTAACTCCACCATTAAATAGCCTGTTTAACACCTAGCCCGTCTACCCTGAATAATGCCTGTGATGAGAAGCTCACGCTACTCTTAAATGAATGTAGGGAGTTCTGTCTCGATAGTGTTGATTTTTCAGGTTTGAGATGTAGAGTATGGAGCCGATTTTTGAACAGCAGTCAGTGGGGTTCCGGTAAGGGTGTGTTGTCCTAGTTTTACTGTTTATATGGTTCAAAGATTCTTGGTTAAAGTATGGTTGCTGAGAATAGGAGAGTTCCCACACTTTCAAACCTTTCTCCCTGTCCTTGATACTTGACATTGTTTGAGGACAAACAAGGATCTAAGTCGGGGGGAATTGATATCTGTTGTTTTTGGCATTTTGTATATATGTTTTCTAATTGGTTTTCAAGTTATTATCGAGTCTTCCTAGTCCTTTTCGAGTCATTACAGTTCTAGAGTTGTATTGGATGGGAGATGCACCAGTTGGAGCAAAAGATGCATAAAAGAATGCAATCTGGAGATTTTCACGCGGAACAGTCTGAGTGACTGTTCCCGATAGTGGAACAACCCAAGTGACTGTTCTGGATAGAGCGGAGCAACCCGAGTGCCTGTTCCAGCGGCAGAGATTTTTAATGAAACTACAAGTCATTATGGGATTTGCCCTAATTATACCATCTTTTTCTCCCAGCCGCCGGTGGCTTTGATATATCATATTTTTCTCTTTCTTTTTACATTCTACGCTACTTTTTACACAAGGAACCAGACTTGAGCTTTTAGAGATTTGTGATTTGATACTTTGTAAAGGGAGAAGACTCCATCTCTCTCACCATAGAGAAGAACCCCCTGAACCCTTATTCTATTTTATCTACACATGTTTTATTCAGTCTTTGTCTCTGTGTTTTCTCTGTTTATGGCTGAGTAGTTAACTTGCTTAGTCTAGGGTGTTTGGGTGTTAGATCCGTGAGTTAAACATAGATAAGTGAAACCATTGATTGTCTTCATTCATAATTGTTCTTAATGCTTGCATTAAACTGCCCGATTAATGTTAGATTCTAGGTTTAACCTGTTCATTAACCGTGTAATAGGTTGCTAGATCTGTTATGAATGAGCATTGCATCCCTAACCAGCGAAAGTAGATGTTAGGGTGTTTTGTGAACATATCGGACTTGATCTCTATTGCTTGCTGTCGCGTCTTGATCCAAACGAGAGTTTAGGTATCAAGATCGATCAGCATAGGGAGCAGTACCACGACAGTGGACTGTTCTACTTGAGTGATCCGAGTTTTAGACTTGCTCTTAAATAAACTTGAATAATTATTTGGCTCACACTTGCTTAACACCCGATCAAACCACCATAGGCTAGCATTTTTAATCATCTGGAATCTTTAATTAATCTTATTACTTGCTTGTTACGAAACCATCATCTCAAAACTCCCATCATTGTTTTAGCTAAGTATTGATCCCATAAAGATAAAGTGTAATCGTTGGTCTCTGTGGATTCGATCCTAAAGTGCTACATCGACATACCATTCGATTGTGGTAGTGTGCACAATAGGTTAATTGGTGTGCGTATACACGTAATATCAGAAATCAAAACTCCCAGTCTCTGCATGGGGGCATGCTATATTACATGCAGCAGCGTTGATTCGCATAAGGCCAACGAGTAATCATCAATTCTCCCCATCACAATTGATTATGGGTCAGGAGCCAAATATTTTCCATCTTAAGATATTTGGATGTGCAGTATATGTTCCGATTGCTCCACCACAGTTATCTAAAATGGGACCTCAACGAAGGTTAGGAATATATGTTGGATATGATTCTTCATAAATAATTAAATATTTAGAGCCATCCACCGGGGATTTATTTAAGGCCTGATTCGCAGACTGTCATTTTAATGAGTCTGTTTTTCCAACATTAGGGGAAGAAAAGAAATAGTTGGGAAAAGATATTAACTGGAATGAATTATCATTATCTTATCTTGATCCTCGAACTAAAGAATGTGACTTAGAAGTCCAAAAGATAATTCATTTACAAAGCTTAGCAAACCAGTTGCCAGATGCATTTACTGACCCAAAAAGAGTGACCATGTCACATATCCGAACTGTAAATGCTCCAGTTAGAATGAATGTCCAAGAAGGACAAAATCAACATGCTAATGAGTCTAAGGCACGCCTGAAGCATGGTAGACCTATCGGTTCTAAAGATAAAAATCCTCGAAAAAGAAAAGGAGCAGAAATTGGTAATAATGAAACCGAGGTAATAACTACAAATGAAAAATCTCCAGAAGAGAACATGACACAAGAAGAAATTCAGGTACCTGATAATGAAGAGATCTCAACTAACTATGTCATGTCTGGAATGAAATGGAACCGAAAGCAAATCGACGTGGATGATATTTTTGCATACAATGTAGCAGTTGATCTTATGGATGAGGATCATGAACCAAAATATATTGAAGAGTGTACACGAAGAAGTGATTGGCTAAAATGGAAAGAAGCAATAGATGCTGAACTAAAATCTCTTACAAAAAGAGCAGTGTTTGGACATGTAGTCCGTACACCTAAAGGTGTAAAACCAGTGGGATATAAATGGGGTTTTGTGCGAAAGAGGAATGAAAATGGTGAGATTGTGAGATACAAAGCACGTTTAGTTGCTCAATGATTTTCACAAATACCAGGAATTGACAATGAAGAGACATACTCTCCTGTGGTGGATGCTACTACATTCAAGTTCCTTATCAGTCTGGCGATAAAGGAAGGACTTGATTTACGCTTAATGGATGTAGTCACAGCTTACTTATATGGCCCACTAGATACTGACATTTACATGAAAGTCCCAGAAGGATTTAAACTGCCAGAAGCAGCAAATTCTAATTCTCGAATAAGTTATAGCATAAAGTTAAATCGATCTCTTTATGGACTGAAACAATCAGGACGTATGTGGTATAATGGCCTAAGTGAGTACTTGTTGAAAGAAGACTATAAAAACGATCATATCAGTCCATGTATCTTTATAAAGAGATTTGAGAAAGGATATATTATAATTGCAGTGTATGTTGATGATTTAAACATTATTGGAACTCCTGAAGAGATTTCAATTACAATGGATTACTTGAAGAAATAATTTGAGATGAAAGATCTTGGAAAAACAAGGTTTTGTTTGGGACTACAAATTGAGCACCTTAAGAATGGAATCTTAGTGCATCAAGAAACTCACATAAAAGGTGGCTAAACGATTTTCTATGGATCAAGTACACCCTTTGAGTAGTCCAATGGTGGTAAGATCACTCGATGTGAATAAAGATCCCTTCCGCCCTAGAGAGAAGAATGAAGAAGTTCTTGGTCCTGAAGTACCATACTTAAGTGCTATAGGGGCATTAATGTACCTTGCCAGTCATACAAGACCTGATATATCATTTGCAGTGAATCTATTGGCAAGGTTTAGTTCATGCCCAACTCGTAGGCATTGGAATGGGATAAAACATATACTTCGATACCTCCAAGGTACGAAAGAGATGGTAATATTCTTTCCTAACCCATCCACAAAAGATTTGATTGGTTTTGCAGATGATGGATACATGTCTGATCCCCACAATGCTAGATCACAAACAGGATATGTGTTTACTTGTGGTGGTACTGCTATCTCTTGGCGTTCGATGAAGCAAACAATTGCAGCTACTTCTTCCAACCACGCAGAGATTTTAGCCATTCATGAAGCTAGTCGCGAGTGTGTATGGTTAAGATCCGTCATTCAACATATACGAGAAGATTGTGGTCTATCTACAGGGAAAGAATCCCCAACAGATGGATACATGCTGCATGTATCGCTCAACTCAAAGATGGATACATCAAAGGAGACAGAACAAAGTGCATTCTACCGAAATTATTTTTCACCCATGATCTACAGAAGAATGGCGATGTTCGTGTCGTTCAAGTTCGTTCAAGTGACAATTTAGCTGACTTATTCACCAAGGCGCTACCCACTTCTACTTTCAAGAAGGTTGTTCATCTTATCGGATTACGTCGTCTCAAGGATCTTGACGTTTGTATACATGAGGGGAAGTAATTGCGCACTGCACTCTTTTTCCCTTAACCATGGTTTTTCCCACTGGATTTTCCTGGTAAGGTTTTTAACGAGGCAGTATCATACGCGCATAATAGACATCAAGGGGAAGTGTTATATTTATTGTGATGTCAATTATACTAAGTCTTGTTCACCAAGATTTACTTGTACTTGGTCTCCAAGCTAAACCCTCATATTGTATCCCTTTATAAGGAGTTCATTATTCATGGATTAAGATACACCAATTCCTCTCTTCTCTTGTCTTCTCTTCTCTATTTACAACAGTATCCATAGGTTCATTTGGTTTACTTTACAGCTGAAATGAGCTTAGTTCAATTGAGTTTGTCAATTTAGGTTTATAAAGTGCAATAATTGATTGGACATAAAAACGCTTGAATATGATTGGTTTGCATAAATGTGGCCGAAAATCATTTTTAAAAAAGGAAAAAAGCAATGGCATTCCAGTGTAAATAACTCAAAAAGTTAGGACGGAATCCTAGGAGAGATTCTGCTTTAATAGTATAGATGTCACGGTTCATTTATTTAACTATGAAAAAATATTTATCCTCTTCGTATTCTTTTCTTTTCCCTGCCAAAATGATAGGAAAATGATTCAATTTAAAGTTTTGTTTAACACTAAACATCAATTTCAGCTAATTGTGCCACGACGCCACTAATAACAACGACAACTGAGAGATATTGATTCATGTTATATATTAGTTTGTATATATAGAGAAGCATGTTAAGAAAAGACCACCAAATGAATGTTATATGGTGTGGCGATAAAGTTGTGTGTTATTGTCTTAGTGTGCTAGAACAATGGGAAAAAAAATATTTGGATAGTATTAAGAAATGATCACCAAAAACTATATCTTCATTTAATCTCAAAAACACTATGTGGAACACTTCTATATCATATAGAATGAAAGTTGGTAGAGACTGACATATTCTTGAACCCTCATAGATTTTACCTCCTCTATCCGAAAACACTTATTTGGAAAGACCGACAATATCTACTCCAATTTTTAGCTCAACGTGAGTTGTATATATTATAATGTTTTGTGTTCTTTCCTTGATGATTCTTGCAAAACATTAACTAGTTTTAAATGTTTTTCTTTCTGAGGGTACACGAAGCTTGTCTACCTCTTCAAAAACAAAGGATGGACAAATCTTGTACAAGTCAAAGAGAGTTTTGAAGGATAGTATTGCACAATCTGCTTCAAGGAGAGGTGCACTTAAAAAACTGAAAAATCTGAAAGGGTAAAATAACCAACTATAAAGAAAAAGCTCAATAAAGAAGGAAAGAAATTGAACGTGATCAAAGTTTGCAAGGTTATTTTTGTAATTATTATTGGAGGAGTGGATATGTGCAATATATAAATTAAGTTTGTATACCTATCGAGAGCACCTTCAAAAAAATCTGACTGAACTTTGAAAAAGAAAATAGTGTGATCCATGAATGTGTGCACATTTGATGAGCCTCCATGCTTGCTCAAGAAATTAAGAAACTAGAACAAACAGAATTAAAATCCCTTGGGGAGTCAGGATTAGAATTGAAGAATGTTTCAAAATAAACAGAGAGAGATTTGTGTGAAGAACAAGAAATTAGAAAACAAAAAGATTCATAAGCGGTATGCTATGGTAGGCATTGAAGTTAATATACACGAGGCAAAACAAGTTCCATAAAAATAGGATTTTTCAAGGATACTAAGCTAGAGTCTCTCTACAAACAACAAGTGAATATTTGTATTCTATCAATTTCAGTATATGTAAAGAGATCATATCATACAAATAGCAAGAGAATATTCTTTTGTATAAAGCCAATAGGCCCAATACCACTTACCTAAGGCTATGCAAACAAGTTACAGAGAATTATTTTTCAAGAAGACCCAACAACAGTCTCACAACAAATAGCAAGAGAAATTCTTTATTATATCAATTTCAAATACAAATAGAAAGATAGTATTCAATCTTCTATCAGTATCCAATATATTAAAGCAATTGGTCTAACAACTTAATTACACCGCTCTGGCCCAGATATTTCTCACAACCCATTAAGAGCATGTGTTCTAGAAACAATAACAAACAAAAGAAGAAGAAAAAGAAAAAGATGGTGTTAAGCAATTGTGGTCCATGAAATAATACACAACCAATTTTTTCAGACTAAAATAGAAATCATACCAAGAAAATGTGACGGTCCCTGAATATCTGGAGGATCATGTAATGACCCAACTCTGACTGCCATTGATGCAGCTGCATAAGAACTCGATTCCCCTTCACCCAAATTTTCATGAATCAGCAGAGCAGATAATCCATTCTCCAGCTCTATCGCTCTGTACTTCAGATTTCCACTAGGATGTATTATGTCAATTTCTTCCATTCCTAGAAGAAACAACAATGAACGAGAGAACCAAATAGTATTATGTTATAGCCAAGCAATATCAATCTTAGTTTCTGATTATTAAATTTAACGAGGAGATTTTGTAAACTTTTATTCTTATGGTGAACAAAGACTTGATCGAGGTTGTAAAACCAATAGTTTTTTTTCGAACTTCCAAGGAACAACCAACTCTAGGTCACAGAATCATATTGCTCTGATACCATGTAAACTTGAGATGAAATAATAAACTCTTGACTTGTATTGATATGAACAACTAACTCGAGTATATACACAATGACATAAACCGACTTTAAACATAAACCTAGGAGTAACAGAAAATATTCTTAATAGATTTCATGGAGCAACACTAAATGTCAAATTTCTTAAATGGAACCTACAAAAGGAATTTCTAAGTTCCGGTTAAACAAAAAGGAACCCATGACACAGTATAAAGAAAGAGAATAGTAAGTTTGGGAAAGAAACGAGAACAATGCGATTTGTCGAGGTTTTAGGGTTTCTTTGGGACCATTTATTTAGAGAAAAAAAAATTGTTCATGAAGAAAAACCCATTGATTTCTAGACAAAAATCAGCTCAGGTCCTTACTGCTATCTGAGTTTCCAATTTTATCTGAAGAAGAAGCAAAGCAATCGACATATATCAGACTTTTATGTGGGCCCAAAAATTACATTTTAGCAAAAAAATTGTATAGTATTAAGAAATGATCACCAAAAACTATACCTTCATTTAATCTCAAAAATGCTATGTGGAACACTTCTATATCATATAGAATGAAAGTTGGTAGAGACTGACATATTCTTGAGCTCTCGTGGATTTTACCTCTTCTATCCGAAAACACTTATTTGAAAAGACCGACAATATATAACTCATGCATCTAATCTAACTTTTAGCTCAGCGTGAGTTATATATTATAATGTTTTGTGTTCTTTACTTGATTATTCTTGCAAACATTAACTAGTTTTAAATGTTTTTCTTTCATAAGGTAAATGAAGCTTGTCTACTTTTTCAAGAACAAAGGACGACAAATTTTGTACAATTCAAAGAGAGTTTTGAAGGATGGTATTGCACATCAATAGTCTGTATGTTCATCATCTCTGTGGATCTCACTCTTTCTGGCTTAGAAAATGTATACATTTAAGTACATGTTACTTACCTTATATATTTTTTTTGTCATTAATTTGACAATCTATTTATTTACCTAGATATCAACTCATTATTTATGTTATGAATAGTTCAAATCGATATAAAAGATACGAAACCATAAAATAGGTCATGGAATAATATAGAAAGATTAAGCATATGAAATATGATTCTTTTGAGATGGATGTAAAGCGTATGACTTCTCATGTCTCCACTTACTTCTTTATATATCATTAATCAACTTTTTCTTGGTGATTGATGTGATACGACCCTAGTCTTTACCAAAATGACAGTGCTTTTCAAAAACATCTTAGTTCTCCCAAGCTAATCGATAATATGATGTGTTATCCAATGACACATGTTATCTTTGCGGACTATAAGCATGTGTAACTCCAAAGCAATTTTGGATCTTTTGAAATATTTATCCCAGAAATAGGAAGATTGATTTTGCTTTGAAATCAATCTAGGAAAATGGTAAGTAAAGATTTATGACATGCATATATATTCTTATTGTATCTTCTTCTTTGTTGAAGATCTCAAAACTAAATCGCCGTGTAACTCGTTCTACATGGAAGAACAAATGCCACCTGGTTATAAAGAAGCATCGAGTAATACCTCTCAAGTACATGTTTCTCTGTTTTCGCAATCTAAAAATAAGTTCATTCCACCAGTCTCTCAAGTACACTTTTTTTCTTTTATTTTGTTTATATTTTTTTCATTTTTATTAAAATAATTTGGTTAAATAATAATAGAGAAAATTTTGAAAGATAACTTCAAATGAGATAACATTTTGAAAATTACACCTTTTTTAAGACTACACTTGTTAACAAGTTTAATGTTTGTAATTAGCTAATATTTAAATAAATAGTTTTAATTTAATACAAAACTATGCATTATTAAAAAAAAAATTAAAATAAATTTAATAATAAATCAATTTTATACTTATTTTCAAATAGGATTCTTAATATCAAAATTAAATAGCGTATCATCACAATTAATCACAACCTTGTCCATAAAATACTTTAATAAATAAAAACTAATCAGCTAATGCTACAAAAAACGTCTTCACCACAAACTAAATGATGTTTTGTTCTAATCTGAAGATCTTTTTTGTTCTTGGTTTATACTACGAATAAACATGAAACAACCCAGACATACAAACATGAAAATTAAACAGTGTGTTGATTATTTCTTTTCTCTTTATTACAAATTTAATATTAATTGTAAATATTTGCCTTGATTAAAATGATACTTTGTGGACTTTGTGTCCATGGAGCACAGTGACAAAAGAACTCTTGTAGATAGACAGAGCAAGAAGATCCAATTCATTTATCCCTTTTTTGCCATGAAGACACCAAGTAATAAAAATCTGAACAATAGAAATAGCAATAAAAATTAGAGAGAGTAATCAAAAACCATGTTAGTATTACTAATTTAAATTTGATATTAGTTATTTAAATCTGTAAAATATGGATAAAATCTCTTATCATATATATGAAAAGTGTAATTTTCAAAAAGTATACTTTTCAAAATTTAAAATATAAATAGTATTTTTTAAATTATTCCTAAATAAGGCACCCACGTTGCACATAACCTCTTTCAATTTCTGAAAAATAAATAAAGTGATATTACAATTATATATATATGTGTGTATGTATCTATACTATTAAAAGAGAAAGATTCTTAAGAAATCTATTTATTCAAGGTTATTGCACATTTTCATTTTTAGTCCTACTTATTAAATATAACCAAATATTACAACTAACCTTTATTATATCAACCAGATGATATCCTATAGCATTTTAATAAATTCATTATTGTTTATTAACAGTTTAAATGATCAATTCAATTATTACTATGTTAACATATTGGGCCTTAATTAAACTATCTAAAAATCACTGCTTATACCCTGCGTTAGAATATAATCTCATCATATTTCGTATAGATCATATTATACAAACTTAAAAAATATATGACCAGAAAATACACACTTACAAACTATATATAACCATTATGGATATCTAAAAATCGTAGCGTTCGTGATTGTTATAATATGGAACTATTATCAAATACTTTATTCAATCTTATGTACTATTAAAAGGTAAAGAGAAGTTTAATCAAATTTTCAGATTTTTCTGGGTTTTTATCGGGTCGACCAATATCATATCACGGGTTAATGGGAGATTTTATAGATTTTAAGATTTTTAATTAACAGGTTTTCACTAAATCCAAACGGTTATATGTGGATCACAGAGTTTTCCAGTTTGACTGCATAACTAGCTCAAATATAAAAACAATGTTTATTTGTACAAATATAATGCTTTCTTGGCACCATTTGAATATAGATACACTATTAGACTTCAGCATTCATGGATAAATTTTTTAAACTTCGAAAAAATATTTAGATACTTCGGTTTATCGAGTAATTCAGTTTATAAATTATATTCTTAGGATATTTTTTATTTAAAAATTAAATATCATTAATATTTGTTGGTATATAATTTTATTTTAAAAATTAATGTACTCATTCATTTTTCGGTTCGATTATGGTTAAGCTTTTGTTTTTTTGGTTCCAGAGATAAATGATCCATTTGGTTATTTATTAACTTCGGTAATTAATTTTAGTTTCGGTTTTTCGATTCGGTTCTGGATAAATATGTTCGTAACTATACAATATCTTATATAGAAACTTATATAAAATGAATTCTTTTAATACCAAAAATAAATTCGTGCTTTCGAAACGGATAAAAATCTAGTATATATTATAATAAATCAGACCGCTAGCAATCAACATGGAAATGTGTTTTTAAAGCTGGAACATAATTTTTCATTTGTCATTTCACTCTTGATTTTTACATTTTGTATAATTTTTCAATCTGTAGAAAACTCTGCTAGATACTGAGTCACTGACGATAAAGGTGGCCTTATTAAATGATAATAATTTTCTAAAAAAACATTATGAAACTTTTTTTTTTTTTTAAAGTTCTTCCAATTTAATTATTTAAATCCGCAATCATTCGCACCTAATACTCAAAAATATCAAAAAGTTAAATGGGCCAAAATAAGAAAACCGTCAATAGATCAAGTAACCTCGGCCCATAAACTTCCCGCCACACTCTTCCCGCCTAAACTCGTCGTCGAAGTAAAAAGCCCTCCTTCCCCCCCACTCTCCTTTCCGTCACCACAACATTCCACAGAGAGAGAAAGAGCGAAAGAGAGACGACGAAACAAGATGTCTGGGTGGGACGAAGGAGCAGTATACTACAGCGACCAGCCTCAGTTCCCGGAGGCCGGAGACGCCGCCACCGTCAGTCCTCATGCCGTCATGACGAAATTCAAGGAGTTCATCAGAACATTCGAGATAGGGCAGAACTGTTTCCCCTACAGGGAAGCCCTACTCGATAACCCCAAGAGACTCCTCGTCCACCTCGAAGATCTCCTCGCCTTCGATTCCGATCTCCCTTCTCTCATCCGTTCCGCTCCCGCCGATTTTCTCCCCGTGGTATGACTCCCAGATTCACTCAATTAGGGTTCCTGAAATTAGAATAAATTAGGGTTCCTGAAGATATTGGTGTTTTAGGGCTCACTTGTTACATGTTACATGTTGGATCTCTCATTTATTTAAGAGTATTAATGTTTTTTTTTTATTATTAAATTCTGAAATGCAGTTCGAGAAAGCAGCTGGTGAAGTGCTGGCGGGATTGAGAATGAGGGAAGCGAATGAGACGGGGGAAATGGAGGAGCCTACGCCAAGTGATGTGCAGATTTTGCTCACTTCAAGGGAGGATCCTGTGTCTATGCGATTACTCGGGGTATGTGATTGCCTGATTGAATGTTATCTGTTTACTTGGAGATTTTTAATCTTTAACTTTCCCCACAGGCTCAGTACATCTCAAAATTGGTGAAAATCTCTGGGATTAGCATTGCAGCTTCCAGGGTGAAGGCTAAGGCGACTTATGTGTTTTTAGTATGCAAGAACTGTAGGAAAACCAGGGAGGTTCCTTGTCGTCCTGGCCTCGGTGGGGCCATTGTTCCTCGCTCCTGTGATCATGTTCCTCAGGTACTTGCATCATCTCTTCTCTTTGGTGGTGGTTTTAGTTTTGCTGTTTTTGATAAAAGACCAATTGGACGTTGTTTTAGCCTGGAGAAGAACCTTGTCCTCTTGATCCGTGGATGGTGGTTCCTGATAGGAGCCAGTATGTTGATCAGCAGACGTTGAAGCTACAGGAGAACCCGGAGGTAATGATCCTCTGATTCTCTTTGCATTGTAATGATTATCTATTTGGCCTGTTCTATACCAAATGCTTCTGGCTTTTTGTAGGATGTTCCTACTGGAGAGCTTCCAAGAAATATGCTTCTCTCTGTTGATCGGCATCTTGTTCAATTAATTGTACCTGGGACCAGACTGACTGTAATGGGTATCTACAGCATTTTCCAAGCTTCATCCTCTTCTAACTCGTAAGTTTTATTTTTTTTTTGTCAAATGAGTGTTTAGATTTGTCTTCTTGTAAAGTTGCACCAACAGTGTTTCTGATGTAGGCATAAAGGAGCAGTTGCAATTCGGCAGCCTTACATAAGAGTTGTTGGATTGGAAGACACGAATGAGGCCAGCTCCCGTGGACCTGCCAACTTCACTCCTGACGAAGTTAGTATTGTTGCATCATTTAGAACTTTTTTTCAGTTTTATTTGATGGCTTACATCATTCACACCTTCACAGCACACTATTTTGTTTTAGGAAAAGGCTTTATTCCTTTAACTTAGTATATGCCACCTAGGTCGGCTTAGAACATCACTTTATGCAGTTTAGCTCATCAGTTTTCCTCTCACAAAAATGCTTTTAGGAGGAGGAATTCAAAAAATTTGCTGGTGGTCAAGATGTTTACAGCAACATTTGCACCAAGATCGCACCTTCTATCTTTGGTCACGAAGACGTGAAGAAAGCAGTGGCGTGTCTTCTCTTTGGAGGATCAAGAAAGGTAGGTAACTGCGATTTAAGTTATCTTCTGTGCACTTGGATGCAAATTTTGACATGTCTATACCATTTTATCTTTCATTCAGAGCCTACCAGATGGAGTGAAACTAAGAGGTGATATCAATGTTTTGCTTCTAGGAGACCCATCAACTGCAAAATCACAGGTTTGTTCTGTGGTCTCAGTATCAATGATTATAAATAACTTGAGTATTGTTTTTCTATTCTTTAGAACCCTTGCAAGAAAGTCAGTCTTATTAACTGCACTTGTAGCTCAGATGTGGAACTAATTTGCTTCCTTTTCTTTTTCCAGTTTCTAAAATTTGTGGAGAAGACGGCTCCCATTGCGGTTTACACATCTGGAAAGGGTTCATCAGCTGCTGGACTCACTGCTTCTGTGATTAGAGATAGCAGCACAGTAAGTCCTATCCTTGCTGCATGTTTCTGTTCTAAGATATGTTCAAACTCAGTTTGCTATGACATTTTCATTCAATTTACACATTATCTTTGTTGCAGCGCGAGTTCTATCTTGAAGGTGGGGCTATGGTTTTGGCTGATGGAGGGGTTGTGTGTATCGATGAATTTGACAAGATGAGGCCGGAAGATAGGTAATTGAAATCAGAATCATAGGGTAAAGAGAATCTAATTCTTTTTGATGACTAGAATTTGACAGAAGGTATTTCATGCATATAGAGTTGCTATTCATGAAGCAATGGAGCAGCAGACCATCTCCATTGCTAAAGCTGGGATAACAACTGTCCTAAACTCTAGAACCTCGGTTCTTGCAGCTGCTAACCCTCCCTCTGGTCGATATGATGATCTTAAGGTTTGACATTCTTTGTCAGTATAATTGTTTTACCTAATCTTGTTTGCAGTATTCTTAGGTTTTTTTTTTTTGTTTTTGGGTTTGCAGACTGCACAAGACAACATTGACTTGCAGACGACAATTCTTTCTAGATTTGATCTTATCTTCATTGTCAAGGACATCAGGAAGTATTCCCAAGACAAGGTATTTGTTTGAATGGGATAGTAGATTTCTTTGAATGCTTGAGTAGACATATGATTAATGTTGGAATAATCTCTTGACAGGAAATAGCCAGCCATATTATAAGGGTTCATGCATCTGCAGACAAAGTTACAGATGAAAACACAGATTCTAAGGAAGATAATTGGCTCAAGAGGTGTGTTGCGTTCATCATGTCTTTTGCAGTTTCTTATACATAAGTTGGGTCTCTAAAATGTAATGATATTGTCACTGTAGATATATACAATACTGTCGATCAAGATGTCATCCTCGTCTCACAGAAGCCGCAGCTATGAAGCTGCAGCAGCAATATGTCAAGATCAGAGAGGATATGAAGAGACGTGCACATGAAACAGGAGAGGCTGCCCCAATACCTATCACAGTCAGACAACTCGAAGCTATTGTCAGACTGAGCGAGTCGCTTGCAAAAATGAGACTGTAAGTAAATCTTCTTGTTAGCATAAAGATTCCTGAAACCTGTTGGGCATGTATTGACATTGCTATATCGGGCCAGGTCACACGACGCCACAGAAGATGATGTAGGCAAAGCTTTTAAGCTTTTCGATACCTCAACAATGGATGCAGCAAGGTCAGGGATAAATCAACAGATTAACATAACGAGCGAGATGGCCAACGAGATAAAGGTTAGTGGGAAGAAATAATCATATACCTTCTTATATTGTTGATGGAGATGTATTTGACTAATAATTGAGTTGATGTGAAAACAGCAAGCGGAAACACAGATCAAGAGAAGAATGGGGATTGGAGCAAGGTTATCAGAGAGAAGACTTATCGAGGATTTGGCTAGAATGGGAATGAACGATTCAATGGTACCTAATACAAAATCAATTGCTTAGTTTTATTCCTCATCACCAATAAGTGATGTGGATTTTGACTGTGTGTGAATGTTAAAAATGGCAGGTGAGGAGGGCTCTGTTGATAATGCATCAGAGAGGTGAAGTTGAGTACCAGCGAGAGAGACGTTCCATTGTCCGCAAAGCTTGATCTTCTTCTTCGCTCACTATCTCTCTTCTTTAGTCTCTCAGGATCTTCAAAAAGACAGTATTCAGTATTGTTAAGTTAATTTGGAGGAACAGAAACTTACGTCATGTGTATTTGATGAAGATCCTTTAGTAAACTTTTATGCCCTCTTGAAACTATTGTTTTCTCCACCAATGTTTTCTTGTGTTGCCTCTTCTTGACCAAATGTTAAGAAAGCTTTACGAGTTAGTTAGCTGATAGGTAAACAAAACACCATCGTCGACAACGATCACATTAATGAACCACGTCTAACGTGAGCTGAATTCAATTAAAAAGTCATCTTGTACTTGTATCAACATTACTAATCCACCTGTGCATTGTTTGTTATATAGCAACGGAAGTGTAAAACTCACAACAATCTCTGCTATCTCGGACAAGTAAAGGATTCGTAATTCTTCTCGAGCAGCAAAACTCTTAAAGAGGCAATCTCGGACAAGTATATCCATTTCCTTACATTATCATCTTCAGTTGTCTTCAAACCTATGACAACTATATATCTAAGACCATCTACATTATACTACAAAATCAATTTGCATATTCAATTGTTTTATGTCTTAGAGAAAACTCAAGACTGGTTTTGTTAGAGCTTGCCAACTTCACAAACATTTGCGCGAGCCAGATGACCAGTGAGATAACAGTTTTATAGTCGTTTATCTTTCATCTTTCTGGTTGGAACTTTGAAGAAAGAATCATATCCTTAATATAAAAAAAGATTATAAAAAAAGCATAACAACAATAGAATCATGATTTATTACATAACGCCATGACAAGTAGCAAATTTATAGATGGCATTCACCGATGATTAGTCCAATATATGATGAGTCTGCTGACCGGTCCCGATTTTTTTTATGACCGGAAGCAAAAAAAAGAGAGAAAAGCTGTTATCAAAGATTGAACCTAAGAACTTGATGTTACAGGTGATATGTAAATCACTACACTAAATACATTTTACTGAGGCCGAAATTTGTTAATAATATTGAGGGCTGGAGGCCAGTGCTTCCCCTCAGGGCAGCCATTGCAGCAACATCCTGACAAATAGTAAATTTATCTTCTAATTTCTGGAAGTTTATTTTTATGAAAACTTTTCTGTCTCTTCTTTATCTTTAAGATTTGGATGGGTTTTTTGGACATTATATATTCATACTGTAAACATACTCTGTGGTTTTCATTGCTGTTGAACAAGGATTTTGATTTTCTAGCACCATCAACCTCAATTTATTATTATTAAAAAGAACATGACAAAAGCATAACAAAAAACAAGAAATAGAAAAAAAAGAACAGAATAATAATTTATTACATAACTCTCGATGCATCTCCTTTACTTTATTCTCTCACTCGTCCATCCTGTCACCAGCTTCTTTTTTTATCCTTAAGCTAAGAATAATTTCACTATGATATCATTTCTTAACCAAGAGAAATGAAATCAAAACCCAAGAATATTCCAAATAGGAACTTCCTTCTTTATCTTTAATCTTTATAAAGCCATTTTCTCTAACTTTATTGATCAAATCATCGTCATACGTCTTGTGCTTAAAATATCATTGTAGTTTAGCTTAGACGGTGTAGTGCTGGTTAAGATTGTCAATGTCAAGGCCCTTAAGCTTTACGACAGACTCCACGTGGCCTTTGAGAGTGTGCACTTCTCTTAGCCTGCATGCACACCACAACTCTCACGAATCTTGTAATAGAAAAATGTCTAGTGATTGAATCTTTGAAAGTAATCAGTTACATACCTTGCCACTTCAGCACGCTTTTTAGCCTGTTCAGCGATCTCAGAGAGCTCGGTGAATGTTGCCTTGTCTTCAAACATTGACTCCGGGGGTTTAAGTCCATGGAGTGTACGTTGAGCTAGAGCCCATTGGGCCTCTCTTTCTCCCCTTCCGTAGTCTTTCTTGGTTGTGAATGCAGTCTTAGATTATAAAAAAGGGCAAGAATGTGAGAGCATATTATGTATTTAAAAAATTCAAGATTAAAACTGATCATAACATCATACCCTATTTTCAATCATGTTATTCCAAGCTTTGCCAGTAAGGATGTAGCGGGTGATGAACTTAAGGACATCAAGAGGAATGTATGTGATGATACTATAAATCCAGATGACTCCACACCATCCCCATCCGCACCCTTTGATTCTCGCAAATTCCCAATGTGCATAAGCCGCTATTAAGGTTGCAGCCTGTTGTTATTTTGGAAAAATATTAAAAAATTATTCAAGAGTAATTAATTTATATACCATAACTAATGTGTAATGTACTATATGGAACCAAATCACATACCAGTTGGGCAATAAGGAATGCAATAAGAAGAAGAAATCCAGGGCGTTCCACAAATGACCAGCTCCTTGATCGAGTCACAAAGATTAGTGCTTGACTAATTATACTGACTTGCAAATACAAAACTGCTATTAACTCCTCTGGTTGGCCTTTTAGTGATCTTACTCCAAACTTTTGCTACACTCACCAACACCACCAAAACAATTAATTAGAATGGTGGACATTTTTGCTATTTTTATTAAATTGAATTATTATTACCGGGAAGAAGTCAGTGTCATGAGCAAGCCAGAAGAAAAGGACGGTAATGAGAGCCATGTATGTTCCAAGAACAACACCAGTAGCAAAGATCTCTCTAAGCTTCCACGAATCAGGAATCGGGGAAGGCTTGACTCTGTCTTTCGAAATGGTCATGATGGTCCCGTCGTTAAGGATCGCAATAATGAGAACCATAAAGGGAGAAAAGTCAAACTCCCAAATGAGAGCCACAAGCATGAAGCCTAGGACAATACGAATGGTGATGGAAACCGCATAGATTGTGTAGTTCTTCATCCGTTGAAAGATAGCTCGGCTGGTGAGCACCGCACTGATGATCACACTAAGACCTGGCTCGGTCAAAACTATATCCGAAGCGCTTCTCGCCGCATCAGTTGCGTCATCCACTGCTATACCGATGTCTGCTTTTTTCAGCGCTGGCGCGTCGTTCACACCGTCCCCGGTCATTCCAACTATATGTTTCTTTTCTTGGAGTCTCCTTACAATCTCGTACTTGTGCTCTATAATACAAGTAATTATTGAGCCAAAATAAATAAATAATAATAATACAAATAATTTAGAATATCTGATTGGTGAGAAAGGTTTATTAGTTACCAGGAAACACTCCAGCAAATCCATCAGCCTTCTCAATGAGCTCATCAACCGGAACTCCACCGGTGGCATCATCTTTGTTTTCGAGCAAGGAAGAGGAAGGATACATGTTAGTTCCCATCCCAAGCCTACGACCAGTTTCTTTACCAATAGCCAACTGATCTCCGGTGATCATCTTAACATTGACACCAAGATCAAGTGCACGTCTGATGGTCTCGGCACTATCGTGCCTCGGAGGGTCGAAGAGCGGGAGAAGACCAACGAACTCCCAAGGAGTTCCGGCGCTTTCTTTGTCCTTTTCAGGAACCGTTTGGCGCCCAACACCGAGAGAACGAAGGCCACGCTCGGCGAACTTGTCGATGATGTCGTGCGCTCGTTTCAGGGCCTCTCCTTTGAGGTCACAGAGAGAAATGATTTGTTCGGGAGCGCCTTTGCTGCATCTATGCCAATCTCCACTGCCATCGATGTACGTGATTGCGGTTCGTTTTTCGACGGGGTTGAATGGTAAGAAATGGACTTCGGTTATTCCAGCTCTCGCCTCTTTTGGATCGCCCAGCATGTTGACAATGCATGCATCGATGGCGTCTTGGTTCTCTACTCTTGAAGCTCTAGCTGAGAGTAGTATCACAGTATCTTTGTCCGCGTTTTTACAGAAAACCTACAAATATTTTTAAATTAAAATAATTTAAATAATACACATATCAATTAATATGATGATGAGTTTTTTTTAAAATCAAATTACCTCAATCAAGTTCTTGTCAACGGTTAGTTTGTTGAGAGTGAGGGTACCGGTTTTGTCGCTGCAAAGAACGTCCATGCCAGCCATTTCTTCAATGGCGGTCATACGTTTTGTGATGGCACCTTGCTGAGACAACCTATGAGAACCAATAGCCATTGTGACAGACAACACAGTTGGCATGGCAATTGGGATACCTCCAATGAGAAGGACAAGAAGATTGTCGATTCCATCTCTGTACTTCCTATGCTGGATTGGATACATTACTATTATCTCAATCAACATTCCTATCGCGATTGAGCAGATACAGAAATTACCAATCGCGGTTAGGACCTGAAAAGATTAGATTCAAACACTTAGAATCAGTTTTAAAATGTTTTTGCTAGGAAAATAGAAAAAGAGTTTCAAACATTGTTACCGTTTGGAAATGGCCAACGTTGTTAGTACTGTCAACAAGGTGAGCCGCCTTGCCAAAGAAGGTATGCACACCGGTGGCGATGACAACGGCCTCGATCTCTCCCTGTTTGCAAGTGGAACCGGAGAAGACCTCGTCTCCCGGATATTTAGTGGCTGGAAGAGATTCACCGGTGAGGGCAGACTGGTCGATTTTTAAAGGATCGCCTTCGAGGAGACGAGAATCCGCAGGAACAATATCACCCAACTTAATGCTGATTAAGTCACCTGGCACCAGCATTGCAGCTTCTTGCTCTCCCCATTTGCCATCTCTCAATACCTTTGCTTTAGGTGCAAGATTGGCCATGAGAGCAGCCGCGGCATTACCTGCGTTGTTCTCCTCAATGAAACTGATTGTCGAGTTTATAATAAGCAGACACATGATCCCAACAAAGTCTTGCCAATCCGGGGGTCTTCCGTCACCGTTTGCCAACACGATGGCCATGATTGCTGCTGCCTCCATCACCCATGAAAGTGGATTCCACATGAACCCTAAGAACTTTAGGAATTTGTTTTCCACCTTCTCTTCCAGTTTGTTGGCTCCAAAGATCTGGAGTCTGTTTCTTCCTTCCTCTGATGACAGACCTTCCCTTGAGCATTTTAGCTGTTGGAACACTTCGTCCACCGGAATCTTCTCCTGTAATTAGATAAATAAAATCCATGTTATAAGTTTGAATATATGACAAGTCTGAATATGTTAAGAAGAAAATAAAACAAAGACTAACAAGATCAACGTTCTCCTTCTTTATTTCTTCCCATGAAATATCAGCAGCCATGGTGAATCAACCCAAGAGAACAAACAAAAACAATGAAAATGTAACTTATTCCCTTTCAAGCTGTTTTGAAGCCAGAAAAGAGAGGTTTTCTTTAAGGTTGTGATGTTCTGTGGAGGCACAGAAGTGGTTTTTATATACACACACACTTACATAGGTGGCTTTGTATGGTTTAATGGTTTGTGGCACACCTTATTTTCCGGTATTTTGACAATGTATGTGTCCAATTCTGAACTGTTTTCATGCCTTTTCTTATGCATCCCTTTGTTTTGTTCTGTTTCTTAACTAAAAAGAAAACGAAAAAAATCGATTCAGTTGCCTCTCCATAAATAGTAAACGGACAGAAATTAGGTTCACTCCAAACTTTAAATTCACCCCACCGATACATGGATTATTAATTAAAAAATATTAAACTAAATAAAAAATAGCTACAAAAAATAAAAATGCTAATTTTAACGACGCTAACGCTTCCAGCTAAACCATAAACCCTAAATCTTAAATTTTAAACTCTATACCTTAAATTCTAAACCTAAATCCAAACCCCTAAACCCAAACCCTATACCCTAAACCCTAATCCTAGACCCTAAACCCAAATTATATACCCTAAACCCCAAAAACTAGACTATAAACCTAAACTCTATACCCTAAACTCAAGTCCTAGACCATAAACCCAAACCGTAAACCTTAAATCCAAATTATATACCCTAAACCCAAAACTTTAACCATAAGTTCAAACGGTAAATCCTAAACCCAAACCGTACATCCTAAACCAAAAATCTATACCCTAAACCCAAATCCAAGACCTAAAACCCAAATGGTAAACCCTAAACTCAAACCCTAAACTTAGATGCTATAGGATTTGGGTTAAGGTTTACGGTTTGAGTTTAGGGTCTAAAACTTTGGTTTAGGATATAGGGTTTAGGTTTATAGTCTTATTTTTTGGTTTAGGGTCTAGGATTGGGGTTTAGGGTCTAGGATTAGGGTTTAGGGGTTTGGATTTGGGTTTTAGAATTTAAGATTTATGGTTAAGGGTTTGGCTAGCGGCGTTAACGTCGTTAAAATTACACTACAAGAAAACAACGGTATTCTGACGGACATTCCGACGGAAAATGAAATCCTCGGAATTTCCCGATTTTGGGTTTCCTCGGAATTTCCTCGGAATATACCAACGGAATTCCGAGGAAACATCAATCCGTCGGAATATTCCGAGGAAATTCTGACGAACTAGTGATCGATCGATGCGTTTTTGGACATATACCCATCGATCGATCACATTGTTACGCTTTGGTCCATCTTAGTGATCGATCGATGCGTTTTTGGACATAAATCCATCGATCGATCCGTTTATAAAAAAACATTCGAGATTTTGAAACCCCAAACACAAGTTCCTCAGAATTTCCTCGGAATATTCCGAGGAAATTCCGAGGAACACTTGATATCCTCGATCGATCGATGGGATAATCCCATCGATCGATCACATTGTTACGCTTTGGTCCATCTTCGTGATCGATCGATGCGTTTTTGGACATATATCCATCGATCGATCCGTTTAAAAAAAACATTCGAGATTTTGAAACCCCAAACACTAGTTCCTCGGAATTTCCTCGGAATATTCCGAGGAAATTCCGAGGAACACTTGATATCCTCGATCGATCGATGGGATAATCTCATCGATCGATCACATTGTTACGCTTTGGTCCATCTTAGTGATCGATCGATGCGTTTTTGGACATATATTCATCGATCGATCCGTTTTAAAAAAAAATTGACGTTTTGAAACCCCAAACACTAGTTCCTCGGAATTTTCTCGGAATATTCTGAGAAAATTCCGAGAAAGAAAAGGGTTTCCTCGGAATTCCCTCGGAATATTCCGAGGAAATTCCGAGGAAATAGGGTTTTTAAACCGAAAACAACATTTTTGCGGTTTAAATAACACCTATATAACCCTTATTAAGTGTCTTACGTTCATTATGAAGTCAAAAATTTTTTCCTTAACCTATAATAAACACTTTTCCGATTGTATGAACGAAATCCCCACAACATAAGAGAAACACTTATACACTTTAATGAACGGTAAAGGGAATACTTACAATTCGTTTTGAAATTTGTTATTTCATGGTTTATGCTCATCTATACAAAGAATCCTCAATGGTATGCATTACAATTGTATAAGAAATGAAATACGACAAAAAAAATTGATGTTTTAAACCCCAAACACTAGTTCCTCGGTATTTCCTCGGAATATTCCGAGGAAATTCCGAGGAACAATATAAATTAATAGAAATACATGCACATGATATTCTCTTTCCTCGAATTAATGAAAATATTTCGAGGAAATTCCGACGGATATTTAAGTGGCCGTCGGAATTTCTTCGGAATATTTTCATTTAACCGGGCAAACAAGCCGCCAAATATTTCAGAAAAATTGAAATTGAAAATACTGAGGGAATTCCGACGGAAAATATCCGTCGGACCCAAGGTTTTATAAACTCCAAACGCATCTTCTTCCCCATTTCTCTCTTCTTCCTCTCCGGCAATCTCTCTCTCCTTCTGGCGTTCTCCACCTTCTCTCGCGACGAACTCTCCGGCGAATCCTTTCCATTCCCTTACAAATCATGTAAGGACTCTATCCCACTCTCTTAGGTCCTATTTGTTAGGTTTTTAAGTAGATTTGATGATTTTAAAAGGTTTTTGATAGATTTCTGTTAGGGTGATTCGGTAGGATTGTGATTTGTTGTGTAATAGGTTTAGAATTGTGATTTGGTTGTGTTGAATTGATTTAGAACTTTTTTTTATAAATTTTTCATTATTTTTGTATTTACAAAACGTTTTTTCTATATAAATTAGATTTTACAAAACGCTTTTTGTATATAAATTCGATTTTTGTATTTATAAAAGATGATTTCATATTTATAAAAATATTTATATTTATTAAAACTAATTTTGTATTTATAAAACATTTTTTTGATTTATAAACACTTTTTTTTTTATTTTTGTATTTATAAAAACTCTTTTAAATATACAAACCGTTCTTTGTATATAAATTCGATTTTTGGATTTATAAAAGATGATTTCATATTTTAAAATTAATTTTGTATTTATAAAATATTTTTTTTTATTTATAAACACTATTTTATTATTTTTTGTATTTATAAAAACTATTTTGTATTTATAAAAAGATGATTTCATATCTATAAAAATATTTATATTTATAAATCTAATTTTGTATTTCTAAAACATTTTTTTATTTATAAACACTATTTTATTATTTTTTGCATTTATAAAAACTATTTTGTATTTATAAAAAGATGATTTCATATTTATTAAAACTAATTTTGTATTTATAAAACATTTTTTTTATTTATAAAAACTATTTTATTATTTTTTGTATTTTAAATATGTTTTCTATTTCAATTTTAATTTTATATTTTCGAATTTCAATTTAAAAAAATAAATTTATAATTTTTTTTTTTAATTTTGGAAATATTCCGAGGAAGTTTATCCCTCGGAATATTCCGACGACATCTTTCTCGGAATATTCCGAGGAATTTCCGACGAACTTGTGGTCCTCAGAAATTCCGAGGAAATAAGGTTTCCTCGGAATTCCGTCGGAAATTTCCGAGGGATTTCCGAGGAAAGATGAATTTCCGATGAGTTATTTCCGAGGACTTTTTTCGTCGGTATGTCGTCGGAATAGCGTTATTCCGACGACATACCGACAATTTTTTTCCTCAGTATGCCGCTGTTTTCTTGTAGTGTTAGCATATTTATTTTTTTAGCTATTTTTTATTTAATTTAATATTTTTTAGTTAATAATCTATGTAACAATTTAATTGATCATTAAGAGTGAAGTGAATCTAGGGGTGAACTTAAGTTTTGTTCATAGTAAACTAACAGTATTCCAGTAACAAACTAAAACATTTACTTTCTCAAAACTGTTTAAATTAGACTTTGAAATATTATGATATAATACAAGTGGCAAATGAAAAAATCAAGTTCGAGCTTAATTCACTTGGAACAGAAAAAACTTACATTTTATAGTTCAGTTTATTAACACGTTTTAATTATATGTTAAAATAAATAATTATTACCGTTTTAATAAATGTTTAAATTAAATTAAAAATACGTATGTCGAGTAGAAATCTAATCACTAAAGTTTTTTAAATATGTATAGTCTGCCGAATCTTCAAATATTTAGATTCATTTATGTTTATGTAGAGAATTTTTGAAATAATTTTTATAAGCAAAATTTAGTAATATAGAATACAGAGAAAGAAATAGGTTGAGAAAGCCATAAGAGTGTTTACTAAATCAAATGAGAACTAGTTATTTCGGATCACATTAACTCATCCACAATAAATAATCACCTCATCTCATTCATTCAACTTGCCTTATTGCGAAATAGGATAAGTTACAACAAATCTCTTCATCACTTTTTTTTTTACAAAAAAATGGAAAGTTTAAACGAATTTAGCCAGACGCCCAATTTGGATTTCTATGCAAACAACATATGATGCTTGACTCCTTAGCCTCCTTGCTAGGTGTATACGGTATATCCGTATATATATCTTAGTTGATTCCAAAACAACAGCAGAAGATTTATTGAACTAAAAATTGATAAAATTTCACTTGCACATGTTCATCTATTTCATTCTTAAATATACTAGGGATCTTTAACCCCGCGCAATCGCGGGGTTCTTTTGCTTTTTCGTTGCCATTTCGTTGCTAATTAATAATTTGATTGACCGGTCTTGTAAAAAGCTTAGGAAGTGTGAGATTTTCAAGTGATTCCGCTCAACGGTCTCTACGCAAAGACTGCGCAAATAGACCAGAGCTTGAAGATGCCTTTATCTGCCACATGCATGGCCACTGGTTTTGCTTATAAAAGAGAGCGATCTAAAGGTAAAACATAGACAGTCTCCTCGCAGCACCGCACCACCTATCGAAGTTACCTTCATGCGATTATTGATTCTCTGAACGGCTTGGGATTGATTGTCCAATGTTGTCTTTTTCCAAAGGTTCCAACGCTCCTCTCTCTCACTTCTTTAACCTTTCTCTCCTTATTATGGTGTTTGTGTGTTCTGTTTACTATCTCCATTCTTCTTTCATGTGTTCTGTTCATTTTGTTTTCCTTTCTCTTTCTTTGCATGACTTAATCATTTGTCAAATAATGAAATATTAAATGTTTCAACATTTGCTTTTATGAAAAATAAAACAAATACTTTTCATTTTAAAACTTTGCTTCTGTTGTTTTGAATTTAGTACAAAATCGCTAGGATATTAAATCAAGGGTATAATAACACCAAAGGCAAGACCACAGACTGAATTTTTTGTCAGCTTACAATCATGCATAATAAGTGAATTTCAGAAAACATGTTCCCTACCAATAAAAATGTTAACAATTTTAGAAATTTATTTGGTTCCTGAGAGACAAATGCTCAGGCACGTCTTCTCTTGGTCTTCCTATGGGGCAGAGGCTTGCATCATTATGGTACAATCCGTCTTAGCTCCCATACGCTTGTTTTGTCTTGTTCTTGTGATGTAACTTGATCCTTCTTTCCCTTCTCTTTTCTGAAGTGGAGTTTATTTGCTTCCTTGGAAGTTATTTATATTAATGAAATGATGTATGTTGAAATGGCCGAGGTTTATGTATTGTTGACGCCATCTGACATTAGAAAATAAGCAAAGACACGTTACCGCTCACGTCCCTTTATTATTGAAAGTCATAATAATTCTTACACCAGTAAGAAATAGTTTGCAGCAGATCAAAGAGAAAATCAAAGTTCAAAGTAGAGAAAAAATATGAAAATTCAAAATTGAAATGAGAGTAAAGCTAAGTGGGGTTGACGGTTAGATGGCCTCGGGGAAATCACTCACGGGGCGTTTGCGTTTGTTCTGGTCGGTTGCAGGACCTGGCATACTTGGCTTCACCAACTTCCAGTGAAATCTTTTGCGCATCACCCATATTGTTGGCAGATTCTGTTGCTTGTCCGACTGGAGCTGGGTTGAGAAACAATAGCACATATGTGTTCATTTATATCAGCAAGTAAAAATACTGTGAATACATAGATGATCCGACATGGGCCTGATTGTCAAATAACAAGTCATCACTGATTGCTTAGGCGGTGAATGGTGATTTAGAGTGAAATTCTCTTTTTTCTCGGTTTTTCTTGATTCTCGGTTTTTCTTAATTCTCCGTCTTTCCTGATGTTACCCGAATCCAAGAAGCAGAGGAGGTGACCAGCATGAATTGGGAAGTTCTCCCAAGTCGGAGAGCGTGAAGGTTGCATGGTGGATGGCTGATTGGTCAACATGAAGTCATTTCCCTAGAAGGATTGTAGGGTTTCGAGAGTAAATAAACTGAGAGAACGTGTTGGTGATGCTTGGTTACACTCTCAACCCTCTCCTATTTATAGGGTTTGAGGTGTTTTTTCGGTTTAGATACTTATGAAAAGGAGGGAGACAGAGAGTTTGTAAGAGTTAATGAATTAAATATAAACTGAAGATTCATTGTATTGGTTACAGAAACGTTGAACGGAAAGTAAGGAAGAGACGGACATGAAGATATAGGGGAGGTGGAAAGTTCAGTGAAAGGAGTTTTGGTTTTTTTTTTTGTACGGCGAAGAGAGATATGTTGAATTGTCGAATATGGAGACGACTCCAAACCTAATCGACTCGAACATTAAACGCAGACTTTGGATTTGTTTTGGGCTATAATGGGTTTGGAGATCAATTGGTTTTTTTTATTGGACTTGTAGCATTACCTAACCAAATTAAATTAAAAACACGTTAACAATTAAAGGAAGCTGACAGAATGAAGCTTGCGTCTACACGGTAATTATGTGTGGGGTCCAATAATGCTGACGTGGATAGATTCTCATTATAATAGAGAATTTTAAAAAACGCAAAGTCCAACATACGCAAACCGTAGCTTACGTGGCAAAATCTTATAACATAATTGGGTAATTTTTCCATCTGACATGGACAGTCTATCTGAGGCTCTCATTCCTTTTTTATTATTTGTTTGATTATATTGTTATATAATAATAATTTCAATTAGTATTTGATTCATTAACTAAAGAGAAAATGACTAGGATAACACTAAAAAAATTTTTTGTCACAAATATAGTCTCCAAGAATAAAAATGACCAAAATAGCACTTAATGTTTTATTAAAAGAGATAAATATACACTTATACCCTAATGGTAAATTAATTTAGACATTAGGGTTTACAGTTAAGGGGTGGGGTTTAAGATTTAGGGTTTAGAGTTTAGGATTTAGGGTTTAGAGTTTAGGGTTTAGGGTTTAGAGTTTAGATTTTATGGTTGGGGAACGAGGTTTTGGGATAAGATTTCAAATTTTGAAAAATAAATAAAAATTAAATTTTTCAAAAAATAAAATACTATTTTAGTCATTTTAGTTTTTGAACGCTATTTTTGTGACATAAAATTACAAATTTGCTATTTTAAAAATTTGCCCTTTAACTAAATCTGAATTTTCGGGTCCTGCTATCTTTTTTCAATAAACACGAATTGAGAATCAAATACTGGCGTGTTTAAAGAGCTGGGCTGAAGGGTATTTTCATCAAAAGACATTATTCTTAAAACCAGAATTTCAGAGAACCCACAAAAAAAACTGGAACCAAGATTTGAGTAAAGTACACAAAGATTGGACAACTGAACCACAAGAAATACGGAAACACACAAGTTTGGAAAAAAGTAAGCACTAAAGCTAACACAGTTCCTCCCCCAAGAGAACATGAACTACTATTCATTCTCCTTGTTGCAATAATACCTTACTACGGTACTCCCCCAACGCCCATATAGGGAAAATGTTTCGGTAAGCAGCGTACGTTATCATGCAGTTCCTATTGAAGACTCCCATTATTTCCTGAGAGAGAGAGATTAATTATCAAGTTAACCAACAGAAACTCGTTAAAGACCAATGTGTTAATCCATCTCGTTACCTGTTGTGGGAAATCACCACTCTCCATTTGAGCATTAATCAAATATCTCGCAGCTCGATGTAGGGGTTTTTGATCTACCTCCACCTAAGCACACACAAAAAAAGAGA
Source organism: Brassica napus (assembly GCF_020379485.1). Lineage (NCBI taxonomy): Eukaryota > Viridiplantae > Streptophyta > Magnoliopsida > Brassicales > Brassicaceae > Brassica > Brassica napus. Next base: position 34,385,465 of record NC_063446.1, read on the forward strand.
GATATATAAGTGCTAATGGAAAGGGATTTAAAAAGAATAGACTGAAAATTAACTCACTTGCCCAGCACCAATGAGTGATAGCAAAGCCCATGCTGTATTCACCACATGAGACCGGTTGCCGTCAAGGTTTGAATATACCTACATTCGTAAGAAGGGAACGATTCATCAAGTAGCAGTAAGTAAAAATGTCTAATGAACATACAAAAGTGAGTACTAACTTTGTCTTGACATGAAAGATAGCTTTCTCCCCATCCGCCCGAAGGAAGTTGTTTCGACAAGAGAAATTCACAAGCTTTCGCAACAGTTGGAGAGTTTTTCAATGTCTTTCCAGCAGCTTCAAGCCCTTTTACTCCAAACCATGTCCCATACGTGAAGCAAACAGCCCATGATCCATACCTTACAGATATATATATCACAGGTTACAACTTACAAACCTACTAGAAGATACACAAAGAAGGAATAGTTTTTATCATGACTAGTAGAGACAAACCATGAGCCATCTGATTCTTGAATAGATTCAATGAACTTAACAGCCTTCTCAATGCACTCATCTACTTCCTTCTTCCGATGACCAGGATATAGCTTTCTGAATGCTATCAACGCTTGTATTGCAGCTGACGTACACTCCACGTAACTACAGAACCATTCTAGCGAATCAAGCAAAATTTCCCAAAGCATAAAGTATCAATTAAAATGGCAAGATGCTAGCGCCTTACGGGTAGTCAATAACAATATCGCCAAAGGTTTCTGCTGGATTGATTAGCTGCCAACATATATAAGCAAAGCAAAGGGGTATCAGGTACATATGTGTTTCTGAGAGCTTGGCCACATAGATACAAGCTTGAGAACATTACTGATCTACATCTGGGTACATAGACTTTACCTCCAACCAAGGGTATGACCTTGTGAGCTCATATGTCGCAAAACCTCCATCTGCATTCTGAAATTAGAAATTAGTTGCTAATCAGACAAAGAAGTTGTTTTGCTTTGCGGAAAGAAAACCTATGAGTTATCAATACGTATTTGATACAAGGATTGTAAACAAAACCTGTAACGAAATGATAACATTAACAGCATCATATAACCGTTTCGTATCTACTGGTTCACCAACAATCTCCTTAGGAACTTTGGATAGTAAAAGAGCAGCCTGAAGAGAGAGAGAGAAAAAAAACACACTGATTACCACCAGAAAAAAATCGTGAAAGGTAACTAAATCTTTCACATTTTTATTATTACTTTAAGTCCCTCTGCGGTGCAATCGGAGATAGGCCAACCATGATCTGCAGTTGAGAAAGGCCAAGCCCCTTTAGAAATGTGTCGATACCAGTAACTCAGATCTCCAGGGCAGTCCTCTGACACCTATCCCATGAGAAGAAACAAGCATGAGAGGGAAAATAACATCACATAGCAGATCTTCTTAGATGCCTATCGCTAACCTGAGAATTCTTGACATATGAATGTGCTTTTTTCAAAACGGGCCCATATTCTTCTACAAAGTTGGTTGCCAGAACAGCTTGAACAGCGAAACTCGTATCCCATAGCTGGCTTCCATTATAACCCTGTCAATAGCGGCTGCATTAGAGTATACATGGAGATGCAGATGCCCTCAAGAGTGTTTCTTTCTTTCTTATGACTCCAGAATTATTACATTAAACACATACTACTATAGTAAAATTCCTAAGTTCACATAAATTAGTATAGTAATGTGATTTCTGATTACTGTTAGATTTAAAGATTTATATTTGCGAAAAAAAAGAAAGATTATATTTGTATACTGTTGCGTTAATGATTCAAGCGGCGTGATAATGTACTGATTCGGCAGTCAGTCACCTTCTTCCATGTGACAAACATATCATATGTATAAAAAAATATTCGGTACCTGCATCTTCATTCCATCTTCAGCTACCCAAAGATAGTCATGGATTCTTGGTAGGTGCAACTTAAAAGCCTCTGAGTTTGGGTCCTCTACCCAACAACAAAGCATATTTAATACCTGTTATAGGAGAACAAGGAAAAGATGATTAAAGTAGAGGGTTTAAAAACAGAATAGAGCATGAGGTTTTTGAAATATCCCCAAACTGAGCCTTTTAGATGAAAATAATAACAATGGACAATAAAAAATGGCACCGAAGATGTCCTGAAATTTGTTTTTCATACCTTATTCACGGGTCCTATGCAGATGTACCTTGTGTTCTCATCTTCGTAATGAATATGTTCTAAAGTGGTTCTGAGAGCCTTTTCTCTCAAATTTGCACCCGGCCATCGCGTTAAAACAGGCTCAACGATCTTGTGAAGTGATGCCCAAAGAATATCTTGCACAAGTGGGTGTGGGTAGTATAAATCCTCCTTCAGTATAAAAGCAACTATGAGTACTGCATATCATTTAGTTATTCAATGAAAGGATTAGTTACACAATTCACCATCAATTCGACTAACCTTTGCACAAAGGTTGCGTGCTTCATTCCAGTCGACTTCATGATATGGTACAGTGAAAAGCTCCTTTCTCAGTGATAAAACAGTGGACGTTATGGGACCGACGAACCGTTTTCCGTACAAATACGACATTGGTAAGTAGACCATCCGACAATGACACCACATCCTTCCTGGAGCACGGAAATTATTATTATGCTTTTGCTCTACTGTGCCCTATATCTAAATAAGAACTACAAAACAAGCTGTACAAGAAAAAAAAACTATATCTATCTTTATAAATGCACACACAGTTCAAACATTTTCTAACTGTGTGCTTTCAAAAAGCGTGCAAAGCAGAATAGATTGCAATCTATGATCAGATGAAAAAATGCTTCCCAGATTTACTTTACTTGAGTTGTCCATGATTAATGGTATTCCATATCACATAAAGTCGCAATGCTACTAGAGCACATTTCCAAGCAGGGTAAATAACTATATACAAAGTCCAATTGTTAATAGCTGAGACCTAAGGAACCATAAAGGAGCTAAAACAGAAATGGGCAATTTGGTTTTGCTGTGCTCAATATTATACAACAGCCATTGAACATAGAACTGATAATGCGAGGCACTTAATTTGTAAACTGGTAAAAGAAACAATATCCAATTTGCGAGGGTATAGAGCACCTGGATGGATTGGCAGAAAATACGGAAGAAGCCATATCTCAGGTGGCAGTGGGTTATTTCCAGACCATTCAAAAGCTCCAAGTACCTTCAATCACAGATCGAAGCAAACAAGAATGAATCAAGTAACATAAATACTTAATATGATTTAAACATAGAAGGAGAGATAGAGGTCAGTACAGAAAGCCACATTTTGCCCCAAGAAGTGATATTGGTAGCGCCACCATGATTGAGTATCCAGTCACGCCCTTTCTCCATAGCTCCATCTCCATCGTTAGGTCCTTCTCCAAGCAACCTCAGAGTAACATAGTTCAAGACAGACCCAAACATGGTGCTGGGACCCTCAATATGTAGACCCCAACCTCCGTCCTCATTCTGGAACCAATTGATTTAGAAAATCAGGAAGTTGACATTTTACGTGTCTAAAGAACACAATAGGAAACATAAGTGTTTGCCTGGTGATTATGGAGATAACGGCGCATTTCTGATTTATGTTGTTCTGACAATACTGTATTCAGGGCTCCAGTTATGGAGAGTGTAATTATCTGGAAAAGAATGTAAGCAGAGTTAGTTTTTTGGCTTAGAAAGTTGCAAAAGAAATCCAAAAAAAAGAAAAAAAAGAACAAACCAGTCCTGGGAGAAGAAACATAGGACCACCATAATCTCCTGCCCAGTGCCCGTCACTAGCCTGTATGGTTGAATAGAAATCTACACCCCTCTTTAAAGTGGTTTCCACCATCTTCTCTGTAACATCATCACCATCTTTGACGTTGACTTGTGGTAAAACTGGTCTGCTCAAGTTTTCTCTTGAAAACTACAACACAGAGAGAGAGATAATATAATCAGTTCGAAAGCAAATAAATACTGATTGCAGCAAAAAGTTAACAAAGATGTTCAGAGCTGAGCTAGAGTTACTCAAAAGCACTCAGTTCACACGCTGCTGACAAGTTGGATTAGATTCGATTTGAGGCGAAATGACGTAAAATCCACTCCAATAAACTAATAAAACTACAGATCAAATAATGTTTATCCCTTTGAGATTGGCGAATTCAAAAAAAAAAAAAAAGAAAGCAAACTATGACCTCGCTCTCTCTCTCTCTCTCTCTTTATCATTTCACATTCCTAAGTAACACTGAAAGATTCATATGGCCACCGGAAGTCAACGAAGGAGAATGAAGAGTACCTGGAGGCGCATAAGCAGATCAGAGCTGTGTTTCTTCGCGAATCGGTTCTCTCTAAACGACTTTCTCGCTTCCTCGACGGCGGCGAGCTCTTCGGGCGTCCCGAGGTTCGGATCGAACTCCCAGAACTGCCTTCCGACGTGGTTATTGGTCGTTCTGAGCCACGGACTACCTCCCTCGGCGATCTTCAGTTTCCACATTTTGGCGAGATTGGGAGAGTTGGATGAAACCGAGGATTTGAGCGACAAGAGATGACAGATGTACTGAATATGTGACATACAGTTCCGATAGTGAAGCCTGTGGACCCTTTCCCTCAACCAAATTATTTAATTTTGTATTGTTATGAGTTATCTGTCACTCGACATAACTCATCTCAGAACATTTTCGCATAAATGATTTGTTTATTTTTTACCCCAAAAAAATGGTATGTTATTTATTGGCCACATCTTTCAAAATACTTTTAATAAAAAAAAAAAACATACAAGGTGATTAATTATCCAAAACAGGTTTTGATATTTATTAAAAAGATAAAAGATAATTATACACATACTCAATAGATATATGAATTAAATAAAAATAAAAATAATTTATTTTTTCTAATTTTCAGAAAAAAAATTATTCAATTTCTAACTTTTTCAATTTAAAAAAAAAATTATTTTGAAATCCAAAAATTCTTTTTGAAATATTTATAAATTATTATTTTAAATCTTAATCAAATACATATATATTTTTAAAAAATTTAATCTTTTCAAAATTTCTCAAATCTAAACCGTAAGTTTAAACTCTAAAGATATAAATGTACGTGATCTCTCTACTAAAATTTATTTTGGTTATGCTATATTTGTAAGAAAGTTTAGTACTATCCTTAAATATTTCTCATATTTATTTATATAAATATTCTCTTTATAAAAATGAGCCTATTTTGTGCTCTCTCATAGTCTCATACATGCTTTTTACTTTCGAAGATAATAATAAAATTACCTGAGTAAAATACACTTGGTAAAACTCGAAATCTAGTTCACGATAGGCCAAACAAAGTAAACAAGGTTGCCATTTGAACTATAAACGACATTGCCATTTGATAACTTTTGGTCAATTGCATGTTTACCAAACAGCTAGGGCATATAATGAAAGTATACACAGACGATATACTCAAAAAATCTCCTCATATTGACAACCACATCAAGCATTTGACAGCCTATTTCAACAACCTCAATAAACATGGAATGAAATTCAACCCAACCAAATGTATTTTCATTGTCACCTACGGCAAATTATTGGGTTATTTCTTCAGCAAAAAAGAAAATCGAGACAAACCCATAAAAAAAATCATCGCTATTACTGACCACGCATCTCCAAAAAACACAAAAGAGGTACATCAACTCACAAGTTGTATCGCTGCACTAAACATATTCATTTTGTGATTGCATGACATGTGCCTTCCGCTCCACCTGCTCTTTTGCGGAGCAACACATATGTTGAATGAGATGCTAAATGCGAAGATGCCTTCAAACTATTAAATAAGTATCTATCCACCCCACGATCTTAGAGAAGCCAGAAAATGGAGAAATTTTGTACTTGTACATATCAATCTTAAGCTCTATGGTACGTAGCATTCTAGTTAGTGGAGGATACAAAACAAGAAATGAACAAATGAATGCCTACTTACATGTAATTCAATGACTTGTAAGTGCGGATGAGTTAGAAATAAATAGAGCAAAAAGTAAACGATACACAAAGTTTGTTAACGGGGTTTGTTTCCTACATCCCGTGACCTCGTCCAGATTTCGAATCCACTAGAATGAGAAAGTAAATTACAACCAATTCGCAAACGTGTAGTACAAGCACAACCCTCTTGAATCACCGCTCTCTTCTTTAGCATGAACTCTTCAAGGTAAACTAACCTTGAGCTAAACTCCCTCAGAGTTCAGACTTTATCAGGATAACCTAACCCTGAGCTAAATCCCCCCTGAGTCTGGAATTCAACCTCCAAATTTCTGAAGGTACAAGTACTTCACCAAATACGTCACCGACTATATGAAGATTGGAATCAAGCACGCATGCATAGATCACCATCTGATAGCACCAGAGCTCACTGTTTTCAAACAGCTGCAATCCTCATAGACCACGAACACCACCATACACATTGTCAATACCAACGCCACCAAACTAAATCTACATCGGACTTCATCATGAATTGCTTCAGAATGTACTTCAACACCAAACAATACAATAAACAATGAAACCTCTCTTTTTATTCTCTAGGTTTTGTCTTCTCATAAGGCACATCCCTTGTTAAATAATAAACGTTAAACTTTATCTCCAAGTTCATTAAATGCACTTTATTAAACTTCTATTTCCATGTAAGAAAACTTCCTATTCATTTGCAAGTAATGCTTCATCTCCAAGTAAAACCACTTAGCTTAATGGAAAACGTCATTTATCTTCAACAAAATATTATATTTCCTTTTCCAAGCTCCACTTACACACGCAATCATAGTAGACAACATCCTTGTAAGCAACTTCAACAACTCAACCTCTTGACACACATCTTAAACTCCGTCTTGTATTACATCACAAACTACATCCGAACACCTTAGAAAATTACATCTTCAATTTTCCCCTTTTTGACTATGCATGTAAACTCAACAACCCAATCATGAAGCTGCCTCTTCGTGACTCTCAAAGGAATTTGAAAAATTCACCCTCACCAAAATACCACACATTGATAACTATTCTGCAGACGTCCTTGCTACCAAGGCATCAACCTCCGACCATCGCTAAAATGAATGAGTCTGGTAGAAAGCATCTACAAACTAAGTATTAAGCTACCAAAAGGGATCTCCTTCATAAATAAACTCGACGGTGAGATGGACAATTAATACAGATGAAGTAAATGATAGAATATTAAAGGAAGCAGCATCAGAGCTGATCGATTGCGTGACGAAATCAAGGTTTACATCTCAGACGAGATAAGGGAAACTAGCTGTTGGTCGAGATCATAAACACTGAAAGCAACAAAAGCTTTCACCAGATAATTACCTCCACGACCGTCTTAAGGTATATTCTCTTGGTGATGAGGCCTTGCTTCTCGACTTGGGTATCATTCTTCATGCTAACCATAACTTTGGTATCAAATCAAGCTCTATCTATTTCATCTGTGACGACCATGTCCATCTCGGTAAGCATTTTAACATGGACATCTATGTGTTCAACTTTGCAACCAATACACTCAAATGCTTCCTTGTTCCCTCTAACATGAATCCCAAGGATGCTCGATGGTTCCTCTCTTTGACTTCAATGAATTAACTAGATACCAAATTTCCAAACTCTTTTGCATGTATTTTTCTTCTTTGTATATCATGTTTATGCTGCATCTTCTGAAAATAACTACATAAAAGGCATGTAGGCATGTAATGTATAAACTTTGACGTCGCCTGTTTACCACCTAACGATTTCTTGAACATTGATAAATATTAGCTATCACCAAAATAAAACGTTAAAGGACAACTGGAAAGGAAACAGAAGAATAACAGAAAAGACTTGTTTATATGTTTTTTTGTTGCTAAAATTAGCATATACTCCAACGGCTTTTGAAACCCAAAATTTTTCATTTAAAACAATTTTTTTTATTATCTTGTTAGTTTCAAAAGGAAATTGTGTAAAGATGGTAGGAAGCGAGAGAAGAGACGAAAGGGTTGTGGTTGCGATTGATCGAGGCAAAGGAAGCCAGGCTGCACTGAAATGGGCTGTTGATAATCTTGTAACCTCGGGAGAGAGTCTTACTCTTGTTCATGTCAAACTCAAACAAGCTTTAGTTATAAATGGTATCGCTCAGATGCTCATTCTCCATTCATTCAAATTGGTGTTCAAATTATCTTAGATAAACAAATTAAAAAATCATTATGCTGATTCAATGGTGTTGATCCTGTAGCCAACCCCAATAAGTATAGTGATGACGTCAAGGAATTGTTTCTTCCATTCCGCTGCTTCTGCAACAGAAAAGACGTGAGTTTTTTTTGCCTCTCTTCATTAGTTTTTAGTATTATCGTCACAAGAAAACGTTTAATATGAATATCACCTAGGTTAGTACCAAAGCCAGAACTATGATTTATGGGGTCCTATTCGAAATAAAATTACTCAAACTAATATATAGTTTATAAAGAATTTACAAACAAAAACTGTTATTTTAAATATTCTAGTTTTTATAATAAAATATATATTTATATCTTAACCATAATAATTAAAATATAATATGCATTTATATATGGTTCACCTTGACAAATAAACAAAAAGTCTATATATAGTTATTATTTTGACCATATAATTAAACACCAAGCTTTCGTTCTTTCATATAAACATGGTGAACTTAGTTCGTTTCAAAAAAAAAACATGGTGAACTTAGTTGAACAAGATGGAACAAAAAATGCTGCAATCACGTGAAGGACAATTATCCCTATTTTAGTTGAACTTTTATAAACATATATGTATATTTTGAGGAAAAAAAATTAAAAATGGGGGTCCCCACAGAGTGGGGGTCCATTCAAATGTTTCAGTATAATGTCCACAAGTCCGGCTCTGGTTAGTAGTTAGTTCTTTTCGTGATTATATATTCGTAGAGATAGACGTAATATGGTCAGAATGTTTGAAGATTGGGAGTAATGTTAACAGATAAGATGTGAAGATGCCGTATTGGAGGATGTCGATGCTGCTAAAGGAATCATAGGCTATGTCAAAGAGAATGCAATTGATATTCTAGTACTCGGTGCATCCAAGATGACTCTGTTAAAGTATGCATATTTCTTCACGCTCTTCTTTAATTATCAACACAAAAAATAGTTGTCTTATGAGTGTTGTAATCTTGTGTGTTCAATAGACGGTTCAAAGCGGCAGATGTTACCAGCACGGTGATGAAAGGGGCAGCTAATTTCTGCACGGTTTATGCAATCTCCGGAAGTAAAATATCGTCGGTAAGATCAGCTACGTCTTCACCTCCCCCACTTTGCGCAATACGTCCACAAATAACAGCTCGGCCTAGCAATAACTCAATGGGCCAACGTGAAACTCAGGACGAGATCGAGATCAAGTATAAGTATGTTCTAGAAAACACAAAGTGTTTGTCATTATATTCATATTCTGTTGCACAAAACTAAGTAACAAATAATTTGAATAGGTCTCAAAGAGGATTTGACCAGGCCTCAGTGACAGACTCCGACATATCGTTTGTGAGTAGTGATAGGCGAAGCGTTGATATCATGTTCCCAACGCCGTCACGTCTCGCTATTTACTCTGAGTTCGAAGACAACCGAAGCAGCTTTGCAACATCCTCATGCTCATCAGAGAAGCAGTCCGTAGACTTGGGTTCTTCATATTCGGCATTCTCCCCAAGCTCTCAGGAAAGCGGGAGACTCTCCACGTGGTGGTCACTCCAGGTACTATTTATTAATCATTTCCAAGTCTTGCTATTATTATTTTTATCAATCCCCACAAGCTTAATCATTAACAGACTATAAATCTTCACAGGATGATGTACAAGCTGAGATGAAAAGATTGAAAATGGAGCTCAGGTATACAATGGAAATGTATAGCACTGCCTGTAAAGAAGCAATCACAGCCAAGAACATGGTAATAAATATATCTACTCGAAATAAAATCACATAAATTTTAAGAAAAAATGATATATATATATTTGAATATTTGTATTCTCAGAGTAAAGAGTTACACAAATGGAGAGTAGAGAAGGAACACAAGCTAGAAGAAGCAAGACAGGCCAAGGAAGCGGCAATGGCAATGGCGGAGAACGAGAAGGCAAAGACCAGAGCAGCAATGGAAGCAATAGCCACCGCCAACAGAATAGCAGAAATCGAAGCAAAGAAGAGAAAACAAATCGAAACGGCGTCTCTTAGAAAAGCAGAGGATAAGAACACTAGTGATAGAAGGTATAGGGAATATACAATCGAGGAGATCGAAGAAGCAACAGAAAATTTCTCAATAAATAACAAGATCGGAGAAGGAGGTTACGGACCTGTTTACGAGGGCACATTAGACTACACAAAAGTGGCTATAAAAGTCTTGAGACCGGATGCAAGGCAAGGAAGATCGCAGTTCCAGCAAGAGGTCGAAGTCCTAACCTCCATAAGACATCCGAACTTGGTTCTCTTGCTAGGAGCCTGCGCGGAGTACGGGTGTCTAGTCTACGAACACCTCGAAAACGGCAGCGTAGAAGACCTTCTCCTCAAGCGAGGAAACAACTCTCCCGTGCTGCTTACGTGGCAGCTACGGTTCCGCATCGCAGCCGAAATCGCCACTAGTCTCAACTTCCTCCACCACATGAAACCGGAGCCGGTCGTGCACCGGGACCTTAAACCGGCTAACGTGTTGCTCGACCAGCATATGGTCAGCAAGATCGCCGACGTGGGTCTCGCTAGGCTCGTCCCTCCCTCGGTCTCTGATGCCGTGACGCAGTATAGAGTGACGTCAGCTGCTGGGACCTTGTGTTATATCGATCCTGAGTACCAGCAGACGGGTATGCTTGGGACCAAATCAGACGTGTACTCGTTCGGGATCACGCTTTTGCAGATACTCACGGGGAAGCCACCGATGAGCTTGACTCACCAGGTGCAAAAGGCGATTGAAGGAGGGACGTTTGCTGAGATGTTAGATCCTGATGTTCATGACTGGCCACTCGAAGAGGCCTTGGTTTTGGCGAAAATTGGTTTACGATGCGCTGAGTTGAGGCGGAAAGACAGGCCTAACTTGGGGAAGGATGTGTTGCCTGAGCTTAAGAGGCTCATGGATTTAGCTGAAGAAAGCATGTCTATCGTGCGGTCAGAATAACAAGCGGAACTGATAGTGTAGCGTCTACGTAAATGCCTCTCTTTTCTCTCTTCAGATTGTTATACGAAACATGTCTTTGATTTCTAAACCACTACTTCTTTTTAAACCTGTTTTAGGAGATATTAAGCGATCCATGTCTCAACAAATATGGGAATGGTGGAAGTTTTAATTACTGAACATCCTCTTGAGGAGGTAATACAGAGGGAGTAGAGGGCCGTGTGAAGAGGAAGAAGGAATGCACAAATGTAAGTAAGAAAACTCATCATCTTGTTTTTATTGTGGAATGGTGAAGAACCCTAGCCATGAAGAAAATTTTAATTTGTTTCTAAAAGTGAAAATGAATCTTCCAAAAAATTTTCTATGTTGCCAGGTGCAATTAATGCATGTGATTTTGTAAGTTTTGAATGATTAAGCTTTTGCTTTTACAAGGTAAACACAAAAAAATTTTAACATTGTGTGAACATTTTATTAAAGCATCCAAACATAAGTAGTTGAAATAAAAGGGAAATAAGGAGTCAAAAGGGCCTATTCCCAAAACCAAAACAGAGCATAACGAAAAGAGACACCACATCTCTCACGCTATCTGTATTATTTATTCAGTTTATAAGATGCGCAAACCCTATCAAAAAATTCCTTGCTTGCAGATAAATATCCAGCTAGTATGGGCTGAATGGTATATTTCCTTATTGTTCTAGACTGGATCATTTCTTCTTATGCCAGAGGAACTACAGTGTCCTCATAAGAAACTACAGTAGTGTCCACCATATAGGCACTCCGGTTACAAGATGTGCAGCTTCTCTTGATATGTTTATGTTTTTGCGTGACCAGTTCATTAGGTCAACGAGATGCTCATTTTACATCGAAGACTTTATGGCATGGCGACTGATTGCGAAGAACTGTTTCTTTTGCTCAGATAATTTTTTGATAAAGCGAGCTAATCCTAGATTGAACAAAAGGCTCGCTTACTCATTGAAGTTCACTACTCTTACTAAACACAGTGACTTGCATTCAATCCGAGAAGAAGATCACATTGAAACACCTAGCAAAAGAGTGAAATACACAGCTAGGGAACTACTGATGAGAAATATAGCTTCTATGATTACAAATATAAGTCATCGGAACCAAGGGATCGGAGTAGAGTTCGTTTGGGGAAGCTGCGGTGTCATACAGTGATGAACCTGCTGCTGCTGCGGCTGCTGCCACTCAGGCAGAGAGACACTAGTACTACTACTGACGCTGCTGTTTTCTTTTTCTTCCACATCCATGTCTGCTTCTTCCATCATAGTATCGTCACCATCTAACTCGACAATCTCTGGCTTGGTGCGTTCCTGGAAGGTTCCTTTGGATTCCAAAAACTGGAAATGAGAAGGGTTCCAGGGAACAACAGCTTGTTCCTTGTTAGCTTTGTAATCTTCTTCATCAGCTACTGCTACATCATGAAGAAATCTATCTGCACAATATAATATAAAAGAAAGACACCTATTAGAAACTAAATCGAAAGGAAACATGATAGCAGCAATTAAACACAGCTTCTCAAAGACTAATTAATGATTCTAATAAATGTCCTCGTTATTGAACACCAATTCAATCTTAAACCTCTCATACCTAACAAGCAAATAAAGAAAGTTAAAAAAGAGTTTAGAGAAGGCTTTACTCTTCAACCCTGAGATCAAGCTTCTATCAACAAAGAGGTGAGGCTGGTGGTGGTGTTGAGGAGGAGGCTTGAAGAGCACAATCGCTCTCTCTTCGTTCTGTGGAGAAGACTGGATATGATCGTGTTCCTCCATAACAACCACCTCTTCCTCCATAATCGGTGGTAAATCCAAATCCTGATGCATCGCAAAAACGCAATTAATCAAATAAACATACTTAGGGTTTCAAACATAAACAAAAGCAAATAAGAAGAGACTTACGAGTCGGCGAATCTTTGAGGCGGGAGAAGAGAGGGAAAAATCGGAGAAGTCGTCGTTCACTCGGTCAATCTCCTTCCTCTTCATCCTCGTCGGCACACAGTCGTATCCCGCCATGTTTTTCTTTTGACAAGAGGCGAACGAAGCTTCCAGCAAGATCGGAGATTGAAGAGGTGCTCGCGAAGCTTTTAAAATTTTAGCAGAGAGCTCTAAGTAGAGGAGAAGGAGCACTTTCTCAGATATTCTAGAGGGATCCAGAAACCGTAGATTATTTTCCTTTTTATTGGATCCAAACGTTGAACCTAATCCAGTACGAATTAAAATTGGGTTGATTTGTTTCCGGACCACTTGTGATGTGTAATTAGGCTTTGCGTATTTGATTCCATACATATCTCATATAAATTTATTTTTAAATTAATTATTTGTAAATATATTATCTAGTTTTGAACACTAAAAATTTTTAAGTAGGGAGTTTTATTAAAATGCATCTCTTTCTAATACTAAAACTAGAATGATATTATCATCTGTTCCAAAAAAAAAAAAAACTAGAATGATATCTTTTGCAGAAAAGTTTGTTAGGAAAGTTTTTTTTATTTTGTATTTTAACAACTGAAAATTATTTATTATTTAAATTACCACAGTTATTTTCAAAATAATAATAGTTTTTTCCAATAAAAAAGAAACTAAATGATATTTTTACATTATTATTGGAGCAATTCATTGTCCCGTATAACTTTGTCTAAGCTTAAACCGAATAACCTGCTAGTAGTTCAAGTTTAAGTCCAAAAAAAGCTAATTCTTGAAATTGTATTGAGTTAGATAACATTCATGTTAGCCGATAATTTGTGGGAAATTTTGTTATTTCCAATTTTGACTCCAGAAATCTTTCATCGGTTAATTTTGTAGTGTGATTGTATATTTGGTGATTAATGATTATTCTAGATGACTAAAACAATAAAATAAATATTTACTACACAGTACCCGTCGGTCGAAAAGGAAATAATAAGACTGCCGTCAAATTTCGAGGTGTAATTACAATACTAATCAAGATAATGTTATACCGAATGCACATTTTACCACTAAAAATAAGATTTGTGATATCTTGGATATTTTCATTGTCTTACCTATTCACCAATGTGCATTTTGATCGAATAGATTAGGATTTAGTCATGTTTAGGTTGCATTTTGCATACATGAATCCTTATCAGGTATTGGAGTACCACATAGAGTTCTTGGAGACATTTGGATGCATTTGGAGCTCAAAAGAGGTGAAAAAGGTGATCATTGGACGAGCAGTGCATGGGAGCGACCTCACGGGAGCGACACCGTGAAGTCGCTGTGACACCCTTTCAGAGCGACTTGACCGGAGCGACACAGCGAGGTCGCTCGCGTCTCCATCACCCGGAGCGACTTGACCGGAGCGACGCAGTGAGGTCGCTCGCGTCTCCATCACTCGGAGCGACGTGACCGGAGCGACACAGCGAGGTCGCTCGAGAAGAGCGACCCAGAGCGACGTCTCGCAGCGACCCCTCCAGGTCGCTCCCGAAGCCTGGAGCGACCTCTCGGAGCGACTACTGGAGGTCGCCTGATTGCTCGAATTCATTTCTACTCAAGGGCCTTTTGGTCATTTTATTATGCACGTTTTTACTTCTGAAAACCTATGTTTTAAGTACTCTTGGCAGCCACCAGACAGATTATCTTTGGTTCTAAGAAAAACCTTTGGAAAGTTCATCTCTTGAATCATCTTTGTTCATCTAGTTATTGCAATTATGTGTTTTCCAATTCGTTGTTGTATCCCTCTGTATGATTAATCTAAAATCCAAAATAGGTTTAAGAGGAATCATGAAGAGTAGTGAGTAATCACTATTTGAATTCATGGGTTAGGAAAATTAAGGGTGATTAGGTTAGAGCTAGGATGTTTTAGAGTAGATCATTCCAAAACCTTGCTAGTAGAGTAATCATAATGCATCTTCTGAGTTAGTTTCTCAAAAGTTGATCTTTAGGCATTTCTCACCCAAAAGGTGTTCGATGAAATGCCTGAAACAACTCTTCTAAGCTTTTAGCATATTTTACCGACATTTGTTGTTAGAAATGCTAAGATAGCCTTAGACCTGTTAGTAATGATTGCTTCCATATTATTCAACCGAAGACATTTGTTGTTTAAAATGTGTTAGTAAATGAACATTCATCTAGACATAGAGTTTGTTTATAATCGTGTCTAAGCTTAAGGTTGATAGTTTGATTGTTCGTTTGCCATCCTTAGATCGAAACTTGATCACCCAAGGTCTAATTTCTATGCCCATGAGTTCTCTTTTCCCTTAGTCAAGAAAGTATCATTCTGTAATTGCTTTCTAGTATTAGTAGTAGTTTAAAACTCATCTAAATCATTGGTTGCACTTAGATTAAGTGAGTACTTGCATTCTCATTGCTTCGAATTCCCTCAGAACTGGTTCGACAATCATTTATACTACAACATTTGTCTTAGGAGCCTTGAAAACTCCTAACATCAAGTCATTTGCTTGAGACTAAGTCATTTTAATTTTCTTTAGTTACTGATTCTTCTTCTTCACCTCCCTTTAATTTACAGGTGTATGAACTTGAGGAGCAGGGGTCCATCAAACCTAGTTCCAAGAACTGCAGACATCAGAGCTTTAGAGAGAGAGTGTACTAGAAAGAGAAGAGAAGAAGAGCAACAGTCTCACTTGCAGAGATTGGATACTGATATGGGAGACATACATCAAAATGATGCCAACAACGTTCCACAAAACCAATAGCGAGCAGCTCGACCCATTGGCACTTATGACCTCCCCAACATTCATGGTCATAGATTGGGAATCCGAGCACCAGCTGTAGCAGCCAACAACTTTGAGATCAAATCAGGACTCCTCAACGTGATCGAGAACAGCAAGTATCATGGCTTAGCTCTAGAGGACCCATTTGATCACTTGGACAGGTTCGACAGCTACTGTGGGTTGTCAAAAACCAATGGTGTGTCTGAGGATGCCTTAAAGCTGAAGTTATTCCCTTTCTCTCTGAGGGATAAGGCACGACAGTGGGAGAAGTCTCTACCAAGTGACTCAATCACCACTTGGGATGACTGCAAGAAAGATTTCTTGGAGAAGTTCTTCTCTACTTAAAGAACTGCTAAGCTGAGAAATGAGATCTCCAGTTTTCAACAGAAAGGCTTGGAAGGCTTCAGTGAAGCCTGGGAGAGATTCAAGGGCTACCAAACTCAATGCCCACACCATGGCTTCTCTAAGGAGAGCTTGCTGAGCACATTCTACCGTGGTGCTCTTCCTAAGTACAGGGCCAGACTGGATACAACTAGCAATGGGTTCTTCTTGGGGAGAACTGAGGAAGATGCAGAAGAGCTGGTTGACAATATGGTAAAGAGTGATGCTGTCTACAGTGGAGACCACGACAGAGGCAGTCGAACAGATGACAAGCAGACGAGGTGGAAGTTAAAGGCTCTCCAGGATAAAATTGACATTCTCATTGCTGATAAGGCCACCCAAGAGCAGCTGCACTTTGTTGGTAACCCAAACAAAGAAGCCACACCTGTTGTCCAGGAAGTTGATGGTTTGGAAGGGCAAGAAGAGCTATGCTTCATCAACAACAATGGTAGCTGGTACAAGAAAAAGCCAAACTTTCAGTACAACAACTACCAACAGCGATCTTACCCCAACAACCAACAGAGTGGTTATCAGCCTCGGAACAATCAACAAGGCAGCTATCAGCCTCAACAAAACCCTCCTCCCGGTTTCAACAACAAAGGACAACAACCTGCCCAACAACAACCTACTACTTCTACCTCTACTCCTCCAGTCAGCAGCACTGATGCCCTACTGAAACAAATCTTGGAGTCTCAGACAAGAGGTGAGAAGCATGTTGGCTATGAGTTGAAAAACCTTCACGCAAAGATTGATGGAAGCTACAATGAGCTCAACAACAAGTTTAGAACCTTGGAGAACCAGTTTGCTGCCATGAACACTCAACAAAATTGCCAACAAAGTTCTTTACTTGGAAAATCTGAGCAAAACCCCAAAGAGACCATGAAAGCTATCACCCTCAGGAGTGGTAAGGAGTTACCTCAGAAAGCTCTCACCAAGGATGCTGAGAAACAAGGTGAGGGGGTTGCCATCAACATAGATGATGAAGTGGTGATTGTTGATGAGAAAATCAATGATGAAACCTTGGAGAAGATTGTGGAAGCGAAAGGTAAAGGAAAGGTTGGGGAAGAGAAGAAAACAGTGAAAGATGGTGAAGTTGTTGCTCCAGCAAGTGAAAATTCTTTTGTTCCTCCTCCTTATGAACCCAAACTACCATTCCCTGGTAGATTCAAGAGATAGCTGCTAGAGAAGTACAAAGCTCTATTTGAGAAGCAAATGAGTCAAGTTCAAGTCACAATGCCCATCATTGATGCTTTCATGCTAATTCCTCAATATAGTAAGTTCCTGAAAGATATTATAGTTGCAAAGAAGAAGGAGATGAAGGGCATGGTGATTCTCACTCATGAGTGCAGTGCCATCATCCAAAGGCTTGTTGTTCCAAAGAAGTTAGAAGATCCAGGATGCTTCACATTACCTTGTGCTCTTGGACCTATGGTATTTGATAGATGTCTCTGCGATTTGGGAGCTAGTGTCAGCTTGATGCCTTTATCTGTTGCTAAGAAGCTTGGTTTCACTCAGTACAAGAAGTGTAAACTGTCTCTGGTATTGGCTGATCGTTCAGTGAAGTACCCGGTGGGTATCTTGGAGGACCTCCCTGTTATGGTTGGAAAATATGAGATCCCTACAGATTTTGTGGTGCTTGAGATGGGTGAGGAAGCTGCAGATCATTTAATCCTTGGAAGGCCTTTCTTAGCTACAGCAGGAGCAATTGTTAATGTGAAAGAGGGCAAGATTGATCTCCACTTGGGTAAAGGGCATGTTCTTCACTTTAACATCAAGGAGGTAATGAAGAAACCAACAGTTCAAGGGCAAGTTTTCTACATTGAAGAGATGGATGCCCTTGCTGATGAGCTCCTTGAAGAATTGTCAACAGAAGACCCTCTACAGCATGTTTTGACGATAGAGAGGCCAGCTGAAGTGATTCAGAACCTGGAGAGTGCTGCCTATGGGATGATGTTGGATTCACACAGAGGATTTGGTAGTAAGGATCAGTATGAGGAGCTGCCTCAAATTGACCATCAGGAAGCCTCGGTCATTCAACAAGAAGACACCCAGCAAAACGACTGGAGCGAGCTTAAGGCGCCTAAGGTGGAGCTTAAACATCTCCCCAATGGTGTAAGGTATGCATTTCTTGGTCCTAATGGAACTTATCCAGTCATTGTGAGTAGTGAACTTATTGAAACTGAGCTATCTGAACTTTTGAAAACACTTAAAAGATTTAGAAAAGCAATAGGTTACTCACTTGATGACATCAAGAGAATATCCACTACAGGAAATGTGGTTAGTAATAGCGGACGAAAAGCGCTATCATTTTGGTTTAATAGCGTTTCCTTGGACGCTCTGACATCACCCGTTATAAAAAGTCCAACCCTTTTAATAGCGATTTTCCTCTGTGCTATTACTAAGTGTATAACAATAGCGCTTTTGTGTTCGCAATTGTTAGTATTTATAATAACGTTTAATAAATGTTATTAGAACCAAATAATTTGATTTTTCCTAGTAGCAAAGATAGCAAATGTTTTTTATATTAATCCCAAAATTAATTAATAATAATTATTGAATTGATTTTTAAATAATTAATTCGAAAATATGAAATAAAAACAATATAAATTATTAAAATTCCAAAAATCAATATAATTATTCAAATCCCATATCACAACATTATCACATTCATACAAACCATCACACAAGCATACAACATATCATCAATCTACCACTAATAAACCTTCACAATCATCCCTAACATATACACTATCATCATCCATATCATCACCCATATCATCAACTTCTTGGACAGGTCAAGGAGCACCACCAAAATCCTCTTCTGTTTCCAACTCATGATAACCTCTAGGTGGTGCTCTCATAACAACATACCAATTTGAAGCATCATCATCCCTAGAGTAGAAAACCTGTTTCGCTTGAGAAGGTAGAATGAATGGATCTTTCAAATAGGCTGCTTGGTTCATATGAAGGTTAACAAGAGTGAAGCCATCTTCTTCCTTCACACCATTCGCTGTGTTTGCCCAGTTGCATCTAAAGAGTGGCACTTTGAACATGTGATAGTCGATGACCAAAATCTCCTTTATCACTCCATAGTATGTAATCATATCCGCGACCTGTCTCATATCTCTTGCACTTGATCTACACATGCTAAAGGCTTCATAAGTTACTCCACTGTTTTGTGTCTTCAGCTTGACCGCATCAGTATGAAACCGTTGGCCATTGATGATGAATCCTTTATGTGCTAAAGCAACATTTCTTGGTCCAAATGCCAACCACCTTATCTCCTTAGAATGACTATCTTTTGAGTCTAAATGAATCTGCCGCAGGAAATCAGAGGATTATCATCAAGCCGAGGTACTTAAATTATAATCAAAACATGATAATATGTACCACAAAACCAATCATCAATCTACAAGCTAACCAGTCATCAAAATACTTAAAATCCAGACAGTTTCATCAAGCTATAAGCTACTCAGACATCAATTCGCTAAA
Organism: Brassica napus; assembly: GCF_020379485.1. NCBI lineage: Eukaryota > Viridiplantae > Streptophyta > Magnoliopsida > Brassicales > Brassicaceae > Brassica > Brassica napus. The sequence continues at coordinate 34,405,151 of NC_063446.1, forward strand.
ATATGGACATGTTCTTCAAGATACAAACCAGGCATCATGATACAAGCTAACTAGTCATCACCAAACAAGCTAACCAGTCATCACCAAACAAGCTAACCAGTATTTACAATAATAATCAAGAAAAGAATTTGGAGTTTGTAACCTTATTTTTAAGCCATTCTGTAAAGTGTTCAGTATGGTTTTTCCATAACAAAGTTTCATTTTTAGCCAATCGAGCATCCTTAGCTTGCAACTCTTCCAAATGCATCCTGATTTTAAATTAAACAACAGTATATGAAAATGAAATTATGAGTAAAACAAGTAGAAGAAACATAGAGAATTACTTACTCAAGAAAGGGATCCAAAGATGCCATGTTCATTAGCACATATCGATGTGCAATGTCTCTATCTTTATCTGACAGGGTAACCTCTATACCCTTCTGCAGAGGTCGGCCTTCAACCACCATTCTATCAGCCTCAACATCTTCATTACGATTAACTGCTTCTTGAACTGGTACTGATTCTTTAAGGAACTCTAAACAAAATGCAACACATTCTCCAGCTAAATACGCCTCAGCCATACATGCTTCTGGCCTTGCATAATTCTTAACAAAAGCCTTTAGTGTTTTCATGTACCTATAACTCAGGAAATATGAATATTAGTCAAACATCATTGTGGGAAGTGGATATATTGAAGAGAGATGTTGATCAAACCTTTCGAAGGGATACATCCATCGGAAGTGAACTGGTCCTCCCAACCGTGCCTCTCTTGATATATGTAGTGGAAGGTGAAACATGATATCAAAAAGGGCTGGAGGGAAGAAGCGCTCCAGCTGACACATTGTCTCCACAAACTCTCTCTCCATGGATATAAGTTTCTCTGGGTCAATGACACAACCTGTTGAAGTAACTGCATAATCTATTTATGGCTATCCTAGGACCCCTATGTAACAACCCTCTTAATGCAGCTGGTAACAAGTTATGTACTAAGACATGATGATCATGCGACTTTAAACTACCAATATTTGGAGGGTTAACTGAAACACTATTCGCAATATTACCACAATAACCATCAGGGCCTCTAAACTTAGCTAACCTTTGGCAGAAAATGGTCTTCTCTCTCTTCGATAACCAGTAGGCAGCAGGAGGTAAGTATGTTTTCTTTCCCCTCACCTCTGTGTGCAAGTGCTTTCTGATTCCAATATCTTCTAAGTCTTTTCTTGCTTTCAACCCATCTTTTGACTTCGCACTTTGCATCAACAGAGACAATATAGCATCGGACACATTCTTTTCTACGTGCATAACATCAATATTGTGACGAACAGGCAACTCCTAACACATTAAACAAGAAACTGTTAGACATATTGATCTCTTCTTCCAGTAATCAGATAATATAGGTCAGTTACTATAGTTTACCTTCCAGTAAGGTAGATCAAAGAATATTGATCTCTTCTTCCACCGCCATAGTTCATTTGATTCTTCACACTCTTCTTCTTGTAACCTCTCATCATCTTCCAACTCTAGTCTTTTCCTTTTTTTTTCCTTCTCTAGAGGTCTACCAAAATCATTCGTAAAAGCTTGTAGTGTCTCATATATCTCAGCGCCTGTTTGTATCCTATTAGCATTCCCTTCCTCCACAGTGTTGTCAAACCAAGCTTTTTTATATCTGTAACGATGGCCAGGCGGTAGTCTCCTTCTGTTACTCATGTAGACAAACTTGCGGCTAAACTTAAGCCACCTTGCAGGTGTATCCTTTCCACATACATTGCAGGCTTGTTTCCCCTTTACTTTACATCCAGACAGTGTTCCTAAGGCTGGATAGTCACTGATACTCCAAAGCAGCAAGGCTCTGAGATTAAAGTTCTCCTTCGCAAATGAGTCATACACTTCAATACCCTCAGCCCACAAATCCTTTAGATCGTCTATCAGTGGTGCTAGGTAAACATCAATGTTGTTACCAGGAGCAGTAGGACCAGGGATCAACAAAGTCAGCATTATATTCTCAGCCTTCATACACATGGTTGGAGGCGTGTTATAGTTCACTAACAACACTGGCCATGTGCTGTGATTGGTGCTTTGCATGGAGAAAGGGTTCATCCCATCTGTAGAAATCCCAAGTCGAAGATTCCGTGGATCAGCAGCAAAGTCTGGCCATTTAGCATTCACTTGTGCCCAAGAGATAGAATCAACAGGGGCCGCATTGTACCATCTTCAGTGGCATTGGTATAGTGCCAACGCAGATCTTCAGCCATCCTTTGTGATCTAAACATCCTCCTAAACCTGTCCTTGATTGGAAAATATCTAAGGACCTTTGCCGGAATCCCCACCTTTAACTCATTACTGTGCTTATCCATTTCCCATCTTGAAACTTTGCATCTTGGACAGCTTTCTAGGTTCTCATACTCCTTCCTATACAATATGCAATCATTCTTGCAAGCATGAATACTGTCGTAGCCGAACCCAAAGATCTTCAGAAATTTCTTGATTGCAGCTAAACTCTTGGGAAGAACATTGTCTTCAGGTAGCAAATCCTCAAGTAAAACCAACAGCTGATCAAAGTAGTTCTCCGACACACCACTTTTAACCTTGAATCTGTAAAGTCCCATGATAGCTGAAACCTTTGTGTGCTTGAGACAATCCGAGTATAATGGCGTTTGAGCGTCTCTGAGCTTTTTCTTAAACTCAATTTCCTCTGGTGCTTCATCGTCTTCGTTGTCAGTTGTCGGGTTTGGACCACCTTCGTCCATGGAGAATGTTGTCTTAAACAAATCAAACGCCTCTGTTTCATATTGAAGAACACTGTCTTCTGCAGAATCTCTTTTTTCTCCATGAATACTCCAACGAGAACTCTTATACTTCTTATCCATACCCCTAATCACCAAATGCTCCACAATTTTATCCAGTGACTGATGGCTCAGATTGCGGCAGTCTCTACAAGGGCATAGCATTTCAGACAGACTTCCCAATCTTTTTGCGGACGAATTCACAAAATTAGTTGCTCCTTCTGAATACTCGTGGCTATTCCTACAAGAATCAGACAAAAGAAGTTAGCTTTATTTCAATCGGCGAGTAGAAATGAGATCGAGGGATTTTAGGTTATACCTTGGAAGCCAAATCCACGACTTATCCATTTGCTTACTTTCAATCGGCGAATACAGGAACAGCTGGTTTGATTTTAGCTCGAGAGATACATGTGCTTTCTTTAGGGTTTTTTCGATTTTAGATCGCGAGACAGAAAGGAGTTTCGACAGAAAGAGAGATGTTGTGTTCTGAAATTTTCGAGTGCAAACAGAGACAGAAAAAAATGAACGGTTGTGATCAAAGATTTGGAGAGAAATCGGACGGTCTATGATTAATCCGAGTGCAATCTTAGTAGTTGCTCCTCATTGGCTCAAAAAATAAAAAGAATGGCTAAGATTGAAGTTGGGAAGACACATCCATCGGCATATGGTTTGCCACGTCTGCAATCTTGGAGGTTACTCCTTATTGGCTCAAGGTATTAATTTCGTTTGAAATCTGGAAATTAATATATAAATATGATTTTGAAGCAAAAAAAAATTAAATTAAATCTTAAAAATCAAATATTCAGTTTTCCAATTTTACAAAAAAAAAATTGTATGAATATAAATTTTTTATGTGAGCTTTTATAAGATTGATCAATCTAGCTCATATGTTCATAAACACTACTACTTATTTGTATGTACAAAGGCTTTAGGGTATAGGGTTTGAACAAATGAGTGTTTATAAAATTTATAACTAATCAGTTTTGTGAAATTAAGATTACAATATCCTTTTAAGAATGAACAAAATTGTGAAATCAAGTACAATTAGGGTATAGGGTATAGGTTTGTACTTTAGGGTTTAGGGATTTCACTTTAGGGTATAGGATTTTAATTTTTGGTCTTCCCGTCTGTGGATTTAATTTTTAAAGCTTATGGTTTAATGTAAAATTATGCACTTAAGGGTATAGGGGTTAACAAGCTAAACATTTTCACACATAACCTTATATCATAATATAACACATAATTTTTGTTTTTTTGTCTGCTAACTGTTACATAATATCATACATGATTTCAACCGAGTAAAAAAGTACCTAAACATTCGATCACACACTAGAAATACATAGCCGATGAGAACCAACTTGAAAAATGTTTCAGACGACAATTTTAGACAAACTTGATTTTGTCATTTGGCCATGCCACAACCGAACCCATTGCATCAGATATGTATTCAATCTCTGAATTTGGCCTCCAGACTTTTGCATCACCGATCTTAGCCACATCAATCCACACCTTGCTTGCATTTGGACCTAGGGGTACAAAGTGGCACAACTCATTCGGATCCGTTGAAGCTACCCTTCCTTCAGCTACCTTACGTCCAGAGTTGTTGCAATCCAAGAGAGTGCACTTCTGCTTCGGACTTCTGGTCGAACTAGTGCTGCCTGGACTCTACAACTCAAACAAGATGACAGAAGCAAGTTCCAACATCAATCAAGGACGCAACATCAATCATCAGGCAAATAAAAAAATTTAACTTCATGTCAATTACATACCACTGCTTTTTTCTTGGCTGGCTTCGAAGGTGATGCTATTTTCTTCCCTGCACATTTAGTTGGTGTTACTTCTGTAGCGGGTGTAGGCATGACTTCAACCTTTAGGACTGGCCATGCTATTTTCTCGCTAAGTGCATCACCAATCAAGAACATATCAGCGGTTGGCCTCCACAAATATGCTTGATCATTGAACACCTTCACTACTTCGACACTAACAGCATTGGGACCCAGAGGTATGTTGTTAACCATGTCTTTGGATTTTGAAGAGCACACGAGACCTTCAGCAATGACCTCGTCCTCATCATTGGTCCAATCATATATCTTGCATCTTCGATATTCACCTTCCTTGCTTTGCTAAAACAAGATTTGAAATTAGAAATTTTAGTAATGATTAGAGATGACTCAATTGTTGTAAGAAGAAAACAAGATTTGAAAATTTACCATAGATAAATCTTCAGAACAGTTTGGATCCTTATCCAAAATCACTTTATCCATTGGCCAAGATATCTTGTATCCCACAGCTTCATCAAGAGTTAACACATCCGTAGTAGGCCTCCAGAGTGAAGCTGATGCGCTTAGTGCATACTTAACTACGATAGCCACTGCATTAGGACCAATTGGTATACGACCAATTTTGTACTTCGGTTCAGCAGAGCAGAATTCTCCTTCACCAACAACAACATCCTCTGATTCAATCCAATCCAGTATTTGTACTCTGACTCCTTCTTTGAATCCACCACTACTCTCAGATGTTTCAGCATCAACATTACTTTTCTGAGAAAAGGCAACGGAAATCGTAAATGTCTTAAAACTAATTGACCAAAGGTAATGAAAAGGATTACCTTCTTCTCAGCTAATTCTCGCACCATCCCCTTTAACTCTTCAATCTCACTTTTCATTTCTGCAATCTTAGCGTCTCTAAATTGCAGATATGCTAGCTTATTAGCTGTAATCCCTCTACCAAAGCCCCTTACTCGTCCAGGTTTGTCTTTTCCCAAAACCTTGCTCACAGCATCTTCCCTTATGTTATCAGCAGCTGATGTGGAGTCCATCTGACTGTCAAGTGACTGTATTTGTTCCTGATACAATCATTTAAACACAAAATCATTCATTGCCATAGTCTATTAACTATACACAATATACAACTTCCATAATGCTTACAATAGTCTCAGCAAACTGGGGCTTCACAGGTCTGCCATCAGCATGAGTGTGTCCCGCAATCCAAACCTTGGATCTACTCACCTTACTTGGGTCTTTACTCTTTTTTTTCTATATGAAAACAAACATATCTCACTACCATTTTAATCTAACAAGCTGATGTACAATATGTAGATGTTTGACTACTCTTTTACCATATCATCAGCTAAACGAAGCATTCCTTTGCGGCTGGTGGTGTGAGGAATCTGATTTCTTCTCATCGCTCTGTACTTGTTACTCGTTTCCTACAATATAAATATGACATTGATTATATCCATCAGACATGACCTTTAAGGATGAAACTTACTTAGTTGTAGATAACTCACTGTGAAAGATTTGGTAGTCTTACTCTTAACCCAAGTGTTCCACAGTTGAAGGGATGGGATGTTGCTCGGTTTTAAAGCTATTCTCTCAGCTGCAGTCTTCGCCACACGTACTTGTGACACCAGCCTCGACTTCCCAGCCCTCCACACATTTCCCAGCTGCTTGAAAATAACAGCTTTCTGCCACTCTTCTTGCAAGTTAAACCTCCCCTGCATCACAATAATCAAGTTAAACATGTTTATAATTTCATCTTGCGGTTAAACAAAACATACTAATATATATACAAACCTGAATTTCTTCCCACATTGTTGCTTTAGTCGCTGCATCAAGTTTTCTCCAATCGGCAAGTGTAACCGGAACATGTTCCCTCACAAGAGGACCAAGAAACGACGATAGGTTACTGAACCAGGTCCAACATGCTCACCAATGTCATTGAATGTGACCATAATCTTATCATTGGGATTTTCAGCCACTCTACGCAACTTTGTAGGTCCTCTTTTATTTTTTTTTGAACTTCCTCCCCTGCTAGCTCAACTCCTTCAGTACTAGGAATCTCATCATCTTGCGCAGTGCCATCTTCTTCCATATCGCGAGCTTCTTCTTCGCAAGCTTCCTCTTCGTTCCCTTTCTCATTAAGAACTCCATCATCTTCCATATTGGCCGGTTCTTCTTCATTCTCTTTCCCATTGAGATCTCCATCTTCTTCATTCTCTTTCCCATTGACATCGCCATCTTCTTCATCCTCTTTCCCATTGACATCCTCTTCATCGTCTTTATCTTCTTCAGACATTGACTTCTCAGCCTGATCATCCTTATCTTCGGGTGTTACATCTTCTACTTCATCATCCTGAGCAGGTGTTACATCTTGTACTTCATCATCCTTAGGAGGTGTAACATCTTCTACCTCATCATCGTCAGATGGTGTTACATCTTCTATGTAATCATCTTCAGCAGCCACTTTCTTGATTCTACTACTTCTTCTCGTTGGCGTTAAAACTAAATTCTTTTTAGGGGAAGCCGTTTTCTTTGCTGTTCTTTTCTTCACTTTTAGTTGCGGTGCCTTGTCCTCTTGATCTACTACCTCCAAGCCTTGATTACGTCTACTCCGACGAGAACCAACTTGTCCTCTTGTCTTTGCCATTTCTGAAACTGATAAACAAATCCAAAATCAAATCAAGCCATTCGATCAAAAAATCTAAACCCAAAATCAAATCGAAACCTTCAATCATATTCAAAATCAAACTGAAACCCACAATCATATTCAAAACCTAATCGAAACCCACAATCATATTCAAAACCTAATCGAAACCTAATCGAAACCCACAATCAAAATCGAATCATGTGTTAACGCGGACATGCATGTGAAAAGAGATTTGAATCAAAGAGAAACCCAAAATCAAAGAGATTCGACTCGAGAGAACCAGTCTTTATTCTAAACTCAAAATCAAATCGAAACTCATACCAATTGAAGCTTCGACTCGAGAGAACTCTGAAGAACTTCGATGAGTCGGTTTTGATTTTGAGGAATGTGAAGAGAGTGAAGTGAAGAGAATGAAGTCTCGGTTTCGATTAATACTTAAGTTATTTTTAATATATTTTCATATACGATAGCATTTAGTTTTTGATTTGCAATGGTAAAGCGCCTCCACTTACCAAATTAACGCGGCTGAATTATTTTATTTTCCCGCGACTACAAAGATAGCTTATACATTTCAAAAACGCTATTATAAAGGCCCGTGTTTATATACAATAGCAGAGAAGCAAAAAACGCTATGCTACGACGCTATTAATACCCATATTTCCTGTAGTGATCACCCTCTTTGTGTATGCATAGGATACATCTTGAAGATGAATCAATGACTTCTATCGAGCATCAAAGAAGGTTAAATCCTAACCTGAAGGATGTTGTAAAGAAAGAGATTCTTAAACTCTTAGATGCTGGTGTTATCTACCCTATCTCAGATTCTAAATGGGTATCTCCTGTACATGTTGTGCCAAAAAAGGGTGGTATAACTGTGATTAAAAATGACAAGGATGAATTGATACCAACAAGAACAGTCACTGGGCATAGGATATGTATTGATTATCGCAAACTGAACTCTGCATCTAGAAAAGATCATTTTCCACTCCCATTTATTGATCAGATGCTTGAGAGACTTGCAAATCATCCATTCTATTGTTTTCTTGATGGATATTCAGGATTCTTCCAGATCCCCATACATCCCAATGATCAGGAGAAAACAACATTCACATGTCCTTATGGTACCTTCGCATATCGAAGAATGCCATTTGGTCTATGTAATGCTCCAGCCACCTTTCAAAGGTGCATGATGTCGATTTTTTCTGATCTGATTGAGGATGTTGTGGAGGTATTCATGGATGATTTCTCTGTCTATAATTCTTCGTTTTCTGCTTGTTTGTCAAATTTATGCAGGGTCCTACAGAGATGTGAAGACACCAACCTTGTGCTGAACTGGGAGAAGTGTCACTTCATGGTCAAAGAAGGGATTGTGCTGGGGTAAAAGATTTCAGAGAAGGGGATTGAGGTGGATAAGGCCAAAATCGATGTTATGGTTGGTTTGCCCCCACCAAAGACAGTGAAAGACATCCGAAGTTTTCTTGGTCATAATGGGTTTTACAGGAGATTCATAAAGGACTTCTCCATGATCACTAGACCATTGACCAGGCTGCTGTGCAAAGAAGCCACCTTCAGCTTTGATGTGGAGTGTATAGAAGCCTTCAAGAAGCTAAAAGGTGAACTCATCAGTGCTCCAATTGTCCAGCCACCTAATTGGGGTCTCCCCTTTGAGATCATGTGTGATGCTAGTGATTATGCTGTGGGAGCTGTTTTGGGGCAAAAAAAAGATGGTAAGACCCATGTGATCTACTACGCGAGCCAAATCCTGAATGATGCTCAGATGAGATATGCCACAACAGAGAAGGAGATGCTAGCCATTGTTTTTGCCTTTGAGAAGTTCAGAAGCTACTTGGTGGGATCTAAAGTCATTGTCTATACAGATCATGCTGCGTTGAGACACCTTTTGGCGAAGAAGGATGCAAAGCCCAGGCTCTTGAGATGGATTCTTTTGCTGCAAGAGTTTGATTTAGAGATCAAGGACAAGCCAGGAGTTGAGAATGGTGTAGCTGATCACTTGTTCAGGCTGAGAGTGGAGTGTGGCATTCCCATTGACGAAGGACTCCCTGAGGAACAGATCATGGCTATTGTAGCAGTGATAGCAGTTTGTGAGACTGGAAGAAAGCTTGAAAAAGTCAAGGCAACAGAAGAGAAAGAACCATGGTATGCTGAATTGGTGAATTACCTAGCCACAGGAAAAGAGCCTTTGAATCTTGTGGGTTATGCCAAGAAGAAGTTCTACAAGGATGTGAAGAGATACTACTGGGATGAGCCCTACCTCTACATTCTCTGCAAAGATCAACTTTATAGGAGAGTGGTTGCTAATGAGGAGATTGATGGGATCCTTACACAGTGTCATGGATCATCTTATGGAGGCCACTTTGCCACCTTCAAGACTGTTGCTAAGGTGTTACAAGCTGGATTCTGGTGGCTACACATGTTCAAGGACACACAAGACTTTGTTTCAAGTTGTGATTCATGCCAAAGGAGGGGAAACATCACCAAGAGGAATGAGATGCCTCAGAATCCAATCCTTGAAGTTGAAGTGTTTTATGTGTGGGGTATTGACTTCATGGGGCCATTTCCATCATCACATGGCAACAAGTACATCCTGGTAGCTGTTGATTATGTCTCAAAATGGGTGGAAGCTATTGCAAGTCCCACCAATGATGCAAGAGTGGTAATCAAGATGTTCAAGAGCACCATCTTTCCAAGGTTCGGAGTTCCAAGAGTTGTAATCAGTGATGGAGGGTCTCATTTCATCAACAAACTGCTTGAGGGACTTCTCAGGAAGAACGGTGTTAAGCACAAGGTTGCAACTCCTTACCATCCTCAAACAAGCGGTCAAGTTGAGATTTCTAACAGAGAGATCAAGTCCATTCTGGAGAAGATTGTGGGGATTACAAGGAAGGATTGGTCAGTTAAGCTTGATGATGCGCTTTGGGCTTACAGGACAGCTTACAAGACACCTCTGGGGACCACACCTTTCAACCTATTGTACGGGAAAGCTTGCCATCTACCAGTGGAGCTTGAGTACAAGGCGCTTTGGGCAGTAAAGTTGCTGAACTTTGACATCAAGAGTGCCAAGGAGAAAAGGCTTTTTCAGCTACATGAGCTTGATGAGATAAGAATGGATGCCTTCGAAAACTCAAGGATCTACAAGGAGAAGACTAAATCTTTCCATGACAAGAATATCCTAAAGAGAGAGTTTAAAGAAGGAGATCAAGTTCTTCTCTACAACTCAAGACTGAAGTTGTTTCCAGGAAAGCTTAAGTCAAGGTGGTCCGGCCCTTTCAAGGTCAAAGAGGTTAAGCCATATGGAGCAATAGTTTTGTGGAGTACTGATGGAAGAGACTTCACAGTCAATGGGCAAAGGGTTAAGCTCTACATGGCTGATGCACCTGAGGAAGATGGAGTTTCAACTCCACTGTCTGATCCTACCCCAGCCTAGTCCAAAAGGAGGCAAAGTCAAGCTAGAGACTTAAAACAAGTTCACTTGGGAGGAAGTCTCATGCGTATCCTTGTACAGATTGCATTGGTATTTTCATTTTCATCATATTTCATTAAAAAAAAGGGAAAGTGTTGAAGTATTGTTCAGGTCGTTCATCGATCCGGTCAAGGCAAGGACTCGAGCGTGGGAGTGAGGTTCCGCAGCGACGCCACGAGGTCGCTCCAGCTGGGAGCGACGTAATCAGAGCGACTCGGCTAAGTCGTTCGCATATTTGGTGTTCGGAGCTCGAGAGTCGCTCTGGGACCGACGTCTCGCAGCGACCACGTGAGGTCGCCCGCGTTTCTATCGCTGGGAGCGACGTGATCAGAGCGACTCGGCTAAGTCGCTCGCATATTCGGTGTCCGGAGCTCGAGAGTCGCTCTGGGAGCGACGTGATCAGAGCTACTCGGCTAAGTCGCTCGCGTTTTCTGTCTCCGAGGCTCGAGAATCGCTCTCGGAGCGACGTCTTGCAGCGGCCATGTGAGGTCGCTCGCGTTTTCTGATGCTGGGAGCGATGTGACGCAGCGACCACGTGAGGTCGCTCGCGTTTACTACGACACGGAGCGACCCATCAGAGCGACCACTCCAGGTCGCTCCCGAGCCGATCCAGGTAAGTCCCTCTTCGATTTTGTCCGGTTTAATTCGCGTTAACCAGCCCTAAACCTAACCGGACGACCCTAGAACTACCCATACCCACGACCTTCATCTCTTTCACTCTCCCTTCCTCTCACAAACACTCATACTCTCTCAAGCAAACCCACACCAAAAATCTCCTAACTTTCTCAATTCTCACCCAAATCTCCTAGTTCTAGTTTCTAAAAATCTAAGCTTTCGCCCCAACAGTCTATTCCTAACCACCCTTTCCCCATTTCCTTCCATCCAAAGCAAGGTATTGTGTTTTTAAATTCAAATTTGTAGGTCCATGAACCCTAGAATTTGAAAATCAAAATTTGGTCATTTTCTTGCTTGATTGTGGTGAAATAGACTAGGGAAAGCTTATATATCAAGTTGGGTTGTTGAATTGAAGGTGTAACTGAGCTTAATTTGAACTTTGGCAAAATTAGGGTTCATGGATTTGGGGCTTTTCGAAATTGATCCTATTTGAGTGTGTTAGTGGGTGAGTTAGTATGTTAAGGTGTTGAAAGGTTTGATTAGAGAACCCTCTCATTTTAGAATTACTTTGATTATTGAATTTTACTTGTCTTGTAATTTTCACATGATGAAAAGATTGAGAATTGTGGTTCTTTACGTTCCTTCTTGAAGTTTACATTTGCAAAGTCAATCGACTTATCCCTTTCCAAGTTTTGTATTTCTCAGGTACAATGGTTAAGAAAACAAAGGGAAAGTCGGATGCTGAGAGGCAGGAACCTGAAAGTCAAGAGTCTTCGTTGAGAGGAAAGGCTTTAGCCTCGGAACGAGCTGGTTCTGGGACACAAAAGACTTCTCGACAGAAAACCGTGGCTGCAAAGAAGGCAAAGGAGCAAGAGAAGAGGGCAGGAAAGAGTATAGCAGTTGCCACAGATGAGGAGAGTGGCGATGAAAGTGCAGATGAGCAAACTCCTACAAAGAGGGCCAAGATGTCCAAAGGGAAAAAGGTTGCTGAGGATAGAGACAGGGCGAAAACTCCATCTGAGGAAGAGTTGTATCACCATTTGTTGAATGGGGTAACTTGGACTCCGACCAGATTCGCTGACCTTAATTTGCTGAAGGAGGTGGGTCTCTATTCTGATATTGAGGCAATGTTGGGGCACCTGAAGATGCCCAAACTCCTCACCATGGCCTACCCCACCTACCGGGATGTCTCCTGTCAGTTCTTGTCTTCCTTTGAGGTCATTTACCATGACGATCCGCACGTGAGGCAAGGATGGGGCAAAATAAAGTTCAAGGTCAATGGGAGAGAGTACAACATGAACTTCAAAGACATTGGGAGAGTCATGGGTTTCCAAGACTTGGCAGACTACTCCCTCCCCAAGTGTGAAAACCTCTCCACTCAGCTTTGGAAGTTAATCACTGGAAACAAACACTCTACCGGGGCTGACAAAAACTCACATATCTGGCACCCGTCTGTACGCTACCTCCATAGGATGCTCGTCCATGCATTCTACCCACGGAAGCAAGCTGGTAGTGTCACTGAGGAAAACATGCGACTGCTCTGCCCGGCTATCCGCCCTTATGCCCCACCTGGAACGTTGCCCCTTCCAAGCAACGACATCTATGCTTCCTTCGGGATGGTCAGTTTCTTCGTGAATCGTCTCGAGCACTATAGAGACTGGGCATGGTACACAACTGATTCGCAACCAAAGGTTGGGATAGGCGGGATGATCACGCCACTGCTCCAATTTCTGAATGTTCCTTTGGGAAAGGACGCAGCAGGGCCTAAGTTCATCGATGGCACTTACTTGAGGATTGCCACCTATTTCAGTGGGATGTATGGGAAGGACTACGTCTACCACTACTACTTGCAGGGCAAGCCGGTCGAAGTGGTTCTTCCAAACCAGAGACTGACGAGCTTAGAGAGACCTGGAGCTATCAGCTTCAACTTATCCCAAGAAGACTTTCTTGGAGAACACGGGTCTCTCGGTCCCATTGCTGCACCAAGGAAAAGGAGTGTTCCGACGAGACACGACTTCACAGAACCTCCTAGGGAAGAATCTGTACCCATCTATGGACCTCCACGCTACTACTTCAAGCCACATGTTGGAGTCCTTCCGCCTGGTGCGCTTCGTGATGCTCATGACCACATTAGCCGACTTCAGCGATGGAACAAGGCATAAGACAGAACGATCGAAAAGCAGAAGGACAAGTGCAAGGCGCTGAGCAAGACGGTGAAAAAGCAAGCAAAGACTTCAGCCAAGTTCATGAAGAAGGTGACCGATGTCTTCGCGAACAGCCTTCCGCCTTCGCCTTCGCGAACACATCAGTCCCCCAGCCCCCACCTCACCCCACTGATCTTGGTTTCCCACTCACTGATAGAAAGCTCCAGTGACAACGGAGGAACCCACCCACTCAGCCTTCCGCCTCTGGAAACAAGTCTCCATCCCTAGCCTCTTCAGAAAGTGAAGCTGAGATTGAAGAAGTTCAGAGCCAACAAGGGTATGGAGACCACAGCTCAGGACATGGAGGTTACTACACCACGTTCCCACCGGACGACGATGATGTTGGGGCATCTGCCCCCACTTACTATCCTTAAAGGTATTTCTCTACTTTCCCTTGTATATACCATTTCGTTTTTGCATATTAGTTTTCTCTTTTTGGGTATCTCCATCTCCTTGACAACACAGAGACTGTGTCATTTAAGTTTGGGGGAGGTACCAAGTATTTGATCATGTTTGCTTTGATGTTGTTTCATTGAGTCATGCATTGCATATTTATTTGCATATTAAAAAAAAAATCATTTAGTTTGCATCATTTGCATTTTTAGGAGAGTCTAGAGCATATAGGTTGCATTCACTTGCATTGGGAGCAATGATTTTAAATGCCTTGTAAAGAACACTACTTTGCACCTGAGTAGCTTATGCACCTCTCAAAAGGACTTGTATGCTTCGAACCTTGAAAACTCTTCCTGAAACTTGTTGATTGCTGAAACTCAGTCTTTGAAGCCAACTACAACCTTATTTGAACTGAACGAACTTAATGCATCTTGCTCATGGTCCCTTGTGTACTGAATCATGGATATACACACTTGAGTTGTCACATCCTTTATGCCAATCTTTTTGACAACCTCTAGTGGTAGATCTCTCCCCAAAATCCCTTCCTCTGTTTAAGCCTTCATTGATTGATGAGTGAGGCCTTTTTCGGAAAGTCTTACATGCACATAATGTTGAGAGTATCGGGAACGACAATGTTTGATCTTCATTCTTGCTAGATTAGGCACCTTATTGTCTAGCCATAGGATGGGGGTGAGTGTTGTGAAGTTTGATTTGGGAGTATGAGAAAGTTGAAGGAAAAGAGTGAACTCTTGTGTTTAATTGACTAGTCTTTATGGGATAAGTAGAGAAACTTCTAACTCGATTTGTGAAAAGTCTTGGCCCCCCAAAAAAAAAAAAAAAGAATAGAAAAAGAAAAAAAAAAGGGACTAGCAAAGTTGTTTAGAGCTAAGATTTGTTTAGAAGTTAAGAAAATCCTTTATAGATTTCAAAGAAAAAAAGTTTTATGTGCAAAGGGTTTTTGAGGTCTTTTGGTGAGAGATGTGAGTTGGGTTTGACATTATGAAGTGATTGTGTAACTTGTATATTTGGGAAAAGGGTAGAACAATGGAGATTGAGCATTGTATGCATGAGTTGGTCCCTTTCTTAGATATATTATGTGCAATGTCAAGGCTACTCGTTTTGAGAGTAAACCACTTTAAAAGATCATGGATTTCGAACCTCTTGACCCACTTGAATAAAAGCCTTCCCTTACTCAACCAAATGATTTGGACCAATTGACCATTTGCAAGAATTCACTTGATGTTTTATGCTTAATGAATGTGAGAGTTGGTTGATTTGAATGTGTGGATGCTTGATGATAAGTATAAGGGCAAAAAGAGTTGAGATAGGCCTAGAGAAGCTAGAGTGTAATAAGAGAGTGTGCTCATGATAGATTAGATGTTGAATCGAGTGCTAGTTGTGTTTCTTTTGGCTATGAGCTCCCACCTTCAAACTTCTCTCCCTATGAGTTATAGAAAGTTCACTTGTGGACAAGTAAAAGAACAAGTTTGGGGGAGTTGATATCTTGCATATTTCCATTGTCTTATCCATTCACTCATGTACATTTTGATCATATAGACTATGATTTAGCCATGTTTAGGTTGCATTTTGCATACATGAGTCCTTATCAGGTATTGGAGTACCACATAGAGTTCTTTGAGACATTTGGGTGCATTTGGAGCTCAAAAGAGGTGAAAAAAGGTGATCATTGAACGAGCAGTGCATGGGAGCGACCTCACCGGAGCAACACCGTGAAGTCGCTGTGACACCCTTTCAGAGCGACTTGACCGGAGCGACACAGCGAGGTCGCTCGCGTCTCCATCACCCGGAGCGACTTGACCGGACCGACGCAGCGAGGTCGCTCGCGTCTCCATCACTCGGAGCGACGTGACCGGAGCGACGCAGCGAGGTTGCTTGCGAAGAGCGACCCAGAGCGACGTCTCGCAGCGACCCCTCCAGGTCGCTCCTGAAGCCTGGAGCGACCTCTCGGAGCGACTACTGGAGGTCGCTGCGCAACGTCTGATTGCTCGAATTCATTTCTACTCAAGGGCATTTTGGTCATTTTATTATGCACGTTTTTACTTCTGAAAACCTATGTTTTAAGTACTCTTGGCAGCCACCAGACAGATTATCTTTGGTTCTAAGAAAAACCTTTGAAAAGTTCATCTCTTGAATCATCTTTGTTCATCTAGTTATTGCAATTCTGTGTTTTCCAATTCGTTGTTGTATCCCTCTGTATGATTAATCTGAAATCCAAAATGGGTTTAAGAGGAATCATGAAGAGTAGTGAGTAATCACCATTTGAATTCATGGGTTAGGAAGATTAAGGGTGATTAAGATTAAGGGTGATTAGGTTAGAGCTAGGATGTTTTAGAGTAGATCATTCCAAAACCTTGCTAGTAGAGTAATTATAATGCATCTTCTGAGTTAGCTTCTCAAAAGTTGATCTTTAGGCATTTTCCACCCAAAAGGTGTTCGATGAAATGCCTGAAACAACTCTTTTAAACTTTTAGCATATTTTGCCAAAGACATTTGTTGTTAGAAATGCTAAGATAGCCTTAGGTCTGTTAGTAATGATTGCTTCCATATTATTCAACCGAAGACATTTGTTGTTTGAAATGTGTTAGTAAATGAACATTCATCTAGACATAGAGTTTGTTTAGAATCGTGTCTAAGCTTAAGGTTGATAGTTTGATTGTTCGTTTGTCATCCTTAGTTCGAAACTTGATCACCCAAGGTCTAATTCCTATGCCCATGAGTTTTCTTTTCCCTTGGTCAAGAAAGTATCATTCTGTAATTGCTTTCTAGTATTAGTAGTAGTTTAACACCCATCTAAATCATTGGTTGCACTTAAATGTACTGAGTACTTGCATTCTCGTTGCTTCGAATTCTTTCAGAACTGATTCGACAATCATTTATACTACAACATTTGTCAGCTTTGAAAACTCCAAACATGAATTTGTAGATGCCAAAATAAGATTTGTAGATGCCAAAAGAAAAGACTTGCAAGTGTTATAAATCACATAACTTATAAGAAACATGGTTAAACAATAGAATGATAACATAAATTTAGGTCCAAACAAAGCATAATCATAACGTGCCAACAAACATACATATTTCATATCAATCTCTTGAACAGAAGCATAATACTCATAATAATCCGGTTCATTGAAAGTTTGAAACCCTTAATAGTACTCACACGTCTCTGTCCCTTTTACATTCGGCTGGCATAACTGGGAACCTTGTACGGTCGGTACAGTAGTTATAGATGGTCCATTTCATGCGGACCCATTTGAGGCGACGATATTGTTCGGCATCAAGGTCACGGAACTCATTCTGATCCCACCACATGCGGCCTTGGGTAGCACAGTACTTGGCTTCCACAGAAGCTTGGCAGCCGTCGATGTGGAATCCTCTGTAGGAAGCTATGAAGGGTGCATTAGCCCAATTGGTTTTCTCTAGCCCTCCTCTCGTGGCCCAATCGTCAGCGTTCCAAAGGCTCGAGTATAGCTTCATCGGTTGGTTGAATGGGAAACGTACTCCTAGATCCTTAGCGTTCTTGAACACACGGATTGGTATGTTGTCAACAAAGAATCTGATATAAGAAGAAAAATCAAACTAACCGGTATTAGTTTTACCATAGCGGTTTGAACATATGACGTTCTATAATTAAAATTTGAACCCCGTATTAGGGCACATGATTGACAGATTGAATGAGTCACTAGCCTATCCATCTATGCTAGCTCATTTGAATATTAAAAAAAAAATATTAAAAGCTGAACTTTTTTGTCTTTTTGACTCGATTGTCTCTCTGAAAAATCTTGCAAGACCCCACTACTTTTTACAAGATCAAGATTGGGTCACGCCCGAGGTTAAAATTACACTATTAAGAAAATTATAATAATAATAATTTGAAAATTGCGACAAGATAGGAGAAAAAGAAATAATAATGGTGGTGGTAGGACCATGTTATACCTGACAACTTTTAACATATACTAATATATATGAAAGTGTAATATAAGTAATGAGGATAGAGTGTGCATACACAATTTGGTAGAGATTCCAGAGGACGGAGTAAGTATGATAAGCCTTTGAAGGGTCGAACCAGAGATAGATGCGTTGCTCTCTGTTTCCCTTTCCTCCTGTGAACACATTGGTCTGCAATATTACTGGCTGGCCTGTCCTGTTCCCGAGAAACTCGAAATCTATCTCGTCATGCTCGTTGTTAGTCGACGACAGCTTCACACATTAAATTTTTCAATTATTAGTTAGATTTGTATTGGTGACGGCAATTATACAAACATATTAGTATTTTTCTTGTTTGTTTGATAAAGGATTAGTATTTCTATTTTAGTCACATTTTTTTGAGATTTGCGGTGAGACTCACATAAAATGCAGTGACGACCCCAGCGGTATCACCAGCTGGCAGCTTTATGTGCATACTGAAATGTCCGAACAAATATGACCCTTTGGATTGAAACCCTGTCCCTGTTATCATTCACCCCAATAAAAACAAAGTGAATATTGAACCCAAACAAAAAGAAAGAAAATTAAACATAGTGACCATTGCAGGCCGTCCCAATGTTTTTGGATATCTTTCGCAAAATCTAAATATAGACCTTTTTGTATGGTTTTTAAGTTAATGCGAAATAATATTGCTTCAAAAACTGAAACTAAAGATAGGAAACCCAAAGCTATATATATTTATTTGCCTATGTTTCAGACCGAACCTAATCATCCAAAATATCTTGCAGTAGTAAATGTACCAGTGTATTTGTCGAGGATGAGTTGGAGTTCGGAACCGCCATTGAGTTGCTTCTGGTGGTCAAAAGCCCAAGTTGGGACGTAGTTTCGGCCGAATGGCACATCAATGGCTTTCCGTGGAGGAATTGCCATTACATTAGAAGAGGCCATCAGAAACAGAGCTACGAGAGCCCATGGAGTTGAAGAAACAGTCATTGCCGGTCTGAAGAGAGAGAGAGAGATGTGATGATGATGAATGATGTGGTGAGGTGAAGCTAAGGGGGTGTGGGTGGCTTTATATAAGAACGAATTCTTTGGTGGGACGTTCTTCTTTATTACGATAATAAACTTTTAAAAAATTCAACTTATTTTCAAGTTTCGCGGACCTTTCTTTTTTTTTTCCTTTTGTGAGAACTGAAATTATAATGGGTTACAACTGTAATATGGACATCATACGTACAGCTATACAGCTTTCACAATCAGTTTTCTATTTCATTATAGAATATTATGCATTGTTGGGTAAATAAATTGTGTTAATATTTCGAGTTGCGACATATTTGTTGACAAAACTAGACGAGTCTTTCATTGTCTCTCTATTTTTCCTTCTTACTAACACAGTTCAGTATTTCATTTGACTAATTTCATATAAATGACTAAATTGTAGGACTTCCATCTCTGGGCTGTTTAAGAAAAGATGAAACTACATTATAGTCATGTTCAGGGGCAGACCCACCGTTGAAGGACCTGTGGCACGTGCCACATATTCTTTATTAGCTAAATAAAGGCACATACTCGTTTTGTATGTTTCTTTATTAGCTAAATAAAATTTTGATTTTCTTTAGTTTAAACCAATGAAAAAGAAGACGTGCCCCACCCAGTTACAATAGAATTGAAATGTATTACAGCCCAATTAAAAAATAAAATATGTGTGTCGCAGCCCAATAAAAATAAAAACCAGTTTTAGATACAGTTTTTAATTATACAGCTCAAATAATTATGTCTAATATTTAGAAAACCTAATCTTTCTCAATGAATTATAGTGATTCCTTTCTAAAAAAGTTTCTGTGGAAAAAGACTTCTTTATTTTACACTTTTCGTGATAATCAAAGCAAAAAAATCTTATTTATAAAAATTATTTCTTCATCATAAATGAGTTTATACACCATCTTTAATATTTTTTTTCATTATTTATCTCTTGCAAATATAACGTTTTAAAGTAACAGTGGAAATATAATTTAAAAACAGTGTGTATCAACATCGAAAAGCTAATTTAGAGAATTTACTTCAATTCTTTTGGATCAAAATCATTTAGAGATTCTTAATTTCTTATAGAGTTTTATGGTTTTAATGTCATAAAATATTTCAGTTTATTGTTATTTTTAATATTAGATTTCACATATATAATAAATATATTATATTAATTATTTCATCAATTATAGTTAAATATTTGTGTGCCACAGTCTAACTAAATTTCTAGATCCGCCCCTGGTCATGTTCTTTTTGCGAACGTTGCAACCAGAGTCGGCGTTCAAAACTTACACCTATTTTCATGGCAAATACGCCATGGGTTCGAGTCGCCTTGGCCACCTTCCCGCCTATAACCGTGCGTGCCCGGATGGAAAGCCTCGTGGGGATTAGTCTGAGTTTACCGCCTGGGAACCCAACGGTCATCAAAACAAAAAAAAATACACCGCTGGCGGAACAAAAACGATTTGTTTTCCCAATTGCTACGGCAAAAATAATAAATAAACCTGACGCTGAAAGATAGCAGCGTTAGCAACCTCCGCTAATTATGTCTCTGTCAGCATGTTGGTGTCAAATTTAGTTTTCAAAACTCATTCAGTTTGCCGTTGTCATAGTAATTTTTTTTGACGCAACTGCGGGCCGCAGTGACCATTAAAAGAACATGGCTTATATACATTGTCTTCAAATACAAACTAGTGGCTAATTTGTTTACTTTTTTAATCAGAGCTAATTTGTAGAAATTAACTTTCAAATCAATGTAATGAATTTGTGGTTGTGTACAGTTGGGTTTTGTTTACCTTATTAATTGCTATACAATTATAATTTTAAATGTAAAACAAAACTGTCCTTTTGTATAAACTTACTCTTTTCTTTGGAAAATAATAAGAAATCATGATCAATTCATATAATAAACAAAAAGTGATGAATTTAAATACAGCCTTTACCCCAATTATAGTTAGTTTATTACCATTAGACAATGATTTTGGAGGGTTGGACTCCATATCTACCACCATATTTTATCTGTTCTACGGAAGTTGGATCATGATAAGGCACATACCGTTAACTATCACACCACAGAAACAATTTACACCTTCGAAAAGAGGATTGGTAGAACTGAAGAGATTGCCTACGACCTGAAATCATCTCAGATGACTGATTATGTGAGGACTAAAGTAACGCTCAACATCGAAAATCCAACAACTGCATCTAAAATCTTACTTCTCCTCTCTGGATAACAATTGTTATTGAATACAAGTATGGAAAGCTCCATAAATGATGTTTCTCATGTCTCTGCATCACACATGAGAAATCTTCATGTCCTCTTCAAAAGCGAAAACAAAAACCATAAGTTTCTGGTTTATCAGTGGTACAAAAGAATAAAGTCGACATCCACAATGCTGATAAGATGGAGCAGAGAGATCTAATCAAAACGTTGGAGGGTCCCCACAGTGTTTCTCTTATGTTTCCGAACTGTCTAAAACCGATCATCAGATTGGCTTCAATACTTTCTCACTCAGATAATTTTGGAAGGAAAGTCAGAATTCTAAGAGTCAAGCAGTAAACTGGTGAAGCAATTTCGGTCCCTGTTGTCCTGTCCTTTTGGATCAAGCATCTCCAACTTAAAACTACATTTTTTCTTTCAAAATGGATTAAAAGCGAAAATAGAATAAAATTGCTCGAACCCTACTTCATTTCCCACTCCATAATGGAGTGATACAAAAAAAAAAAATAGATTACTCCATTTATGGAGTAAATTTCATTATGGAGTGAGATATGAAGTCGGGTTGGATTATTTTTTACTACATATTCACTTTTACTCTATTTTAGAGAAAAAAATGGAGTAGGGATAGAGATCCCCTAATTTTAGGTTGGTTACCTCCTTTTGCTTTACCTTGTTTTTATTTGTTTTTTCAGCGGTAGAGTATTATTAGATTTATTTTGTAAAATCTGAACATTATTAATACGATATTAGCATTCTTAGCAAAAAAAAAACAAAAAAAAACTGATGATGAAGCCAAAACTGGAGTAGATAAAAACGTTAAATATGATTTTGAACTATAAAAACGAGATAAAAGGTACAAGGTGTTGACAAAACATTCTCTAGCACACTCAATGCACTTTTGTGACTTACTTTTCTTATTGCCACAAAGTTAAATTCTAATTGAATGATTAAAAACCTGAGTCGAATGCGCAGCTGAACAGGGAATTTAGTAGATACAGCCATTCCATTCCATTTTTATTTTCTTGGTTGGGTTATTTCATTTTCTGTTTTCAAAAGCCTCGCTATTTTTCATCCCTCGTTATGTTCAATTGTTCATTGCCCAATTCTATGTTTTTGATGTTTTGAAGAACTTTATGTAATTTACGTTATATTTTCAAATGTAGTCATCAATAGTTTGGTGTTTAGTAATTAGAAGGATCATATATGTTTAGTTATCTATTTGTTCTTGACATATGTATACAACTTTTAAACAATTCTTAATGAAACAGATTAAGTTAAACATTTTAAAGATCAACAATTTTCAGTTACCCACTAGCTAGCTAGCTATAAAGAAGATAAGAGCGTTTGTGAAAAACCCTACCGAAGTACTTGAATATATTAAGAGTAATTACTTCACTCGAGTAATGACATACTATCATACCGTTGACCCACCATAATTTATAATCCACTTACTTCTTGTTTTATACAGGTCGATTTTGTAAGTTCAATATTTAGGGGATGCACACTCCTCCATGTGAAATATTCATCTTCATAATAAAGAAAATGTAGTCAATTATCGGAAGAATACACATGTGGAGTGTATGATGAGGCCGCCTTCAAGACAAGAATAGCAACTGGATAGAGACAGATTGATCATGTCATTTATCATTGGGTGTTAGACCATGATTAACCCGAAGTTCTTGGAGCAGGGTTCTTAGCGGAAGTTAAGAAACAGTTTCTTAACTTCCGTTAAGAATCTTATCCTAAAAACTCCGGTTTAATCATGCTTAATCATGCTCTCTTCTCCGAGATGTCGTCTGTGGCAACAACAACATCACGAGCTTTTGCCTTCATCTCTGTCACCGACATGGTTTAATCATGCATTAATTAAGTGTTAGCATACATAATAACGAAAAAAATTATAATATTTCCATTGCCAAAAAAAAAAAAATATTTCCACTGTTTTATTTTAAGTGATGTTTAAAAAAATTGTTTCAAATGATGTTTTCAAATTTCCGAGCTTCTAGTATGAACACTGATTTTTTTTTTCTCATTGATCTTTGTCAGTCCTATTAAAGCTTTTGGATCAATATGAGATTATTGTGTGCAACACCTGTCCAACATGTGTAACATCAATTTTCTATAATCGTCACCTGGCTTCACACCCATGAACCACCTTCGATCCATGAACCACCTTCAATCTGTTGTCTCTTCTATAATTCCATGCCGCCAATCTGGATATATGTATACTTGATAGTAGGATCTAACACTACAAGAAAACATAATCTTAACGAGGGCGGTTTTCCTCGTTATTTCGTCGTAAAAGAGGCTTTACGACGAATAAGCGAGGAAACGCGTTTGCTCGTTACACGTCCGTCGTAACACATATTTCCTCGCTAATTCGTCGTAACTTAGCGAGGAATATATTTCGTCGTAAAGACGAAGTAGAACGATTCGTCGTAAAGACGTCGCTACAATTCCTCGTAAGGACGTCGCTACTATTCCTCTTAAATAACTCGAAAACAGTTCCTCGTAATCTACACGTAAATACCTTGAAATATTTTCCTCGCAAAATACACGTAACAACCACGAAATGAGTTCCTCGTAAAATAGTCGTAAACATTTCCTCGTTATTTCCTCGTAAATAATTCCTCGTAAAATACTCGTAAACAGTTTCTCGACATTTCCTCGTAAGATTTCCACGTAAAGAGGTCGTACTTTAGCTACGAATTTACTTCATTTTTATTATTTTACAGAATTTTAAAATATAATTAAAAAATAATTAAAATTATTTAATTTAATAATAAATTAAAATTCAAAATAAAAATAAATTCATATGAAAATATTTTATAAATAAATAAGTTTTGAATTTATATAATACAACAACAAAAAAAAAACTAAGGGTCGTTCATCGCCCGGTAGAATTCATCACTCCTCCTCGAAACATCCGCCTCGTTATGTACGTCGTCGGATGACTCGCCATGAATGGGATGTTGTTGTCGCATGTTCCTCAACATGGACTCCCATTCCGGATTTGTGGCCGCAATAACGTCCAAGAAGCCCTCGACTCCACCCATACGAGATTTTGTCGCGGTCAACTCGTTACGCAGCTGAGCGGACTCTCTACGCAGCTCCGTGACCTCATCATCCCGTCGCTGACCATAAGACGATGTCGCTCTCGGAACATCATTGACGGAACCAATACCCAACGTCCGTCCCTTTTTTTAGGGACAACCTTAAAAACAAAAAATAAATATTGTAAGTAAATATTTAAAGTTAAATTAAATGAATAATTAAAAATTAATTTTTTTGAAAATTTACCTCCTCGTAAATCTTATCCACTTCAAGTGTGGATAAGGTGACGGGTAATCCGTCGGTAGACTGCTGGGTCAGCTGAGTCTGGCGGTCTTCAACCCGAGCAACTACGTCGTTGTAGATTTGCTCGGACTTGCCATCTACAAATACGCCCGCCTTGTTCTTGTGGGTCCTCTCGTAAAGTTCCATAAGAGACGGGAGATGTCCCGTCTCTTTGGCCTAAAAAAACAGTTAAGAAAGTTAGAATAAATTAATATAATTATTAAAAAATTATTTAATAAAATATTTAATTACCATTTCCAAACGGACACCGGCGTGGGGTTTTTGGCCCGTAGTGTGAAGCATCAGCCCGTTCCCGTGCTCATCGACCGTGTTACGGGAGTTAGAGCAAGCCTGGGCGATTCTAATCGAATCAGGAAGGCGCCAATAACGGATGAGACCATCCCACACGTCCGTGGTGAGCTCAGCGGGTTTGCCACGCTCATACCCCTTCACGATCCAGTCACCCTTCCAGTTGGAGACCGTGTCCAACAAGCGAACTTTCGCTTTCGCGTTAAACTTCTTCCTCACCCTCTCAGTGATCCCCAAAGCCCAATTATATTTTTGCTGTTGGAAAAAATAAATTAACAATTAGTTTTTTAGAAAGTATATATATAAATCATGAAAAAATTAAAATATATATAATTAATTAATAGAAACTTACAGCGTAAATTTTGAACCACGTCTTTCTGACGTAGTGAGGCGTCTTACTCCAGTTTGGATGTGGCATGGAGAAGTAACCCTTGATCGTGTCGGTTACGTCCGATGCAAGACATCCGTCAACCCCCCACCTGGAAAATACAAATTTAAAATTTAAATTATTTTTTAATGTTATAAAAGATATTTAAACGAATTAAAAAAATTAATGCAACATACCACAACGTTCCGTCCGGTCGGTCTGGGTCGATGACTGGTAAACCTTCTCTGCCTGGCAGACTGAGAATGTCCTCTACCGTGTACTGCGAGTAAGGAGCACTCGGAGGCACCATCAGATCAGGATGAATATCAGCGACCATCGGAGGTGCCATCGGAGGAGGCACAGGAGGAGGCATCGGAGGAGGCACATGAGGAGCCGATGGTGCACTAGAAGAAGTAGACCCAGAGACTCTCTGAGTGTACTGAGTCTCGGGGACAGTCTCCTGGCCCGAAGAACTGGGAGCGGAAGAAGAGGCCGGGTCTAAACGACTACCCGGCTCACCGAAGATCTCTCTATAATGGGCAGTAAGTCTTCCTTTTCGAACCTGGAAAAAAATATGAAATTTTTGAAATTAACATCAACAATATATTTTCCAACATTATCCACCTAATCAACACTAAATAACATAAAATCCGCAAACCTATCTAAATTCCCTATACGAACCACCTAATCTATCCTAAACTAACCAAATTAGAGAGGAATCAGGCTTACCATTGCTACGAAATGGAGAGGAAGTAGAGAGGAAGTAGAGAGGAAAGAAAGAGTGAGCGGTCGGGTGTATATATAAGATTACATATCGTCGCAAATTCGTCGTAAATTTACGACGAAATAGCGAGCAGTTACAAAGGCCCGTGTTTTTTTTTACGAGGAAATGGCGAGGAATCACAAAGGTCCGTGTTTTTCTTTACGTGGACTTTACGACGATTTTGCTTACGTGGAATTAACGTGATTTATGTTTAAGTCTTTTTACGTGGTCTTTACGACGATTTCATCCTACGTGGAATTAACGAGTGTTATGTTTAAATCCCTAAAACCCGAAACCCGAAACCCCAAACCCGAAACCCCAAACCCCAAACCCCAAACCCCAACCCCGAAACCCCAAACCCCAGATTCCTTATTTTCTACTTCATATATTCAAAACCCCCATCTTTAATTTTCTACTTCATATATTCCAAACCCCAAACCCGAAACCCGAAACCCCAAACCTGAAACCTGAAACCCCAAACCCCATATTCCTTATTTTCTACTTCATATATTCCAAACCCCCATCTTTAATTTTCTACTTCATATATTCCAAACCCCAAACCCGAAACCCGAAACCCCAAACCCGAAACCCAAAACCCCAACCCCGAAACCCGAAACCCGAAACCCGAAACCCCAAACCCGAAACCCGAAACTCGAAACCCGAAACCCGAAACCCCAAACCCGAAACCCGAAACTCGAAACCCGAAACCCGAAACCCGAAACCCGAAACCCGAAACCCCAAACCCGAAACCCGAAACTCGAAACCCCAAACCCGAAACCCCAACCCCGAAACCCGAAACCTCAAACCCGAAACCCCAAACCCGAAACCCGAAACCCAAACCCGAAACCCGAAACCCAAACCCCCATCTTTAATTTTCTACTTCATATATTCCAAACCCCCATCTTTAATTTTCTACTTCATATATCCCTAGAACCCCAAACCCGAAACCTGAAACCCGAAACCCCATACCCCAAACCCGAAACCTGAAACCCGAAACCCGAAACCCCAAACCCCATATTCCTTATTTTCTACTTCATATATTCCAAACCCCCATATTTAATTTTCTACTTCATATATTCCAAACCTCATATTTAATTTTAGGTTTCGTCGTTATTTCCTCGTTGTCTTACGTGGTTTTTACGACGATTTAATCCTACGTGGACTTTACGACGATTTCATCCTACGTGAACTTTACGACGATTTCACCTGCGTGGATTTTACGACGATTTAATCCTACGAGGTATTAACGATGATTTAGCTTACGTGGAATTAACGAGGCTTGCTTTCCTATAAATATACCCACAACCCTCATTCTCAAACCACACACAAACTCCCAAATTACACCCTATCTGAAATCACATTCCTTAGCAAAATCCTATTCAAATTATAAATATTTGAAAAAAATAGGAAAAGGATAAGATATTAGAATTCATGTGGGCGAGACTTACGTATTATAATTGCTGGAAGTCTTGCCACATGTTATTCTGGTATTTTGATCCTTTTCCCTTTTTTTCTAGTTTTTACACTACGAGGTATTTACGACGATTTCTGCTTACGTGGAATTAACGAGTGTTTTGTTTAAATCCTTTTACGTGGTATTTACGACGATTTCATCCTACGTGGTATTTACGACGATTTCATCCTACGAGGAATTTACGACGATTTGTGCTTACGTGGAATTAACGAGGTTATGTTTAAATCCCTAGAATCCGAAACCCGAAACCCGAAACCCCAAACCCGAAACCCCAAACCCCAACCCCCAAACCCAAAACCCAAAACCCGAAACCCCAAACCCGAAACCCGAAACGAGTGTTATGTTTAAATCCCTGAATCCAAAACCTGAAACCCGAAACCCCAAACCCCAAACCCCATATTCCTTATTTTCTACTTCATATATTCCAAACCCCATCTTTATTTCCATTCCAAACCACAATTCCCACATTTGCTTATTCATAAAACATACTCCCACATTACCTTATTCATAAAACAAAACCCACATTATCTTATTCATAAAACAAACTCCCTCATCTTATTCATAAAACAAATACATCAATCGGATACATCGACATTCTCCTCATCACTAGAAACATCATCATTTTCATTAAACTCGTCTTCAACAGCTTCGTCTGTGGCATCATCGGTAAGATCTTCGTACTCGTGATTATGCGGATCAATGAGAAGGATGTCATCAATTTCTTGTTCAGGTTCCTCGACTTCATTTATCTGTTCTTCTTGCAAAGGTGGTTCTTCTCCACTGATGATTCGTCCTCGAGGTGTAACTTTGATCACTGCTAACCAATTTATACCTGAATCTCTCATCCGAGGGTATGGAAGGAAGCTAACTTGGTCTGCTTGTGAAGCTAAGATGAAAGGCTCGAATTTGTTGTACCTTCGTCCACCGTTGACATCAACTACACCGAATTTGTTAGACCGAACACCTCTGTTGACGACGGGGTCGAACCATTCACATTTGAAGAGGACGCATTTCAGCTTCAGTATCCCTGGAAATTCGACTTCAATAATCTCCGTCAAGATCCCGTAGAAATCTGTTTCCCCTTTCACACATATTTCATAGTTACTGGTCGCCCGCTGTCTACCATAGTCATATGTATGAAAAGTATAGCCCGTGTGAAATACATCTGTGATGTGGTGACCTTTACAAGTGGAGATTGAATTACTTCGTGTAACCACTTAGGATAATCTGCATCGTCGTCGTCATAATCAACCTGCAAAAATAAAGAGAATGTTAATGAAATACAGATAATGTATGAAAAAAAGTTTTAGTTAATACCTGATTCCGCAACCACTTAATGAAGTGTTGATCTTTCCTTTTGTCTACGTCACTTGTGGATATACCAGGAAATGTTTCTTCGACTTGAGAAACAAATAGGCTGTAAAATCACATTTTATAGGAATGAATCTCTCGCAATTATACAATTATTTATAGTTATATGTGTTTCGAAGTGTCAATATATGTTACCTTTCAAAATAACGCATCAATGGATCTTCGCAATTGAGTAGAATATAGGTGTGTGCACTATGAACGTCTTCTTCACTCGACCACCAAACCTCTTTACACTTCCCACCAAGTCGCCCAATCTGGCTAAAGATGTCTGGAACACCAGCAACGGCATATGTTGGCGCAACACCACCATCATCATATCTTCTTGGAGCTCTTCTCCGTGTACGTACTTTTGACGCAAAGTAGTACGATGTGAAGTGAGAAACTTCTTCCGTCAAACTTCCAGCAATTATAGAACCTTCAACTTTGGCGAGGTTCTTTGCTTTTCCCTTCAAATATTTCATGGCTCGCTCATACTGATACATCCATCCGTAATGTACAGGTCCACGAAGCAATGCCTCATATGGGAGGTGGACAGCTAGATGCTCCATGACGTCAAAAAATCCGGGAGGAAATATCTTCTCCAAGTTGCACAATAAGATGGGAATGTTCTCATGAAGCTGTTCCACAACTTCTTCTTTAAGAGTGCGTGTGCTCAGATCCCTGAAAAATGCTCCAATGCCTTTTATATTCAAAAAAAAATTAAACACATTGTTAGTCATATATTATTTTGTAAATTATTGTGATATAATACACTACGTACCTGCAAGTGCTTCATGTACGTTTGTTGGAAGTAGCTCCGCAAATGCAAAGGGCAGTAGTCGTTGCATAAATACATGACAATCATGACTCTTCATCCCGGAGAACTTTTGACCCTTTTCAACACATCTAGAGAGATTCGAAACATACCCATCGGGGAACTTCACTTCTGATGCCACCCAGTTGAACAACACCGACTTTTTTTCTGAAGATAATCTGAATATCGGAACGGGAACTTGTCCATTGCTTTTAATATGTAACTCGCTTCTTGAGCAAATATCCGGCAAGTCCAACCTCGATTTTATGTTGTCTTTTGTCTTCCCTGGGACATTCAATATTGTATTCATGATGTTCTCAAAGAAATTCTTCTCTATATGCATCACATCGAGGTTGTGGCGCAGAAGAAGATCCTTCCAATATGGCAACTCCCAAAATATACTCTTCTTGTGCCAGTTGTGATGAACACCGTAAGAATCTGGCATATTACGAGGGACATGCCAATTACCACCCCAACGAACTGTTTCGTTAGCTCCGTAGTAGTCGATTTGCGCTTCAATTTGTTCTCCAGTTAGATATGGAGGAGGAGTGTCTCTCACAACCCTTTTGTGCCTAAACAAATTCTTGTTTCTTCGGTAAGGATGGCCAATGGGAAGAAATCGACGGTGACAATCAAACCAACTTGTCTTCCTACCATTCTTCAGTTGAAACGCATCTGTCGTTCCATTACAATATGGACAAGCTAATCTCCCATGTGTAGTCCATCCAGACAACATCCCATAGGCAGGGAAATCACTTATGGTCCACAAAAGCATCGCTCGCATCGTAAAATTCGTCTTCGTTGAACAGTCATACGTCCTCACCCCTGTTGACCACAAATCCTTCAACTCTTTTATCAGTGGTTGTAGGAAAACATCCAGGGACCTTTTTGGATGGTTCGGACCAGGTATTAATATGGTCAAGAATAGTAACTCCCGTTGCATGCACATCTCCGGTGGCAGGTTGTATGGAGTAAGAAAGACTGGCCACAATGAATATTGTCTCCCTGACATTCCGAACGGACTAAATCCATCTGTGCATAATCCGAGATACACATTCCGGATATTGCTAGCGAAATCTGGATGTACTTTGTTGAAATGTTTCCAGGCTCTTGCATCTGATGGATGAGTCATCTCACCATCCGTCTGAGTATGCTCGGCATGCCATCTCATCTTTCCAGCAGTCTGCTCTGATTGATACAATCTTTTCAATCTGTCTGTAATTGGTAGGTACCACATCCTTTGGTACGGTACTCTATTACGTCCCCGTCCTTGCGGCTTGAATCGTGGCTTCTTGCAGAATCGACATTCTTCTAGCTTCTCATCATCTCCCCAATAGATCATGCAGTTGTCGATGCAAACATCTATCATCTCCGAAGGCAACCCAAGGCTATAAACCAGTTTCTGAATCTCATAATAAGAATCAGCAGACACATTGTCTTCCGGCAAATACTCTTTAAACAAGTCCGCCCATTCGTTCATGCAACTTTCAGGTAGATTGTGATCAGTTTTAATATTCATCATTCTAGCAGCTAACGACAATTTAGAGAGACCTTCTCTACAACCACTGTAAAGTGGTTGATTCGCCGCGCTTAACATTTCGTAAAACTTTTTTGCATCTATATTAGGTTCTTCATCTCCATCATGAGCTACGAATGCATCAGCTACCATATCATGAACCCTATCATAATCTACCATCTCCTCCTGCTGGTAACTATGTTCATTATGCAAATGATGATCAACCGGTTCTTTTTCCTGAAAATTGCTATTACTACTACTAGCTTCATTCTGATCATAATTAAAACCTTCTCCATGTTGAAACCAGATATAGTAATTTGCCGTGAAACCTCTATTTATTAAATGCTTCCAAACATTTTCACGGTTTGCCAGTTTCGAATTGTTGCATTTCCAACAAGGACAGAACATCTTACCACTTTCTTGGGCGAGCGGTGTTGAATCTGCTTGATGCATAAATGTCTCCAGACCCGCAAGGTATTCTTTCGTCACTCTCCCGTTAGCATCTCTATGCATATACATCCACTTCCGCAACTCGTAAATATTCCCGGAGCCAGCCATTTTTTTTTCTTTCACGTTTTTTGTTGTTGGTGTGTTTAAAATGATGTTTAAACATCCATATTTATAGGAAAATTCGAATCTGGTAGTTGTAATTTTGCTATGAATTTACGACGAAAATTAATTAGGTGGGAAAAAAAACGTGTAACACCTATAAAGTTGGTGGATTCAAAAATTTCCTCGCTAAATACACGTAAACTATTCCCTCGTAAATACCACGCAAAGTTTACGTCGCTAAATACACGTAAACTATTCCCTCGTAAATACCACGCAAAGTTTACGTCGTATTTACGAGGAAATAGTTTTTCCTCGTAAAATACTCGTAAAGTTACATCCACTTTACGACGAAATATTTTTGTCGTTACGTTACGAGGAAATAACGATGACTTTAGTTTTTCACGTAAATTCGTCGTAAACTCGACGCAAATTTACGAGGATTGTTTTTCCTCGTTAATTTTCGTCGTTAACCATGTGTTTTCTTGTAGTGTAACATCGTGTCCATATACTTAGAGCAATAGGAGCGCAGTAAACCTCATAACCTTATCGTCGTGTCTTATCATTATTTCAAAAGGAACGATTCCTTTAATTCCTTTTCTGTTAAAACCAGGAGCGTCATTCGCACCTCAGTTTTTCTTCTTGTCTTCCAGTCTCAAGAAATTCATTATCATTCAAACATCAATCAAATATCGACGGATACCATAAATGATTTGGATATTTTTTTTTATCTACTCTCAAAATTTTACGAACGTTCTTTACATAAATATACGAAGTCAAAAAATATTTACACCTAAGAAAAAAGAAACAATATATTTATATATGGTATATATCTCCTAATAGACTAAGCGACCGCAAAAACAATAAAAGCTCTATATATTATTTTTCTAGCTGTTATAGTTTTTGTCACTATTGTTTTGTAGAGAAAAGTAATTAATCTCTTTTCATCATAAAGATTGCAATTATGAATTTTAATCTCACTAAAAATGTTTACTATTGCTTATTTTGGTTACGTTTAATATACGTGTGAGTACTTCTTTTGATGGAAAACTGTTTCTAAAGAGGATCGTATTATGGTTTAAACTCCATATTGTACAAAAATAGACGGCAAATTACTTTTGAAATAATTTTCTTGGGGCGTCCTATATCTCTCCTCCGATCGCAAGTTTAGAACAATGAAAAAGATAATGAACCACCCTTGATATCTCCATATTTCCTCATCCCTGTATATAAGCTGGAACAGCCAAAATAAGATTATTTTACCGAGTAGCACCCATGTGTCTGTTTTAAATGGTCGGTCCATTATTCGGTCAGTTTATATCCAATCTTCCTGAAACGAAGCTGGACTTAATTACATATCTACTTTCTTAAAAGACGATCGAGTAGTCGTGTTAAGTCAAGAGAGTCGATATGTTAAATAAACGAGCGTGCGAAATCGTATTTTTAGTTTATTGTATTTAATCCTATTGTGTTCGTGAAACAGTTGAAAACACGCCCCTCTGATTTTCGAATCTCGATACACATTCATGTGGATGAGAATCTAAAATATTTAAACTAAAAATTATTGTGTTTGCTGCTAAAAACGAATACTTTTTGATGTATAAAGCAGAGACTTAGAGCATCAGTGGTGGCAAAGTAACGAACTTAACGGCATTCCAAGGGAAAGCTGGAAAGGCAAAATAGCCTCTAAACCACGTAACAATATTTTATATGGAGAAGAATATGATAATATTTTTTGTATACAAAGAAAACTTAATTTACATCAATATGGCAACTTTTGCGGTGTTACATCATACATTTCAGTCGCTATTTTTAATATATTATTTGTTACTTGTTAGTTTAGTTAGTAACTTCGAATAAGTAATCTATCAGATATTATTAGAGTAAATAATGTCGGGTTCTTTGTAATACCATAGAAACAAGAGGCAAACGATCAATGAAATCAAAATAATGTTTTATTGATCTTAGTAAAACTGAAATAAACTTTTATCAAGCAAAAAAAAAAAATAGAATACTATAGCACTAAAAAGTTTTTATTACAAAAATAGGTTTCAAGGGTCAAAATGACCAAAATTAGTTTCATTAGAGAGGTAAAATATATTTGCACTTTTAGAATTAACT
Organism: Brassica napus; assembly: GCF_020379485.1. Classification (NCBI taxonomy): domain Eukaryota; kingdom Viridiplantae; phylum Streptophyta; class Magnoliopsida; order Brassicales; family Brassicaceae; genus Brassica; species Brassica napus. The sequence continues at coordinate 34,438,825 of NC_063446.1, forward strand.
AATATAAACTTATGGTTTAGATTTTAGAAAAAGGGGGTTGGAATTTAGAATTTAAGATTTAGAATATAAAATTTGAAGTAACAATTTCAAATATATATTTTTGAAAAGAAAAGTTTAAGAGAAAAATGTTTCAAGAAAAGAAAAAAAGTTCATAAAGAAAGATCAAAAACAAAAGTTTAGGTTAAAGTTTCGAATATAGTTTTAGAAAATAAAATAAAAAATATTTTATTTTAAATATTTATATATATATAAAAAGTAAGGGTATAATCTTTTTTTTTACTCTAATGAAACTTATTTTGATCATTTTTGTGTTTGTGTGTCTTTTTTGTTCCCATACTTAATAAACGCTACAACTTTATTACTAAGACCAAGTTAAATGACCGTATACAATATGAATAAGTTTTGTTTTTTTTTCAACAACGTGAATAAGTTTTGTAAAGCTCCCAAATCCTCCAAGTTTATAGATATCTAGCCCCGATGGTATTCATAGTCCCACAGTCCGGTCCACAGAACTATTCCTCACATGAATCACAGAAGGAGAATGGGTATACAAAAATACTCGGTCAGAGAGCTCAAAACCGCCCACATGAACCAGTAACATATATAACATCCAGCAATGAATTTCATACCAGCAACTTATCATTCCATTTAAAATCATTCCTTACTTCGCCATTTCTCACTACTAACCCATTTTCCTACTACTCAGTCACTTTATCATATTCGATCCCGAAGGTCCACCACGACCCACCCCCAAAATTCATCACGATCCGTCGGTCCATCTTTAACCCTGAAGGTCCATTTCGACCTAACGGTCCATCTCGATTTCTACATTTGCAGCTCTATATAAGTCGTCCTAGGTACTATGAATAAAACCAACTCTTTTTCTAATTTTAAACCTTATGTTTTCTAGAGTGATTCTAATGTGTTCATTGTGAAGAGTCGATCTTTGGTGTGACTCCTCATATCAAAACCAATTTATCAAGAGATTTCCACAATCTCTTGTGTGACCATTCACTAACTAAAGATCTAAGGAGCCTCGTAAGTTAAGGTTTTGGGTGTTGGGTTTAATATATTCAGAGTTCAGCCCACACGACTTCTTATATCCAAAGCTCCAATTGTTTATCATTTCTTCTATCGAACAACAAGACTGGAAAGCAAGAAACCAAGGAACATATGCACCTAAGACACCTTCCTAATCTCAGCCAAAAGTAAGTAGTTGATTGTGTGTTTTTATCACAAGTTCTACACAACTTATGTGGTACACTTAGTTCCATCTTCATCATTCGCTTTATTATTGTTCACCAGCGGGATCCATTGAACCGATTAGATCGAGTCTTTGAATCCACTTTTGGGTAAGACGGCCAAGTTTTGCCACCGAGATCCCACACGAATTTGTCAACCTAGGCTTGTATCATGAACCAACCACAATATCAGGCACCATAGTAGTAAGAGAGGACTTCATTCAAGTTGTGGAGCACTTGATAATTCTAATGAAGCAAGAAGACTTATCCCCTAATTGAAGAGCAAGCACTCGTTATGTCTATAGAACGACACGAAGACAAGTCATATAGCATACAAGACGGTCCAAAAATAAGTTTGGCATATCTAAACAAATAGGAATAACCTGCCATATCTAATCTATTAAAACGAAAATACAAAATTAGATTACTCCTTAGTTTTACCACTTATTTATAATGGCATGTCACTGAAATATTTATTGAAGATATATTTAAGTATGTTTGTTTTTCGTAATTTAAATTATAGATTTCCTTAATCGAATCTTAACCAAAATAGATTTTCCAATGCATTTCCTAATACATTTCTTATTAACGTATTAAATATTTTCCGATATTTATTAGTAATAAATAATAAAATAAAAATCACATATCATAATCAATTTATATAATATATAAATAAAAAATAAAATAATCTATTCATAAATTATTGGTATAATGTTTTCATATATATAACTCCAATTAACTAATTGGACTTATATCTATGAAAACATTATACCAATAATTTATGAAACACTGTGATATAATAACGATTAAAATAACAAAAATATATTTATTCAAAGTAATAAATAAAATTGTTATGTTTTAAAATGTTATACTAACAATTAGTTAATACATTTTATTTAACAAAAATATATTATACCATTTAGTACAAAAAAAAATTAAAGTGAAAACAAATATTTAGACGGTCAGAGGTCAAACTCTAGGAATAAACAATAACAGCGCAAGATAATTTTTTTTTAACAAAATTATTTTAATAGAAATTATAATTCCAAATTTTTAAAAATTTATTTTAAGGGGTGCTAAAATTTTGAAATTAGAAAGATTTATGATCCAACTCTATACTGCTTTAGTATGAATAATCGAAATTTATATCAAAATATTTTATTAAAATTTTAATTTTACTTTTTGTTATAACCGCATAGTTTACTTTTGAATTAAAATTTATAAATATAAGGTGCAACTTTATTTTGTGATATACGAATTTGTTTATGAAAATAATTTAAAATATATACTACAAAGCTTTATGAAGTAAGATCAAACAAATATATGACTTGAAAAATTATGAAATTATCAGTAAAATGGTAGAAGAAGAAAACCATACATGTTGACCGTAACATTATTTTGTTCAAACAAACCATTAATGCTTGAAAATATGATTAGTGTTAAGAATACTTACCATTAACGATGTAGAAAAAACTTTTACGTATATAAAAATGAAAGCAAATATCCTCAACCTCGAGGTCTAGTTTACCATCATAACGACCAGTAAAAGCCTCACCTTTCTGACGCCACAAATTAGGCCTACAACAAATAAAGCTCACCGTTTCGCTAAGGCAATGCTCAGATGCTCACCACTTCACTTTACACTTCAGCCACTAACAAATGCTTATTATAACAAGAGGAGCGTCAACAATCAAAAGGCCAGAGTAAGAATTATATTCTGAATTCATTTTAGATTTATGTCTAATCTTGTGTGTGTGTGTTTTTTGTTTCCAATCAATGGAACGCCATGTAATCTGCATCATTAGAATCCTAGAATTGGATTTTTTATTTATGTTTTTAGTTGAAGTCTTCAAGAAAGAAAAAGCAGTTTGAACTAAGGTTCCCAACAACTAGGGGTGAGAGTTCGGGTACCCGTTCGGGCTCGGATCGGGTATTTCGGATTTTCGGATATTTCGGTACAGAAGTGTAGAACCCGTTCGGGTATTTCTGTACTTCGGGTCGGGTTCTGTTATTTTGGATCGGGTTCGGATATTTAGATTTTGTATTTAAAAATATAACTTTCACTTAACCGATTTTTATTTGTTAATAGATTGAATGATTAATAGATTTGTACATAATATTTTAAAACTAAAAATACAGTAGTTTGGTTATTGTTTTTAAATTTCGGATGTAAATTTTGTTAATTCTTGAAACAAAAAATTTGACATGCATTTTAAGTGAGTAGCAAACCATTTTCTCTGTAATTATATGTATATTATATGAACTTAAAGTATGTGTAGTATCAATATAAATATTTTAAATAAAATGAGAGATATAAACTAGAAATATAAAGTTAGTAATACATATTTTCGGTTATCTTCGGATATCCATTCGGATTCGGATATCAGGTAAAATGTCCACCCCTACCAACAACCACCTTTTCAGTATTGATCAAAAACAGGAACTATTTTTGTTTACGAGTTGTTAAGATATCTAGAGAGTGTGAGTGATTCTACCTCTAAAGTTCTCCACACTTATCATAACCCCATTCATAGGTTTCATGGCGTCTATCCCCTTGGTTATAATCGATCCATTACATCTCTTGATAAAAACCAGAGAGAGCTACACAACCAACTGGTTTAATCCCATCTTTGTTCACTTCGTCCCATCCATATATATCAAGAGCCTTAAATGCATCTCTATCAACCAATCATGGATAACCATCCAACGGCATGCACCAATCTCTAACTAAGATCGTTTCAAATAAAAAAAGTCATGTTTTAGAGCAATTCCAATGAAAAGTTTTCAAGTTCTCAAAAATACATATATACCAATCTAAAGAAATCCTTTAAAAAGAATATGTTGAGTTTTCCGTAATTTTGAAATACGAATAATTAAAATATTAATACTTATATATACATATATGTATTTTGTGAACATTTTGTTTAGAATTCCTATTGAGGTTGCTCTTAGGGTTTTTTAGTAAAGTAACATTTTTATCAGGAAATAAATAGAAAAAAAAACTTTTTGAGGGGGTTATTCCGAAATATACATGTATCCGAAGTTAATAATGAGAAAGATTTTAAGCTATAGTTGATATATAAGAAAACTTAAAGGAGAAGAGAATCACTTTCCGCGTTTCCTGACCAAAACTTTTTTTTTTTTTTTTTTGTTCAACTCCGATCGAAGTCTCGTTCTGCTAATTGGAATAATCTCCCTTCAAAGTTTTGAGATTCGTCTTGGATCATGATGAATTCCATCTTTGGAAAGCGAAAAACTCCCGCAGGTTTCTTCAAATCCTCAGATCCCTCTCGAAAAAAAAAAATTGAATTGTTAGGGATTTCATCATCGCAGTTATTTGATCTATTGTTTTGTGACATCTTTCTCCTGCCGTTGGTGTTTTAATTTGGTTTTGGGTTTTCAGAACTTCTGCGGGAAAACAAGAGGATGCTTGATAAGTCAATCAGAGACATCGAGAGGGAGAGGCAAGGCCTTCAGACACAAGAGAAGAAGCTTATTGCCGAGATCAAAAAGACCGCAAAGCAGGGACAGATGGTTTGTTTCTGTCTCTCTTATATTATTAACCTATATCTTGTGTGCAATTCAAAATTTAGCAACACTAGTGATTTGTTGAGGTTTTAAATGATTCCTTACCTATCTATAGGTATGTGGTGATGCTAAAGTGTGAGTCTTGATTTGTTTAGAAGAGACTAACAGAGTACATTAGAGTTATGAAGTGTTTGGTTGGCTTATGCTATTAGTTTTTAATGAAACTTATAAGTTTGATTGAATAGATTGTGGTAACTATAAATTGATTTTGGTACTCTCAGGGAGCTGTGAAGGTGATGGCAAAAGACCTTATCAGAACACGGCACCAGATTGAGAAGTTTTACAAGCTTAAATCCCAACTCCAAGGTGTTTCTCTCAGGATCCAGGTATGCTTTTACTTCTTGCCTTTGGTTATTGCGAAAGTTCCGTTTCCAATAATACCAAAAAAAAAAAAACCAATATTTTGGTGTTACTTCAGACTCTGAAATCAACACAAGCAATGGGAGAGGCAATGAAAGGTGTGACTAAAGCAATGGGGCAAATGAACAGGCAGATGAACCTGCCTTCTCTGCAGAAAATCATGCAAGAGTTTGAGAGGCAGAACGAGAAGATGGAGATGGTCTCTGAGGTGATGGGAGATGCTATTGATGATGCTTTGGAAGGAGATGAGGAAGAGGAAGAGACTGAAGATCTTGTTAGCCAAGTCCTTGACGAGATCGGTATCGATATCAACCAAGAGGTAATCACATTCTTCTTTTTTTTAGATATCCAATAAACAAAACTGAATCTGAATTGAAACTGAAACTGGCTGCTGCTTCCCCACCAAAATGAAACCTGCATTGCAAATGCTTAACTTGATTGAATTGGTCTGTTGGTGTTTCAGCTGGTGAATGCCCCATCTGGTGCGGTGGCAGCACCAGCAGCAAAGAACAAGGTGGTTCAAGCTGAGGCGGCCGGAGCTGAGGACGGTGGGGGAATAGATAGTGATCTTCAGGCAAGGTTGGACAACCTTCGAAAAATGTGAGAGGCATTCTCGGTGTCTGTATATTTACTGTTACCCTATTACTTTTAAACTTCAAAGGAAAATGTGGCAAACCAGAGATATGGTTACGATTTGAGGGTGGATTTGTAATAATTTCATAATTTGGTCCCTGATTTATAAATCTCATTGTTGTCCTTTTATACTTTTGGACACAAATCTAGTATGACCCTCGAGGGGAAAACAAATCTGTTATCACCAATTCTGATTTATACTTAGAGATTGATCCGCATGCCAGTGTCGGTGTTAATATTTTGAGAGGATCCGACAAAGCCACCCAAAAATTTATATTCGAATGGACCTTAATTTCAAAATCCGAAAAACCGGATATCCGAAAGAAACAACGCGTACCTGAATGGGCATCTGAATGTAAATACCGACTGATTATGTAAACAAAATAAATAAATAAACTCTTTGTTACCATTTTGAATTTTTGTCACAAATAGAACAATTAAATTCAAACATGTCGAATTATTATGGATAACATGTAAATAAATCATGTCAAAATATTATAGTAAAACTAATTAATAAGATTCTTGAGTGAGAAAATGAATGTAAAAGATATAATGAAATACTCGTAAGTTATGTTTTTTTTTTGTAGTAAATGATGTTGAATTTTTTAGAAAAGATAATAAATGAAATGGTTATAATTTATTAAAACTGAATGAAATTTTTTTAAATAAAACACTATAGGCAAATATTATTTTGTACTTCATTTTTAATAGAATAGATAAAATTATGTTAATAAAAAAACGTTTACCATACTACATATTTGTTTTAAATGACATGCCTACACATAACATTTTTATTGTCTATATGTTGTAATGTGTTGTAGCTGTATTCAGTATTTTTATAACACTGTATTGATTAAACCAATTGAAATCCAAACAGTCGTATTCAGATTATAATATATAAACAATAATTTTATGAATTATTTAATATACATTCTTTTTTATCACAAATAGAATATCCTTTTTTATATAAGCTAAACATTCAAGTCTTGAAAACAGAATATGCAAATTATGTTGGTAATATTGCTAATGTTTTAGTTATGATGTTTGTTTTAAAATAGGAAATGATTTTTTAAAATTAATATTATAGGAATATACGAAATATTTTTTATTAAATAGGAACTTTTTTTGGAATGTTATTGATTTTAGGAATATACAAAGTTATTAGTTTTGATTTTGTTTAGCAAAAATATCTTTTGAAACTAACTAACCAAATGTAGTATTATAAATATATTTTGCATTTTATACAAACGTCTTTGATGTATAATCTTAAGATGTGACTGGTAACCATCATAAAAACAATAAGAACGAATAGAAAAAAAATGAGTAGAAATAAAATTTTATGAATGATGAAGAATGATGATTCCTTATCAAAATTAATAAGGATTAGATTTGTTCTATACTTCTTTACAAACAAAGGAATGAAGAGAAATGAAAAGGAAACTCTATTCCTCATGAATGATAAAAAAAATTAAGGAATATTAAGAAATATAGGGTTCATCCTCGTTCGCTTGGTCACCATTCACGACCTTATATTTTCGTGTTTTTCTCTTGGTCTTGTTTTCATATATGATCAGAAAAGTTCTTTTGATGGTCCAGCTTAATACCAATAATGTTTCGTACATATTTTGAAGAAAACTGGAAAAAAAAATACACAATTGTAACCAAAACTTGTAACTAATTTAGTGGTATACATGAAAAAAAATACTTAGATGAAAAAGTTGTTTGATAATCACACGCTTGATAATCACATGCTTTATACAATTGGTGTATAATATTAGTCTATTGATTTTGCATAAATCAGATTTAATTCTGCACACCAACATAAACTCATGTATATTTGGTATTAAAACACGTCATTTTAGGTGAAGTCTTTAATTGAATTAAATAATGGGATTAAAAGCCAGTGACATAAACTTGTAATTAGTAGAGAAAATTTAGGGTTAATTAAATTTTGTACTTCAGTTTTAATATATTAGATGGCTATAAGGATATCAAAATTAACAAACTGTCATTAAGGAAAGTTTAATCTCAATCGTATGATAATGTTTTTTCTTTGATCATAACCATACGATCTTCATTCACTCTTTCGGTTGAAGCATAACAACATAGTGGAGAATACCTTTTCTCTACTTTCACTCTTAACTGTTACTCTTTTAGAAGAAAAGAAATGAGTTTCTTTTTTGATGTAAAATACTTTTTCAATCTCTGTGTAAGCTTAGGTCTGGAGCGAGGCTCTTATCCATTGTCAAGTTGGCTCGGGGATTTCAGCAAGCTTTTGGATGGACAACTGGACATCTCTCGGTCTTCTTATTGATCTGGTTGGCGAGAGCGGCCCAGTTGTGACTAGTATTAGTATTAATGCGGTGGTGGCAGATGCTTTAACGTGTGATGGGTGGTGTTTTGAGAGAAGTAGAAATAGGAATCCGATCATCACTTTCCTTGGGGACAGCATGCCTGATTCACAACCGATTATAAATTTGGAAGTTGATGATCAATATATTTGGGTTACTAATGGTCAGAATGGTTTAGAGACATTCTCTAGTGAGACTTGGAAAGCTCTGTTTCTTTGTACGTTGGAAGTTTTTTGGCACGAGGTGGTTTGGTTCTCAGAGCGTATTCGAAGCATGCTTTCTTATCTTAGGTGGCAGCAAGAAATAGGATGGTTACAAGAGATAGACTTCTTTGTTGGGGATTATTAGTGTCACCAACTTGTGTGATGTGCGTTGGTCATAATGAGTGTAGACATCATCTGTTTTTCTACTGCGATTTCAGTGTGTGGGTGTAGTATTTCTTTACCTCTAGACTATATCTTACTTCTCCAGTCTTATTTGAGGATAGGCTAAGATGGTTGAAATCCCCTTCAAGAGATAAGAATGTGAAGCTGATTGTGAGGCTGTTTCATCAAGCTTGTCTATATTTGATCTGGAAGGAAAAAAACTCAAGAATCCACACTGATGTTGCTCGTCCACCTGAGGCCATCATTGCTGAAATAAAGGAAATTATAAGGCTAAGGTTAGATCCCCTAGCTCGAGTACATATTTTGGGACAAGGGGAAATCTCGGTTCTTGCCTTATGGTTTTCTATCTTTTAGTATTTTGGAGTAGTGAGTCTTGTTATGGGATTTTTCCTATTTTTTAATTAGGTCCGGTTTTATAGTATAAAAAGCTTCTGTTTCCTTTGAAAAAAAAAATTATAATAACAAAAAATCAAAATATTTACTTATAGATTGAATATTTAATTCGAATTACCAAATGTCTTTGTTGTTCTATGAAGTTTACACCTTCAAAGTTGGATAAAAATTTAAAGACTATAAATTTTTTCTTAATTTTTAACTTGAAAAGCGAAAAATCAATTTATAAATAATAGTATATTTTAACTACTTCAACTTTTAACGCAAGAGTTCATAATTTAATATAAATTTACATTTTTATTTGTTAATATAAACGATTTTAACCAACAAACTAAAATATACTGTAGAGATGACAATCATGGACCTGAACCACGGGCATGACCCGTAAAGGACTGTTGTGGAGCGGTATTGAGCTGGGGCTTTCTAGCCCCACAAATTAGCGGGCCCCGCAGGACGGGTTGTTGCGGGACTGTGATTTTTGGGATGGGCCAAAGCGGGCCATGTGAGATTACAAGGACCTGCGTCTTTTTTTCTTCGTATATTGTTTTACCTGGAAAAAAAATGAGAGAGAGAGAGAGAGATTAAGAATAAGGTGATTTGGGTGACTTACCCCGAGAAAATGAAAGGATCTCTGGGATGACGATTCGAGCTCCGACAATTACGAATCAAACTCCAGTGATGATGATTCGAGCTCCGACGATGACAATTTGAGTTCTGGCGGTGTTTTGATAAGGTGTTCTCTTTTTATTTACTTTGGGATTGACAACTTTGTTTTTGTGTTTGGTTTTATTTAATTTTTGGATTCATCAAACTAAAACATTGGTTACTAATTTATGAGTTATAAGGTAATGAAAAAAATCTTCAGCAATTATTATTATTTGGTATGTTAATATTTTTGGAGTGTGACAAAAGTAAATGTTTTGAGTAACAAATAAGCAAGTATCATGTACAATTCAATCGATGACCTGGATCATGTCCTAGGGTGGCATAAATCGATCTGGAGTGGTCTGAAGATTAATGTTGCGTGTATTATCACATGTCCTGCGGTCAGACTCACAAACGCTTGTACATGTAGTGAGATGGGTTTGGGCATCCATTTCATAGACCTCGGCCCTGATCTGCCGTGCCCCACTTGAAGACAATCCCGCTGCAGTTCGGGAAGAGATGTGACGGGACAACTTGTTTGCCATCTCTACGAGAGAGTATTAAATTATAAACTGAATATTTAATTTGTATTAAAAATAATAATAAAAAAAAAAATAGAGTTATTTTCCAATAATCGTTCTCTCTCTCTCTTTTATATCCAAGAGATTATTAGCACTGCAAAATTGACTCTGAACGAGAATCCCAAATCTAGGGTTCGGTTTCTGGGCGGCGTGCAATCCAATGGCGAGTGTGTACATACCGGTTCAGAATTCAGAAGAAGAAGTTAGGGTTGTTCTTGATCAGCTCCCTCGTGATGCCTCCGATATCCTCGATATCCTCAAAGCCGAACAAGCTCCTCTCGATCTCTGGCTCATCATCGCGGTTCGTTCTCTTTTAACTCTACTCGAGCTTTGTTCAGATCAAATGGATTGATTGATGCTCTCTCTCTCTCTCTCTCTCTTCTTATAATTTGATTTTGGCTTCGCTTTACTCTGGTGAAGAGAGAGTACTTCAAGCAAGGAAAGATTGATCAGTTCCGTCAAATATTGGAGGAAGGCTCAAGTTCTGGTATATGATACTACTGCAATCATTCAGATTATGATTTTAACTGAAAACACTCGATAATTCTTTTTATTCTTCTTGATAAGATATTGATGAGTACTATGCTGATGTTAAGTACGAGAGGATAGCAATCTTGAACGCTCTCGGTGCCTATTACTGCTACCTTGGCAAAACCGAGACTAAGCACAAAGAAAAAGAAGATTATTTTATCTTGGCTACTCAATACTACAACAAAGCCTCCAGGATCAATATGTGTGAACCTACCACTTGGGTTGGCAAAGGTAATCACTCTCACTTGTCTTATTCATTTTCTCATGGTCGATACTAGATACAGCTATGAACATGAAGTTGTCTTTAGAAGCCAATCTTTGTTTTCCCGTTTATCCCTAAGATCCTGAAATGTAATTTGTCGGTTTGCAGGTCAGCTCTTACTGGCTAAGGGTGAAATAGATAATGCATATCAGGCATTTACGATTGGATTAGGCACTTCTGATGACGTTCCTGCTCTTCTGGGTCAGGTATATTCAATAATGATTTTTCATTTTGTGTTATGTAACTAGTGAGTTGTAGGTTGTTGGATTCTATATATGATTTTCACTTTTTCTTAGTTTCTTGAAGAACAATCATGGGTGTTCATGTTTCTTGGAGCATAACTTTGGTTGCTTAAGAAAGCTTTGAATTAGAATTGTAGGTACAGTTATGTACTTATGTATGTTTAGGACATTAAACTCTTCTTTGTTTCTTGAAGCATAAACGAACATTCTGAGTTAGCTGGTATATCAGATTCCGGGTCTTACAGTGTATTAGCTTCTTCTCTACTACTTTGCATATCAATAACTTACCCTGTCACATATACAGGCTTCTGTGGAATTTCACCGTGGACGTTTTTCTGAGTCATTGCAACTGTACAAGGTATGTTTTTTTTTATCATCAACTAATATATTTCTGTTTGCAAATTTTGAATTTATAGTTGATATGGTCTATATTTGGAACACATTAATAATCTTTTCATTTATTCTTTGACTATCTTAAGAGGGTCTTGCAACTACATCCCGGCTGTCCTGCTGCTGTGAGACTGGGAATTGGTCTTTGTCGTTATAAGTTGGGACAACTAGATAAAGCACGGCAAGCGTTTGATCGCGTTTTGCAGGCAAGTAGGACTGGGATGTTTTATCTCACTTTCTTATGATACAGCCCATTGAAAGCTTCAATAAAGAGTGCTATTTACCATATTTTATATCTACAGCTAGATCCTGATAATGTTGAAGCTCTTGTGGCACTTGGGATCATGGATTTACAAGCAAATGATTGTAAGTATAACTCAGTTGTAAATCTTACTGAAGAGATTCTTTTAACTAAACTTCTTTTTGGCTTTGACTGATGACATTTCATGTGTATAGCTTTAGGAATGAGGAAAGGAATGGAGAAAATGCAGCAAGCGTTTGAGATATATCCCTATTGCGCATCAGCCCTGAATTATTTAGCCAATCACTTTTTTTTCACCGGCCAGCACTTTCTCGTTGAGCAGCTGACTGAAACGGCACTAGCTGTCTCAACTCATGGGCCAACAAAGTCACATTCTTTTTACAATTTAGCACGGTCATATCATAGCAAGGTTTGACATCTTTTTTTATCATCTTGCCTACCTTGTCTTGAAGATAAGTTTAGCCAGGAACTATGTGGTCTACCCTAGTATACGTTAGAATGAAAAAGCTCTGAACTTGCCAGTGTTAAGAAAATGGAGGAAGATAAAGAGAAAAGCTTGCTTAAAGATTTTATTTGACATATAGAAGATTATATCATTTTGTTTCCTTTGTGTAATCTACCTTTCTGATGTTCGATGATGTTCTTCTTCTAGGGGGACTATGAAAAGGCTGGGATGTACTATATGGCAGCCATCAAAGAAACTAACAATAAGCCACAAGAGTTTGTATTTCCCTACTTTGGTAAATTCTTGTTTCCTGTCTTACTGAATCCCCTTCATTCTTTGCATTTTACCATCTGAGTCGTTAGCAAAGATCATACTATCAGTTTCTACTTTAACTCAGGACGATCATTTGTTTTTGTTTTTGCTGACGTTGCAGGTTTGGGTCAAGTACAACTAAAATTGGGGGAGCTTAAAGGATCAGTATCCAACTTTGAGAAAGTATTAGAAGTCTACCCTGACAACTGCGAGACTCTGAAGGTCATGCTTTTTCTTTATTGATCGTTCATCCTTTATTTTCTCATTTGAAATGCCTCATGTTCAAATTTCTTTTCCTTCTTTAGGCTCTCGGACACTTATACACTCAGCTTGGAAAAACTGATAAGGCCCTTGAGTACATGCGGAAGGCCACAAAACTTGATCCACGTGATGCCCAGGTCAGTTTGGTTTCATAATTCAAAAGCCTGATCTTTCAAAATGTTGATGATTGATCTTGAGAACACCTTTTTGGTTATTTTATTCACAGTTCTTAACTTCTTAAATATTAAGTGTTACAGTAGGGCTATGGATCCTCATCTATTGCAATTGTTTCCAAGCTTTGAAGCATTTTCTTTCCTTACTTGCTACACAAATCTTGTAGGCATTTGTTGGCCTTGGTGAGCTGCTGATATCATCTGACACAGGGGCTGCACTTGACGCCTTCAAAATGGTTAGTTTTATTTGAAGTATGTATTGATATTTGTATCTCCTGTTCAAGTACATGAGCATTGTCTGAAAGCATAAACAACGCCCAGGCACGGACGCTCATGAAAAAGGGAGGGCAAGAAGTGCCTATAGAAGTCCTGAATGACATTGGTGCTTTACATTTTGAGAAAGAAGAATTTGAGGTTCGTAATGCCTTGTGTTACTTGCTCGTTTCTTTTAAATTTTGGCTATTGTCTTCAATACACTTGGTCGTTTCAGTCTGCGCTAGACAATTTTAAGGAGGCTCTGGGAGATGGAATATGGATTAGCTTCCTTGACGAAAAAGAAAAATTAGAGGAAACAGGTGTATCTGTTCAAGGGTACAAGGATACTGGAATTTTCCATAGGCTGATTGAAAATGGTCACTCTGTCGATGTACCTTGGAATAAAGTCACAACCTTGTTTAACATGGCTAGATTACTTGAGCAGTTACACAAAACTGAAACAGCGACATTTCTGTATCGGTTGATACTTTTCAAGGTATAATAAATCTTACTCTCTTGTGATATTATTTGATATTTCCATGTGGTGACAAGAAGGAAACAATTTAAGGAATCGTTAGATGTTTTTGAGTTTGTACAAAGAATACTAAAATCCTTCTTTTGTGGGTTGTTTTTCTTTTACTAAGAAGTACAAAAGTAGGAACACTGATTCATTTGGCTGCTTGACTTCTTTGGTTATAATTTACTGGTCTCTGCTCTCATAATTATTTTGGTACATTTGCTATATATATATTTTTAGCTTTACGTTCCTTTTGTTTCTATATCTGTAAGATACACTTGCCGTGTCTTGCATAATTTTTCTGAATGTTTGATACTTTTGCTTCTTCTCTTGATTCTGTAGACTTTCTCTGACTACCTATTTCGTGCAGTATCCTGGCTACATAGATGCTTATTTGAGGCTTGCTGCGAGTGCCAAAGCTCAGAACAATCTTCCTCTAGCTATTGAACTGGTATTCTACAATTTTCAAAGTTCTATTCATTTTTTTTATGTATTAGCTTGTTTTCTATTTCTGACAGTCGCTTCTACTTTCCCCTCTAGGTGAATGAAGCTCTGAAGGTGGACGATAAAAATCCAAATGCTTTGTCTCTGCTTGGTGAATTGGAGCTTAAAAATGATGACTGGGTTAAGGCAAAAGAAACCCTTCGAGCTGCTAATGATGCGACTGATGGGAAGGATTCATACGCTATTCTTTCTCTGGTATATATTTTAATTTCCATTTTGTGTGGTAGGGCCCTAGATGGTTTGGAATTGTCCCCGCATTTTAGTCTACAAGCTTTTAATTGTGCGTACAATATTTTCTTGTGATGGTGTAGGGAAACTGGAACTACTTTGCAGCAATGCGCAATGAGAAAAGAAATCCAAAATTAGAAGCTACACATCTGGAGAAGGCCAAGGAACTTTATACTAAAGTATAATTTTCCCTTCTCTCTTCTCATTATTTTACTAATTTGGAAATAAATCCTGATTGTGTTTTGGTGGAGGGTGGTGGACGTTTCAATATTATTTTCATGGGGCGCCAATGATAATATTTTTACTCATTGTTGGTCGTTGGGATTTACAGGTCCTGACTCAACATAGTTCCAACATGTATGCTGCCAACGGTTCTGGCATTATACTAGCAGAGAAAGGACAATTTGATATTGCCAAGGATATTTTTACTCAGGTATCATTTACCATTCATGTTTGGCTAGTTAGATTCTTCAAGTCACTGGAACTTTGTCAATGTTTTAGGTTCAAGAAGCTGCAAGCGGAAGTGTGTTTCTTCAGATGCCTGATGTATGGGTGAATCTGGCTCATGTGTACTTCGCTCAAGGGAATTTTGCCTTAGCCGTGAAAATGGTTTGTCATTTCTATATAGTATTGTCTTCTTTTGGTTTAATTTCAACGTTTTGCCGATGTCTTCTATTCCCTTTCAGTATCAAAACTGCTTGCGGAAGTTCTTTTACAACACAGACTCTCAAATTCTTCTTTACTTGGCCCGTACCCACTACGAGGCTGAGCATTGGCAAGAGTGCAAAAAGACACTGTTAAGGGCCATTCACCTGACTCCTTCGAATTACACATTCAGATTTGATTTGGGTGCTGTTATGCAGAAATCATCATCTTCCACACTTCAAAAGAAAAAGAGAACAGCTGATGAGGTTGTCATACTAAAAAGAATCTCTTATGTCCCTTGTGTTTCTTATGCTTGGACGATCAGCAGATTCTAGCATGCATCGTTTGGGAATAGATAGGACTATGAGCTTATTTATGTAGAACCTGGGTAGATAAACAGATTTTAGAATGCTTCTACAATGTGTGTATATAGTAATGGCTAAGATTTGAAATCCTAGTTTGAGTTACACTAATAATTCGTGGAATAGGGACTAATTGACTTTTACCCTGACAAGTGAATCTGCTTGATTGACTATGCAGGTGCGCTCAACAGTGACAGAAGCAGAGAACGCTGTTCGCGTTTTCACTCAGTTGTCTGCTGCTTCAGACCTACAGGTTCATGGGTTTGATAGTAAGAAAATACAAACCCATGTTCAGTATTGCACACACCTGCTAGAAGGAGCAAAAGTTCACCGTGAAGCTGCTGAGCGTGAGGAGCTGCAGAATCGGCAGAGACTAGAAGTTGCTCGTCAGGCTGCTTTGGCAGAAGAAGCACGCCGTAAAGCTGAAGAGCATAGGAAATATCAGGTAACTGCAGATTTGCAAGTTAGCTATATTGAAGATTTTTTCACGGCTGTGATATGCATTGATGGGTTCTCTCTCTTTGACAGTTGGAGAAAAGAAAACAGGAAGACGAGCTGAGACGACTCAAGCAAGAAGAAGAAAAAATTCAACGCATAAAGGTGTGTGGTCCCCTGCTTTTGATTACAATGCAGATGAAAATTAAGTTTATCAAGGTTGCTGTGTAGTCTCGAGAAGAAGAAAAACATGATGTTTGATACTTCGAACTTGGCTTACTTCTTAGATGTTTAGGATTTTCTGATTTTGTTCTGTAATTTTGAATGCTTAAGGAACAATGGAAGAGCAACACACATGGATCTAAGCGTAAGGATAGAGCTGAAGATGATGATGGGGAAGGTAGGCCGAGTGAGCGGAAAAGAAAGAAAGGTGGGAAGAGAAGAAGGAAGGACAAAAGCTCGAGGGCTCGACATTATGAGGACGATGATGAAGAAGCAGCTATTATGGATGACCATAATGAAGTGGAAGACGAAGACGCCAACACTAATTATAATAGGGAAAAGGAGAATCAAGAAGCTGAGGAGCCTGTGGATGATGATGATGCTCATGATCTTCTTGCTGCTGCTGGGCTTGAAGATCCTGATGCTGATGATGATGATGGGGTAATGACAATGCCAGTTCTTTTTTTCGGTTGGAATCAAAGACAATGTTTTGACTTCGGTTTTGCTTGGGTGCAGGTACCTGCTTCAGTTGCAAGACGAAGAAGGGCACTTTCATCATCAGATGAAGAAGGTGAATTGATGGAGAGTCGGCCAAATGCAAGCCCCCAGAAAGAGAATTCTCCAGGAAGGCAAGAAGAGAGCAATGTGGAAGAAGAAGAAGATGCTAACTTGAACGATGAGGAGTAGACCAGTTGAGATCTTTCATACTTAACAGATCTCTGTGTTTGTAACTTTAGTGATAAAGATTCCATTGGTTGTCTTTATTCAATTTTCCTAGGAGTCATAAGTGCGAGGACAAATAGCATTCACATGCCAAGGATCAGTTTTAAATATTGGGTTATTTGGGTTGAGCCTTGTTTATTATTATTGTGATTGTTAAATGGAAAGTTACTTCTTCTTTTTGTTTCGACACCAGTTTAGGGAGACAAAATATACGTAAGAAAGTTATTCGTTTTATTCCAATTAAAATCTGAATATCGTAAATGCTAAAAGTAAATTAAAACATGAGAACACAAAATTTACATATTATAAATAAGCGATCTATTACTATAAATACAAGCTAAATGAAAAGAGAGAGAATCGAATCTCCGCGTGAGAATCGAGAGGTCGGTATACGAAGCTATAAAAACAAGTCGAAGATCTTCAGAAAATGGAACACAAGAATCATGTACAGCAACTTAGCTAGTAAGCGTCTACCGATTTCTCTTTGATTTTGCTTCTTAGACTAACTTTTCAGCATAGGGCGAAAAAAAGTCAAATGAGAAACAAAGGAATAAAACACCTCACGCGGACCAAACTAAACAAATCAGCACGTGAAAAGAGTGGTCGGTCCAAGATGCCGAGAGCTATCCTCCTTTAGCTCACCTTTTTGTGTATATAAAAACAATAACAAATCGCAAGTCCACAACACCCAACTTTCACTCTTTCAATTTCTAAATTATAAAAAAGGTAAACTCCTCACAGACTTGATTACTCTTTTTGTGTGTGGACGGAACTGTTTTGTTCTTCTAGTAAATGAAGTTTTAGCTAACCAATCAATGTTTTGACAGTTGATTTCTCAGATCTGAGACTTTTTCGTTGCTTGATCGATCGGAGGAGTTATGGCGGCGCAGGGAAACTCCACGGACACACTTTTCTCTCCTTACAAGATGGGAAGATTCGATCTCTCTCACAGGTGATTCGATTTAGCTGATTAATTGATGATCCGAACTATAGTGTATATGATCCTGAATCTCATACCGCGTTTGTGTGTTTCAGAGTGGTTCTGGCGCCGATGACACGTTGCAGGGCTTTGAACGGCGTTCCGAACGCGGCTTTGGCGGAGTATTACGCTCAACGCACCACTCCCGGCGGTTTTCTCATCTCCGAAGGCACCATGATCTCTCCCGGATCCGCAGGGTAATTTCTCTTTCCCGTCAACGATGAAATTGCTGTTAACTGTGCTGTTAAAAATATATTAATGGCTGTTCTGTTTATTATTCTCCAAGGGTAATAAACTAATAACTAAGAAATAGTATTATTTTAAGGTTTTGTAAGGATGTTATGATAGGTTGTTTTTATTTGTGTGGGCAAAAATGAGTTGTTTATTTTAACATTTTAAAAGCAATCAGATTTTTATTCTCCAACAAATAGTAGTTTTTGTTATAAAAGAATTATTATTTTTGTTACGAAAATCAAAAAGAGAAGGGCCTAAAATGTTAAAAACATAAAAGATGTGGAGCCTGTAATATTTTACAGTAAATTTCTTTTCAATATATACGTACCAGTGTTATTTATTTTTACGGGTATAAAATTTCCTTCTTATTTAAATTTCCGCGATACAAGAAAATTTTGGTTCTTTTCGTAACACGTTATCAGCACGATCGTTCTCCAATTTGGTAAAATTTATTTGTATCATTTATACCTTGCTATAATGGTCACTATACCGTATCTACTATTATTTGTATCATGTTATAATGGCCGGAATACTGCCTATATTATTTATTAGTAATTTAATTAATTTATTGGTCGGCCGAGCTGCCTTATATTCTATTTATTGTTAATTGGTCAGCCGAGCCGCCGTATAATTTATTTATTACTCTGCATTGACCGGCTAAGCCGTCGCATGATTTGTTGTCATAACATAAATATTCCATTGCCACAATTTTTTTACTTTTATTAATTTTTATGAAATTTTTTAGATTTGATTAACTGTTTAATACGATATTTTCGGACTGATTTTTGGTACACTCGATTTAACCCCAACGGTCACAAAGAAAAATTTTCAAATTTTTTCCATTTTTCCAATGACCATGAACAGTAATTTTCATCTATAAATACAACTCATTTTCACTCCATTTTCTCATCCAAAAGATTTCTTCTTCTCTCAAATATTTTCAAATCGCTCTCCTCCGATTTTTTCATTTCAAGAAAGATGATTCGCATTTTTGATTTTATGTGCAATTTTTATTTGTGTTTCTATTTACGGTTTATTCGTTGGAGAATTTGCTCTGGGAGAATTTAAGATGAATATCGGTTTTCTTTTCTTTACATTGTTTTTCCTCGTAATTGCTTGCATGATTAATGTAAACGGTTCCTTTTAATATTAATAATATTCTAATAATTTTTATTTATGTGCTTTAAAAATACCAATGGCAAAAATCGAGAAACTTCAGTTTCCGGCCTTGGAAGTAACTGGGGCAAACTACACGGCATGGATTACAAACATGGAGCTTCATCTAGATTCTGAGAAAATACTCGAAACAATAAAAGAAGAGGATATATCAACTTCTCATGAAAATGCTAGGGCCGTGATATTTCTGAGAAGACATCTAGATGAAAATCTTACGCATTGATTATGCGAGAACAAAAGATCTCTTAGATCTTTGGAAAGCTCTAAAGGAAAGGTTTGATAACCAAAAGAAAATTACTCTCTTCCATGCACTCGATGAGTAGAAAAATCTATGATTTCAAGAGCTTTTTCTTTTGGTTATCAAACCTCTCATTCAGAGCTTTCCAAAGATCTAAGGGATCTTTTATTCTCGCATAATCATGCGTAAGATTTTCATCTAGATGTCTTCTCAGAAATATCACGGTCCTAGCCTTTTCATGAGAAGTTGATATATTCCTTTCTTTTATTGTTTCGAGTATTTTCTCAGAATCTAGATGAAGCTCCATGTTTGTAACCCATGCCGTGTAGTTTGCCCCAATTACTTCCAAGGCCGGAAACTGAAGTTTCTCGATTTTTGCCATTTGTATTTCTAAAGCACGTAAATAAAAATTATTAGAATATTATTAATATTAATGAACCGTTTACATTAATCATGCAAGCAATTACAAGGAGAAACAATGTAAAGAAAAGAAAACCGATATTCATCTTAATTCTCCCGGAGCAAATTTTCCAACGAATAAACCATAAATAGAAACACAAATAAAAATTGCACATAAAATCAAAAATGCGCGAATCATCTTTCTTGAAATGAAAAAATCGGAGGAGAGCGATTTGAAAATATTTGAAAGAAGATGAAATGTTTTGGATGAGAAAATGGAGTGAAAATGAGTTGTAATTATAGATGAAAATCACTGTTCATGACCGTTGGAAAAAGGGAAAAAAAATTGAAATTTTTTCTTTGTGACCATTGGGGTTAAATCGAGTGTACCAAAAATCAGTCCGAAAATATCGTATTAAAAAGTTAATCAAATCTATAAAATTTCATAAAAATTAATAAAAATAAAAAAATTATGGCAATGGAATATTTATGTTATGACAACAAATTATGCGACGGCTCAGCCAGTCAATGCAGAGTAATAAATAAATTATACGGCGGCTCGGCCGACCAATTAACAATAAACAGAATATATGGCGGCTCGGTCGACCAATAAATTAATTAAATTACTAATAAATAATATATGCGGTATTCCGGCCATTATAACATGATACAAATAATAGTAGAGACGGTATACCGACTATTATAGTAAAGTATAAATGATACAAATAAATTTTACCAAATTGGAGAACGATCGTGCTGATAACGTGTTACGAAAAGAACCAGAATTTTATTGTATCGCAAAGATTTTAAATAAGAGCGAAATTTTATACCCGTAGAAATAAATAACACTGATACATGATAGAGAGAGTTTATTACAAAGGGAAAAGAGAAGTGTCAGGGTCGAACGAATTCACTGTGCAAATAGTGGAGGTTCCACGTCTTTTATATTTTCAACATTTTCGGGTCTTCTCTTTCCAGACTTTCATAACAATTATGATAGGTGTGGTTTTTATTTGTGTGGGCAAAAATATGATAGGTTGTTTATTATGACATTTAAAAAGCAATCAGATTTTATTTCTCCAGCCAATAGTAGTTTTTCTTATAAAATATCTCTATAGCCCAACTTTTATAATATTTGTTATAATTAAAATGTAAAATCAACTAATTCTTATTGCTTTGTGGGAAGCCTTTGCTATACAAAAATAAATCTAAAAGCTTTTTACATTGTTAAAATATTGAGATATGATCAAAGGCAAAGATAAACCATTAACAAAACGTTTATGATTTGAAAATGTTAACTATTCACCACCAAAATAATTTATTATGACGAAAAAAAGGAATGACTTGCTTTATTTCATTTTAAAGAAATAGTTTTAAAGGAACTCAAAGAATTTTTCGTTATTGCCGCCTTCAAGAAAACGTGTGTGTAGGTAACGGGACTTAACAATAGTTAAGTGCCAAGATTAGAACGGAGATGTGTGTTTATTTTTAAATCTCAGCACACATTCAGAAAAAGGGTGGAGCATTACACATCTCATATTAGAGACAGGGTGGAGCATTACACATCTCATATTAGAGACAGTTGGTTACACATCAAATTCAAAGCAAATGTTTATTACCATAATATACATGACTTAAATAATAATGTAAGCTACCTGGCTGCAAATAGTCCAATTAATTTGAAAAAATATTTCAGGTTCCCACATGTACCAGGAATCTATTCCGAGGAACAGGTAGAAGCATGGAAGCACGTCGTGGAAGCAGTTCACTCCAAAGGAGGTCTCATCTTCTGTCAATTATGGCATGTTGGACGAGCTTCTCATCCGTGTATGTCTTTTTATTTACTAAATATTTCTGAAAATATTTGCAAAATTAATTTTAACATTTTCAGTTTGATTTTGAACAGTGTACCAACCCAACGGTGGATCGCCAATATCGTCAACGGACAAACCCATCTCAGAAAGATGGCGAGTTCTGTTGCCCGATGGATCACACGCGAAATACCCTAAACCTCGGCCTCTGCACGCTTCTGAGATACCTCGAGTGGTGGAAGATTATTGCAACTCGGCTGTTAACGCAATCCGAGCTGGTTTTGATGGGATTGAGATCCATGGAGCGCACGGTTACCTCATTGATCAGTTTATGAAAAATGGGATCAATGACCGTACCGACCAATATGGTGGCTCCATTGAAAACCGTTGCAGATTCTTGCTTCAGGTACCAATTCTTTAAAAGTTAAAATATATTTTGTTTTATACAAACAGAGTTTCTTCAAACTTTGCATTGAAATTAACATTTTCTGTAATATAAAATGATAAAATTGTTATATTTGAAAATATCAAATATTCTTCTTATTTTTACATAAAATATATTTTAATATATATAAATATAAAAAAGAAAATTTTATGTAAATTAATAACTTATTTTTATTAATTTATAGAGTTTTTACTGTATATGTAAACATCTAAAGTGAAAAGAAAGTTTATTTGTTTTAAAATAAATTATCTTTTATTTTATGAATTATTTCAAGACAACGTCAGTAAAACAGAGTTCTTCTGAAGTTTGCGTTTAGAGTTAAAACTTGTTCATATTAGCTATGTCACTGAAAAATATTGGGTTGATTGCAGGTAGTGAAAGGTGTGGTTTCAGCGATAGGAGCGAGTAAAGTTGGCGTGAGGATATCTCCAGCAATAGACCATCTCGATGCAACTGATTCCGACCCACTCTCCCTCGGGCTAGCCGTGGTTGACTTGCTCAACAAGTTACAGGACGATACTGGCTCCAAGCTCGCTTACCTTCATGTAACACAGCCTCGGTACCACGCTTACGGGCAAACAGAATCTGGAAGGCAAGGCAGTGATGAGGAAGAAGCTAAGTTAATGAAGAGCTTGCGTACGGCTTACAATGGAACATTTATGTCAAGTGGAGGTTTCAACAAGGAACTTGGTATGCAAGCCATTCGGCAAGGGGATGCTGATTTGGTTTCCTTTGGGAGGCTGTTTATTGCAAACCCTGATTTGGTTTCGCGGTTTAAGGTTGGTGCGAAGTTGAATAAATATAATCGGAAGACGTTTTACACTCAAGACCCCGTTGTTGGCTACACAGATTATTCCTTCTTGGCTCCAGTTTCTCGCCTCTGAGTTTGAGAAACGAGGAGAAGATTTATAGATATCTACATCAATTCATTGATGTTATTTTGTTTATTGATGTTATAGTAAACCAATAAATTCTCCGTAAAATGACAATGGTAATCATATAGTATATCCTGCTTGTTCGTGTTTCATTGAATCGTTAGTGGTTGCCTTTTTGTTTTGCTTTGAGAGCAACATGTATTAGCTCAAGTCTTGAACCAGTGGTCTTAGTCATATGTTTCCCCACCGTCAGTTTAGGAGTCTTACTCTTGGCACAGAGTTCTTGTGTCTACGGGGTACCCTGTCGCTTCATCTTTGTCTTTGATGGCCTCGGTTTAAGCGGTAAAACCGACGAGGCTTTGTTCCTTTAGAATGGTTCCGGTTTGAGTAAGTGGTTCAATTAAAAAGTAGAAACTTGCAAACTTCAATCAATAGAGAAATAGTGCAGCAGTTATTACATATCAGCTAAAGTGACAAACTAGAAACATAACATATATTCTCTTAAAAAGGGAAAAAAAAAATACAAAGCCGAAGGAGGAACATATGCTATTCGTCGATCAGAGACCCTTATTTGTTGAGGTCTTTGAAAACGGGGCTGTCAAGAGCAACACCCATTGAATTCAAGCCATTGTCCACATAGATGGTTGCACCAGTTATGGCAGATGCCAATGGAGATACCAAGAAGGCTGCCGCATTCCCAACTTCATCTGCATCATCATATTCCTCATTTTTTAATAAAATTTCCAAAGAAAACTGAAAGCCAACAAAAAGAAATGCTTGTATGTATGAATGAACCTGCAGTCAGTGTTTTCTGAATAGGCGCGTTATTGTATGAATACTCGATCATTGTGTCTATGAACCCAATTGCTTTAGCTGCTCGGCTTCCCAAAGGGCCTGCAGAGATAGTGTTGACCCTAATGTTTTGTTTCCTCCCAGCTTCAAATGCAAGCACACGTGTATCACTCTCTAGTGCGGCCTTGGCAGAACTCATACCTCCACCATACCTAACAACAGAAATTAAAAGATACACTTGTAATCATCTATTGAGAAACAAAACAATGTTGTGAAGCTATAGTATGACCCTTACCCGGGAATGATCCTTTCAGAGGCAATGTAAGTAAGAGAGATAGAAGCACCTCCTATATCATATCATAGAGAAACAAATAAAATTTAAAAAAAAAAAAAAAACAAATAATTATAAAGAAGAAGAGGAATAATACAAAGTTTTGTGACATGCCTGGGTTCATAATTGGGAGAAAATGGCTGAGGAGGGAAACAAAGGAGTAGCTGGAAGCAGAGATAGCAGCAAGATAGCCTTTCCTCGATGTCTCAAGAAGAGGTTTGCTAACCTAAAAATATCAGAAGATTTCCCATTAGGCAAAACAGAATACAGTTCTTGTAAAACAGTTTCAGATAGAGTTCTTGCCTCTGGTCCATTTGCAAGTGAGTGGACAAGAATGTCAATGCTTCCAAAATCTTGTCTCACACATTCTGCAGCTTCCTGTACAGTCCAGTTTGACGATCCAGCATATCGCTTATTCGCTTTCACCTGTAAGAAAAAAGAATGTATCATAACTAATATGGATATTAAGGGTTTTAGTATGATGTGAAAGATGTATTCTCTCACGTACATCTTCAGGGACATCTTCAGGATTGTCAAAGACAGCATCCAAAGGATAAACCTTTTTAATCTCCATCAATGATCCGTCTGGCAACCTGAATTTTAGATATTAGATGATGTGGAAAATAAAAGAAACAAAGAGTTGATCAGTTTTGTTGTAAGTCCTTACACGCGCGACTGGTCGAATTTTCCACGCCTCAAGCTCGTCTCAAAAATGTTAAGTGCCTAGTAGAGCACCATTCAAAGGTCGTCAGTACATGAGGAAACTTAAACTGCTCAATAGAGTTAATTAAAAAAAAAAAAAAAGGAAACTTACAGGAACCCAAGTCCCAACCAAAATTTCAGCACCAGCAGCAGCAAGAGATTTGGCTATGGCCCAACCATATCCATTATCATCAGCTATACCAGCAATAAAGGCTCTTTTCCCTAGAAACCATTTAACACAGTTGATTTAATTCAAACAGCTCATTGTCTTCTAATAGCAATCAATCTTAGTAATGATGATTAAGATATGACTAGAAAGGAACCTCTCAAATCAATGGGAAGTCCAGAAGAAGCCTTGCTTTCGCTGGATTCAGACATGGCCTTTGTCGAAAAGGAAAAACTCTTTTTAGAAGCTGGAAGAGCACTGTCGTTTCTCAAACACCCGAGGTTCGATAGATGGGGAGTGCAAGCAATTTTGTCCCACGATGCGTTCCTGGGATTGGCACCGACAACGTAGGTCCTTGTTTTGGTAGAGGCTGCAGAAATGCTTGGCCTTGTTGTAGCCATTTGCAAGCTCGAAGCTGCTGCTGTTGCCGCCATCCCTCGCAATATTTTAAATATTTTCTGTGCAAAAAAAAATGTAAAGAATCAAAACATGCTCTTAGCATGTAAACAAGACCAATGAGCTTTCTTTCTATCAGATATTTAATATCGATTCCACGTGTACAGCTATAGTCATATCTTTGTACTATCATGTACATTGATCATTTTAAGTTAAAGTGGATAAGATTTTAAGTTCTTGAGCTTTCTCTCTCTCTCTCTGTTATAATAATGTGCACAAAAATGTAGATCGACACGGACACTGGAGAAATCGAATTGAAAAAGTCCCAGAAACCCATCTGCAGTCTTCAAATGATTTGATTTATAATACGCAAACCAAGTTCACATAACAAAAACAAATGACACAAGTTCTGAAGTCAATCGACTGAGATAATTAAAAACCCAAAACGCATCTGCATTTTTCCATCAAACAAACAGATAACCAAAGAGAAAGAGGGAGAGATAGATACCTGATAGATCCTAGAGAGAGAA
Source organism: Brassica napus (assembly GCF_020379485.1). Classification (NCBI taxonomy): domain Eukaryota; kingdom Viridiplantae; phylum Streptophyta; class Magnoliopsida; order Brassicales; family Brassicaceae; genus Brassica; species Brassica napus. Next base: position 34,464,846 of record NC_063446.1, read on the forward strand.
GAGAGGAGAGTAGGTTTGCTTTGGTATGAAGTGGGGTATGTAAGGGAGGGGGGGCGGGTTCGATGAGATCGAGGTGTTTGTTGTGTCTGGCGAAGTTAAGTGAGAAGTTTTTGTCCCAACTAGACAAACCGGATCGGTTTCGTCGCAAACCGGAAATTCAAGGTTTAACCGTAAGCTCTTTCGGATATTTTATTTTTCGGGACTATTACACAATTTTTTATTTTGGCCTTATTGTTTGACTAATTTTCTGTTTTTGTTTTTTTTTTTTTTTTAACTTTTATCTTAAATTTTAAGTTTTTTATTTAATGGTTTTTATACTTTAGTATAAAAACTTTTAGAATTGATTTTGTTGTAAAATCATACAAAGTTTGAGGTGATTCATATTAAAATGAAAAATTCATGTTATTCAAACGTGAATTTTTAAAAATAATTTAAAATTCAGTATTGAATTTATCATTTCATAAAGTATTATGAAATCTACTATTATTGACCAAAATTTGAATTGTGAGTTTAAGAATACTTTAAGGAGGGTGTATTGAATCTGAAATTTGAACTGATTTGATTTTATTGAGTTTTTAGATGATTTTAGGTGAATATTAGAATTTGGTGTGATTTTTGTTAAAGAACTCTAGAATCTCATCTAAAACTATGAGATTTAGATTTTTATTTTTATAACTAAGAAACTTCTCTCAAACACCCTAAAAACATTTAAAGCATTCTAAAATCTTCAACTTATTTTTTTTTTCAATAAGAGTGGATTTCATAGTATGTTAAAATGACAAGTTCAATAACACTAGAATTTAAAATATTTTTTTAACTCATCGTTTGAATAACGGTGGATTTATCATTCTAATACAAAACATCTGAAATTCTAAGTTGAGTAAACCTTCCTAAGTGTCTTTAGAGTATCTGAAAGGTTTTTTTTATTTATAAAAATAAAAATCCAGTTCTCTTCTCGTTATTTTAAATAAGATTCTATAATGATTTAATAAAAAATCACGCCAAAATTTCAAATTCTCCTAAAATTATCTAAAAATCATTAATTAAAGTCAAACCACTCCAAATTTTAAATGAAATATGTAGAAGTTTAGTTCTTGGTACCACAAAACTATATTAAAATATATTTGTTTCCTTTTAATATATATATATATATATATACATATATATATATACATATATATATATATATATATATACTAATTTGTTGTTACTGTAAATAAAATAGGGTTCTTTGTGATATTAGATAAATCTTAAATAAGCAAGAAGAATATAAAAGTTTTGTACATCTCTATATCCTCAATGGCTCTCTTAGGAAAAGGGGAATTTACAGATGGTGCTTTCTCTCCATATTCTGTTGTTACAAAGATGACGCTAGATAAAAAGTGCAGATTGTAATATTTAAAAGATCTGCAAAAAGTTTCCTTTTCATTCTCAACATTTGCTTCTAGACTTCTTTGTATGTAGTCTGTTTCCCATGATCGAAATACTTGCTAATGAAAGATAAACTACCTGACATTTCATAATTATGTGGATATTCATGACAATATAATCCGAAAATGAGATGGACAATTCTATTTTCAAGACACATAGTTACTTTTAAAATTTACTAGGGGTTTGGCCCGCCGTAGAGCGGCGGGTGATTATACATTAAAACTATTTTATACTAAAATATATTTTAATTTTATAAAACATTTGACAATTTACTTTAAACTGTTTTTATTCTAAGATCATATATATTGTAAATTTTATTAAATTTTGTTGGTTTGAGTTGAAAAGACCATTCACATTTTTTTTGTTAGATACAGAGTTATTAAATAAAAACTAAGAAAAATACATTGATTAATATTTTTCTATTTTATTTCCATTGCAATTTGATAAATTTAAGAAAATCTAAAGTAAGAATATCAAATATTTTTTATTTCTAGTATCAGATTTTAATATTATTACAATAACTTATTTTCTCGTGATAGTAATACAAGTTAAATCAATAGAAAATCAAATGTAATGTGATAAAATTATAAATAATTATATTTTAAAGTAATATATAAAAAGTTTCGATAATTTCATAAATAATAATTATAATATTTTATGTAACAAAAATTATGTTTTCAAATATATGTTTTCAGTTTATATTAGATATTCAAGTTATAATGAAGTTTTCCTTAATTTTTAGTGTTTAACTAATTATGCTTTGTAAATTATTTTAGCATTTTCTGAATTTTTCATAAAAAAATTATTTATTGAAATGTCACTCATGCTATTTAAAAATATTTTTATAAATAAGGTTATAAATTAATAAGGTATTACATTTCTGATAGAAGTTTACTTGAGTTTAACACCCTATCATAACAAATAATTTATTTCGAATAAGCTAGAGTAAACCAAACATAATTTAATCAAATAACTTAAATGTAGCGTAAACATTAATAATATGAAAATTAAGAGAAACCAAACAGCGTACAAATGTTTTCTGAAAATTGTTTTTCTTTTCAAAGACTAAAACCAAAAGAAGTAACTAAATCATTTAATATTTTCAGTGGCGATGAATTGAATGTTTCTATGTAAAAATATCTCATTCTCAGTTTCCACATAGTAACATAACATAAAGCATGTATACTTACGTAATTAAATGGAACAAAACAATATGTTAGGTTTATATTCCAGACCTAAACAATCAAAGAATATATCATCAAGAAAATAGTTATACACACCAAAACTGCAAACAGTTATGTATATACTTTGAATCTACACAAATCATGATTTATTTTTGTACTCTTGTACATTTACTTTGATTTTTTGTTATACTTTTTTTTTCTTAAATTTTATTTAGATATTGCGAAAGTAGAAATAATTGACTCAATGTAATAGAGTTGGTATCTTAATTAGATACACAATATAAAAGTTAGTGTTGTTTGTTACTGCTATATTTTTTTATGTTTGCTTTTTTTTTTGTTGAACATCATGTTTTCTTATTTTACGATCAAGTTATTATCCATGTATAAAACATATATTTTTATCATAATTTGGATTGAAGAATTTTAGAGTTACATAGCAAAGTTGTGTATGTCAAAAGCATCATGCCATCCTTTGTGTATCTCGTCGAGACAACCACGAACCAAACCAACTTGACCATCACAACCTGCCACCTATCCTCATCATCATCATTGCCACTAAAACCACCCGGCACCTATTATCACCATCACCTGAGGTCAGAATGTCTCACAAACCTGTTGTCTCCATGCGAGATACATTTGAAGCACCTCTGCTGATGCAGATATTACAACTTTGAGCTGAATTCTAATTTTTTTTGGGAAAATATGCTTTCGCTTTTGTTACATACACTGCAAGAAAGAACGAAGCTACCAGCGAAAAAAATCTTACTGCACTTTAAACAAATGGAGATATTAAAAACCACTTCAATTAGAGAAACAAAAGTTACAAATTATTGTGCAAGAAGTTTTCTACATATCAATCAAGTGTAGACAAATCAACACCTGGCTCCTCTCTAGTAGAATCTTGATGTTTCTTGATACAATTTGGATTGAAGAATTTTTAGAGCCAAGTTGTACCGAGACAACCAGGAACCCAACCAACTGGATCATCACCACCTGCCATCTATCATCATCATCATTGCCACTAACTTGAAAAATCTAATTCCCATACGCTAAAGGTTAAAGATGTATATATATTACTCACCATAAACTGCATCCTTTCTCTGCACTCTCTTGCACATTCATCTCGTTTCGCTGCAGAAACGCCAAACTGTACCGTACAATGGGTTTCACTTCTGTAAGATCAAATACCTGTAATTGTATAACCACCTTGAGCTCACGAAGCAAGTACAATTATCATAGAAGCAAACAAAAAACAATTCAAGTAATAAAGTTTCTGTTTTTTCATGATAAAAAAAGTGTAAACGTTTTTAATGTACTAAGAACTTTCTTACACATGAATCAGAATCTTTAAAGCCAAAAGATTGTATAACTTTCACCGATAAAAATCAGAGAAAGACATAAGATTTAATCATGACAGAACACTAAGAATATCGTAGCTCTACAACCCACATCGATTCAACTTGTACCATATACTTTACAACAAAGTGATTCCATCAACAATCTAAACCCAAATAAAGTGAAAAGTAGATTAAAATCATCTTCATATAATTAAAGAAAGAACGACCCATAACCGTGATTGGTTTTGATTGTTAACCGATGCAATAACATGATCCCACATGAAACTTTGAATTTCTCACTAACAATTACTTTGGTAGAGGAAGCCTGATGCAGATTTTCATATGTGGCTTCTAAACAACACAATCAGGCGATGAGCCATGTGTTAATGCAATTAGTCTAGGGTTCTGATTCTTGAAAAGAGAGAATATATGAATAGTAAATAGAATCCCACCTGTTTGTAGATGATCAGCATCTCTACACCAATCAGAGACTTCCCATTGCGTGTTGCAATTAAACTTCCCAAAAATGTATGAGCTTGAAGATAATTATGGTCTCTTCTAACCCGTAACATCATCGTTGAAAAGCATGGATGCGATATCTTCTACTTTTTCTTATATGCAGAGTTGATTTTATAGTGGGAAGCTCGGGGAATGGGAAGAGAACATTTGTTTGCTATTGGGAAATTAATGAACCAAGGTTGATGATTCATTGTTGTTGGAAAAGCCGTTTCAACAGATAACGCAAGAACTATCGCCGTTAGAGTTTCCTTTGGCAAGGCGGAGAGGAAAGAGAATTTGGCCGCGAATCTAAATTGGGCTTCAAAATATTTTTTATGAAACTCACATTCAGTGTGCTGATGTGTAACTTTGATTGACTCTAAATATTTGTGCTGATGTGGCATGTCTAGAAATCATCTAATTTAGTTTCTTTTATATACTAGAAATTTTATTAGAGTATATTGGGTAAAATATGATGGACAAATTACTATAAAGGATGTAAAATGATGTTGAGTTGAACTTTCTCCATCATCTATGTATTGCCCTTTCTGGCCTTTTCATTAAAATGAAATAGTCGGAGGAAAAAAAAAATCTGTCTGACACAAGGGAAAGAGTTTCGTTGATTCAAAGTACTTTACAGTCAAGTCAAACCTACAAAAGTTGCGTTCCAGCTTCCAGGTTTGGTCTTCTCTTGCTCAACTCTTCTGGGTTTCTTGTAATTTGGTTTGCTGGTCTTGGTATCATCACACTCTTGATTACGTTTTCTAGGAGACCTATATGAGTTTTGGCTAGATCTTTGCTACGATTTGGGCAAAAGGGTTTCAAGAATTGAAGTTTAGATCCCTTGTCGGACTGAAATTGTTTTATTTATTTTTTTACAGGTTTTATGAATTGATGATTTAAGTCAGGAATGGCTCTTTATTGAGGCCGAGTCTTTTGTCTATTGAGTTATTTTGTGGATAAGACTCTCTCTCTCTCACCAATTATGGGTGGAAGCGTCACAAGATTGGCGGTTGCTGCTCTGTTGTGTCTGTTAATGTTATTGCATCCCAAGGAAAGTTGTGCATCGTCGTCATCGAGTCTTTGTGAGTCTGATCACTTTACCTACACAAAGCCGAGTTTGTTCGCAATAAACGGAGATCCAGTGCACATAGTTCGCTTTTGCGAAGCCGTACAGATTCATAAAGCCAAAGGTTGTGTCTTTGGGGACTCTTTTAGAGACGACTTCTGCACGGTTCACTTTCTACTAGGTATGTCCTTCAGAGACTTTTTTTGTGCTCCTTTGAGTTTGTCGGTTATTTATTATAGCTACTGATTTTTTATTTCATTTTATTTTTTTAATTTGGTTTTTATGCAGGGAGAAGGTTTTTGAAAGAAAAATATGTAGAAGAAGATTCTGCTGAATCTGATAATAGCCATGTTCAAGTAAGCTTGGCAGCAAGTGGGTTTCTTCTATTCTGCTGTGCGATTTGTTGTCCTTGCTTCCACAAGGAGAGGAAAGCAAATAGTCACGAAGTACTACCCAAAGAATCTAACTCAGGTGACTAAATATCCCTCTCTTTTTTTTACTTTGAATGTTTTTAGATATTTGACATTGAGGTTGGTTCATATAATATACTATTATTGACAGTGCACCAAGGTTCGTCGTTTGAAATGAGCCCTACATCTGATATGATTTCGTCAAGTTCATCCCGGGTATCTGAAAGCCCATCGAGATATGCTATGTCCCCGAGGCCTAGTGCTAGGATGGGACCCTTGAATCTGACCATGAGTCAAATTATTACAGCAACCGATAATTTTTCAGACAGTAACCAAATTGGTGAAGGAGGCTTTGGGATCGTCTACAAGGGCACTCTAGAGGACGGTCAGGTGGTTGCCATTAAACGAGCCAAAAAGGTTCTCTGTTGTATTCAATTTTCTATTTTGTTCTCTTTTTTTTTTGTCAGCTATCCATATCACTAGACCAAGTTCTGATCGGACGACGAGATGTTTCTCCGAGGAGCACATCCATCTGACTGTGTCCGTGTTTATACTATATGGGAGAATAGAACACATCTGACCGTGTTTTCAATTTTCTATGTTGTTCTTTTATTCATAGACACAATGTTGACACAATCTGTAAATGTGATGCAGGAACACTTTGAGAATCTGCGGAAGGAATTCAAAAGTGAAGTTGATCTTTTGTCTAAAATCGGTCACCGGAACCTAGTGAAGCTACTTGGTTATGTTGATAAAGTCGACGAGCGACTTATCATAACCGAGTACGTCGGAAATGGTACACTACGGGATCACTTGGATGGTAAGAACTTTGTTTCCACACGTTCAGTAGCGCTATAAGAACATATGATTTAAACAGTATAAGAAACTACTGCAGGTACTAATGGAAGCATTCTCAATTTCAGTCAAAGGTTGGAGATCGTGATTGATGTTTGCCATGGATTGACATATCTCCATTCTTATGCAGGTAGAGATAATGTTTTTTTTTTTGCTCTTATTTTGAGATTTTTTATTTTATTTTTACTAATCATTTTGTAAACAGAAAGACAGATAATTCACCGTGACATAAAATCGTCCAACATTATCCTCACGACGGGGATGAGAGCCAAAGTGGCAGACTTTGGGTTTGCGAGAGGCGGTCCTACGGATTCTAACCAAACCCACATTTTGACACAAGTGAAAGGAACAGTTGGTTATCTCGACCCAGAGTACATGAGGACTTATCAACTCACTGCCAAAAGCGATGTTTTCTCCTTCGGGATTTTGGTTGTGGAGATACTCACTGGCCGTCGCCCTGTGGAGGCCAAACGACCTCATGATGAGAGGATTACGGTTCGATGGGTAATAAGCTAAGCTACTCTTTTTAAAAAAGTTTTCTTACGTATTTAGTAAATAAATCTTCATTTGCGAATGATAGGCATTTGAGAAATACAATGAGGGCAAAGTGTTTGAATTGGTGGATCCAAACGCGAGGGACCGAGTAGACGAGAAGATACTGAAGAAGATGTTCTGTTTGGCTTTTCAGTGTGCTGCTCCCACACGAAAAGAGCGACCGGACATGGAAGCTGTCGGGAAGCAGCTTTGGGCTATCAGATCCAGTTATCTTAGGCGGTCCGTGGAACAGAAATAAATGAATTGCTTTTCACACGTTACAACACAACTTGCTAGTCCCTCTGTTGTTACGTAATACTAATTCTTTTTCATTTGATATGAAATGAGATACCTATAAGATTTTCGCACAAGCGCAAGAGCAAATATTTTTTTTTTTTAATTCAACATCAATTTATATTAGCCAATAAATTCACCTTACAAAAGTTTGTCAACCTCCACAAAAGAGTTTAACCAAGAAGACACTATAGAATACAACCGAGGGACATTGTTCTCAAAAGAAAAAATCTCCTTAGCTATCCTATCTGCTGCCATGTTTCCCCCTCTCTGCTGATACATCACCACATATTCTGGGCATTGCAGAAGCCGTTGATGAATGTCCTGAATGATCGGTCTTAGCTTAGGCCATACCTCTTCTTCTCCTCTTATCATTCGGACTAGCACCTGCAAATCAGATTCCACACACACCTTGCGATATTAAAAGGCAGACATTGTTTCAATGGCCCATCTGATTGCTTTGGCTTCAGCTTCTATCGCTGATCCCAAGAGCAAATATTAGAAGTCGACTACTGAGTTAAAAAATAAACTATACATGCCAATTTTTTTCCCTTGAGCCTGGATAAAAGCGTTTTTTTTTTTTGAACAACAGGATAAAAGCTACTTACCGTTGGGAAACACCTCGTTGCTAGCTTTGATCTACTCTATTACTTCCTAGATGAATTTAAATTGTTTTCTTCTTAGTTAATTTGGCATTCCAACTAATATTAAATAGTAAAACAAAATTCATGTTTTCTAACTTGTAATTTGTACCAGAAATTAAAAAATGTTTTTACTTGTTACGTGCCGACTTATTTTCGAGGGGGTATTGCTTAGATTTAAAAAGGAATTTCCAATGGCCTTCCGTATTTATCGGTGGTATTAACGTATGAGTTAGCTGCGGGAAAATCTGTTGACTTCCTACCAGAAGTTTCAAACATTTGGAAGAAAACGGGCTAATCTAAACAATTTGTGTCATGTTTTTTTCTTATTTCAATTTTAATACTTTGCTGATATTAACATAAACTAAAATTTTGTAATAGAAAACATAACTTTTGAAGAATCGGATTTTCTACGATAATCACGACAAACACATAAAACAAAAAAGGGAAAATTATTATTTTTAGAGCAAAAAATGATAACTATGCCCTTTTAAACTAATTTTATATACTTTATATTCCATTAGGTTAATTATTTTCAAAATGGCAATAATTTTCTTAAAGTTGTAATTTTAAAATATAATAAATTACAAGGTCGAACAGATCGATCGATCCTGATCATTATACAGAACAAAAAAACGCAGAGCATATACTGATCGACCTGGTCCATTTCACTCGATCGGCAAAAGTCGATTTCATACAGATCGACCGATCTCGAATTATAGACTGATTGATCCGTGGAAGCATAGATATGAATCATGGTAGAAATAATGTGAAAATTTTGTGAACAATCAATGAAATATAGAAGACCGCGTGAGAAGAAGGTTACCACTTTTTTTTCTTTTTTTTTTGTTTTTTTTTTAAAATTGTTTTTTTCAAAATATGAAAGTGAATATTCCCAAATATTTTGTTTCCATATTCTTAGGAACTGATTTCTTATCCGTAGAATACAGCTAATATGTAGAAATCGGTTTCTACAGGTTTTTAGAATTATAGTAATGTGTAGATTTTGATTTCTACATGTTTTAGATTTACAGTAAATCTGTAGAAGTCGGTTTTACGTGTTTTAGATTTATAATAATGTGTAGATTTTGATTTCTAAAGATTTTAGATCGGTAGGTTAAGTGCGGAATTTGTATTCTAAATATTTTTAGAATATTTTTACTTACGTAGATCACGTATTCTAAACATTGTAGATTCAATGAAAAAGTGGATTTCGTTTTCTACTTCGTAGAATGTCATTTCTACTTTATTTATAACAAAATATGAAAATTATGATTTAAACATTTTTAGAATTGAAAAAAAATACCACTAAGTTCATATAGGTATTTTATCAATAGTTACTATTTTTTCAATTTTTCTTTGTTTGCAAAACTATTTATTAAATTTATTTTCAAAAATATTAAAAGATATTATAGGCAAAAATGACACAAAAATAGATATTAGTCTAAAAGGACATAGTTATCATTTAAAAAGAATTTTATAAACTTTGCCACTTTGGAGTGGACTTTGTGAAAGACTATCTATGTACCATTTTCGGAGATCAAGCCGAACGCAGTTCGTTTTACAAAAGTTTAGACAAAAGATCAAACTGCTTTGTAAAGTTTGTTTTGTAAAACGGATATAACTTGTAGAGCAACGAAACATGACGGAAAACCGTTAAGCTTAGGTTCGCTAGACTAAAAACCACCTAAAACTAATTTCCTATATCTAGATCGAGATGTAGAGCGAGTAAAGTCTAAGAATTTTGTGATGAATGCCTTTTTTCTATCTCAGTCTTTGTTTCTATATTTATTCTAAGGTTAGCCATCTTCCCAATTTTTGTAGATTATCTATCACTTTTCCATTTTCTCCATTTTTTCTTATCCCTAAAATTCAAGTTTATCCTCTTTGAATTTTTTTTTCTCTAACTAAGTAAACCGTCATTGCATTGGAATTTCATATTGCTCCTGCAAAATACTTCTCGACTAAATCATTAATCACAAATATAAGATATTTTAATATATTTTAGTAATTTATAGTCGTTTAAAAAAATATATATAACATATACCAAAAAATGTAACTTTTTATTTTAAGATTAATTTCATTGTTTAGTTTATTTTGATAATAAAATTAAACAAAAATTATAGATGATACAAAAAATTGTTATCAAATTTTTATTATTCAAAATTATTAATTGTAATATATTTTAATCAAATAAAATAATTTTTTAGATTTTATTTAAGGAAATAAGAAAAATTGGCTTGATATTACGTTTGATTAAGGGAATTTCAAGATTAGAAATTTGATGCGATTTATAGAAATAGTTTTTTTATGAAAAATATTATTGAATGCGTTATGTGAAAATGCATATGGTGATGATAATTTTTTTTTTGTAAAAAACATTGTACCGACAACACATCAATTATTTGTTGTCAAATCATCGTGGTAACTTCTGGTAGACTGTCTCTTCGGGGAAATCCGATAAAATTGGAACGATACAGAGAAGATTTGCATGGGCCCTGCGCAAGGATGACACGCACAAATCGAAAAATTGTCCAAATTTTGGGTGCTATCATACCAGCACTAATGCACTAGATCCCATCAGAACTCCGCAGTTAAGTGTTCTTGGGCGTGTTGCACCCCTTTTAAAAAAATTCAGTTCAAAAAAAAAAACCACAAGTAGATATTATTCCTCCAAAATGTTTATCTTATTATATGAGGAAATTTTCTATCACACATTAAAAGGCTCACTGGGCCCATCCCCGCTTAGAGAATATGTAAATTACATAAGGAAGCGACATTAGGTAAAGAGTTCACCCGCTGGGGTCTAGGTCTACCAATCAATAGAATTGTGTTATTTCATATTCGATATTTTTTAAAAAAGAAATAAAATATTGTTAAATTATATTATATTTTTAAAATTAAAAGGTAAAAAGAAATAAATAAAAAATAGTAGTAATTACAAAAAAAAAAAATATTTTTAACGTCATCAGCAAAACTTTAAACCCTAAATCCTAATCCCTAAACCCTAAATCCTAAACCCTAAACCTTTGGGTAAACCCTAAACTCTAGGATAAATCTTAAACTCTAAATCAAAATCAATAAACACTAAAACACTCAAGGGTTTATGGTTTAGGATTTAGGGTTTAGAGTTTTAGGGTTTAGTGTTTTTATTTAGAGTTTAGGATTTATCCAAGGGTTTAGAGTTTACCCAAGGGTTTAAAGTTTACCCAAGGGTTTAGGTTTACCCAAGGGTTTAGGATTTAGGATTTAGGGATTAGGATTTAGGGTTTAGTGTTTTGCTGACGACGTTAAAAAGATTTTTTTAATTCTTTTTTTCTGTAGCTGCTATTTTTTTCACTTTTTTATTTTAAAAACATAATATAAATTGATAATATTTTGTTTCCTTTTTTAAAAGATATCGAATTTAAAATAATGAAATCCTATTGGCCGATGAACCTAGAGGTTGAACCAAAAATAGCTCTTAGGTAAAACCCTAGTAACCATAAGACTAGCTTCTCTCGAAACGAGACAACTCAGACAAGACATAAGAGACAGAAAACCACTTTGTTGCGTCTAAACCGATTAAAGTATAGAAGATGGATCATATTAGCGGGTTACCAGACGAGATTCTTTGTCATATATTGTCCTTCTGTCCGACAAAGCGTGCTGCTTTGACATCCGTTCTCTCAACAAGGTGGCGCGATCTGATTGCGTTTGTCCCTAATCTTTACATCGATGACTCTGCGTTTCTTCATCCCGAACTGCGTAAGCGAGAAAGGTACGAGATTCTGCAAAGTTTCATGGCATTTGTGGATAGTGTTTTGGCATTGCAGGGTGATTCTCCCATTGGGGAATTCTCTCTCAAATGTAAAACTGCCTCGAGGGATCGTGTGGATGGTTGGATATGTAATGTCCTGCAGCGTGGTGTTTCGGACGTTGAACTTCTCATCGAGGATGATGTTGATTATTTGCTGCCTCAAGAGATGTTAGTCAGTAGAACACTTACAAAGCTGAGATTAAGGAACGCACGTTTGCCTGGGGGAGTTGAAGCGGCTTTCTTCTTACCAATGCTTAAAACTCTTGTTTTAAAGGAGGCTCGGGTTTATTCGGATAAGCTTGAGATGCTTCTTCCTACTCTCCCTGTGCTTGAGGAATTATACATACACCCTTTGACGCGGAGACGTTCGCGCTGTACCGTGTCAAGTGCAAGCCTAAAGGAGCTGGGTATAACTGTCACGGCTGAAGGAAAGTCATCAATATCAAAGAGCTTTTCTTTTGATACTCCAAATCTGCTTTACCTTAACTATTGTGATTTCATGGCGGAGGACTACCCAAAAGTTAACCTCAGTAATGTAGTTGAGGTTGTACTCAACCTTATTGCAAGTACAAGTCAAATCAATCAAATAAGATCGTCAAATAATAATAACGAGGTTCTGTGGTATGGTAATGTGTGGAAACTCATGAATGGTATTAGAAATGTGAAGAAACTTGCTGTGTCAGATTCTACTTTCCAGGTCAGTTTCTACGTGCAAATCCATGTTAGAACTTTCTTATGCTAAGATTCCTGACTTGCTTTTGTTTCTTTCTTGTTTCAGTGGTTTCCTCTATGCTGTGAACTGGTCAACAACCTCGAATGGTTACGGTTTTGTTGTTTCAATCCATATGGATGTAAAGCAATGCCGGTTATCCTAAGGAAATGTCCACATTTAGACACTCTAGTCTTTCAGGTATAAACACATGTCATTTGTCAAAAGATCGCACAAAAGAGAGATCATTCTTTTGAAGTCTTTTTTTATTTTCTCTCTATTGTGTGCTTCCAGGGTCTCTCAGAGTATTGGAAAGACAAATGCCGGGATGCATGTGACTGCATTTCTCGGGAGGACAAAAGTCGTTTGCTCATGAAAAAGATACAGATCAAAGGGTTTAGAGGAACAAACGCAGAGATGGGAGTGTTAGCGCATTTTTTGAAGTATTTTCCGTGTTTGAAGGAGATTCAGATATATGCCGGAGAGAATTGTACTACTGATATTTTTGAACACATTGTGAAGTTAGTGAATCTCTACAACGAGAGTTATCAACTTGTGGTTCACTTCCTAAAGTAAACCCCTAGCTAGTGTAATATACTCATGAGATTTTTCATTAAGAAAATTTTTTCTCTCTTTCCTTACTATTTTGGTCGTAAAATATCAGAGCTATCAGTGGTACCTGAAGGAGAAAGATAGATGGTTGGACTCTTATTTCCCGTATAAGATATGTTCTATATATTTAGAGCATCTTTATCGGTGTTTCTTAATGGGAGTTTTGCAGTAATTACATCATTAAATTAAATGAAAACTAAAAGAAAATGGCATAACCGATCCTTCATTTGATATTTTCGGGACCGTTCCTTAGTGATAAAGTGGACACACGTGTCAGCATATGGGGAAACTGAAATTAATTTTGTTTTCTTTCCTCTCTCTTTCTTCTCTGTCGTGACCGAGCCAATTCTTCGTCTTCTCTCTTGTTTTCTCCGTCGACGATGGCGTTCTCTCGTTTTCTCCCTATGGGCGACGAAGGCGTTCAATTGATTGTCCAATTGGTTTCCATGTGTGGAAGATCTGAGCCAGTGTTAGATGATACTTCGAAGATCAGAGTCATCCACTATCTCTTCCTTACCGTTCGTGTTCTTCCTCCTCAGGCTCAACCATGTTTGGTTTCGTTTCTAATCTCGCGTCGGAGGCTAGGTGAGAACTCTCTTCCTTGGTCTTATCGACTGATTTTTTCTGATAGTGAATAACAATGAATCGATCCAGCCTTTGATCTGATCTCTTTCATATCATCTGGGTTCTCTCAATCTAATTGCTTCAATTCGATTATTTATATTGATTTTTTTCTCTTTTTCTTTTAGAAGAAGAGTTTAGAAGCTATGGAGGGAGACTAGATTCACGGAGAGAGGAGAAGAGTTTCGAAGCAATGGAGGGTGGAGAAGAAACTGGAGCGATTGAGAACTGAGTCTGTGCAGAGGTCTCTATCTCTCTCACTTCTCTCGCTCACGAACAGTACTCGAATCTCTATCTCTCTCACCTTAGTGTATGTGCATTGTTGTTAGGTGTTGTATTTATGCGTCGTCAATTCGATTGAGAACTGAGTATATGCAGAGGTCTTTCAATGTCGATCATGATTGTGAATGTGTTGTTTTGATTGTGACACTAGGTGGGAAGAGAAGCTTAAGATGTCTCACTTAGCTGAAATGGTGTTTGGAGAGAATGCGTTAGTACTTAAACACTTAGGCAGCAACACTAAGATTCATTTTAACGGGTTTGATGCACTTGCGGGTTGGAAGCAAGAAGGACTTACACCTGTTGAGGTTCCTGCTGCCGCAAAATGGAAGTTCAGGAGGTAAGAGTTTGTGATTAGATTGAACTTTTTTAAACTTTGCTTTTTACATAGTTTGATACGTTTTTGATGCAATTGCAGCAAGCCGTCCCAGCAGGTGATACTGGATTATGATTACACTTTTACTACGCCTTACTGTGGTAGCGGAGTTGTTGAGAAAGATCAAGAAACGGTTAGTGTTACTCTCATGTTACCTAATGTGTTACATTTTTCTTCGCCTTTTGATGTACTTTTTTTCTACTCCTTCAGGTAGTTTTGTATGAAGATGAACTGGCTGCCAATGGAGTGTCACTTCTGACTGTGAAAGTGGTAAAGAAAACACAAATATTTTCTTTCCATTCACATTCTTTCATAAGGTTCTTTATTTGATACACTTGTTTGACCACAGAGGCGAGATTGACCACAGAGCTCAAGGATAAAGTCGCTCACGTTGGTGCCAGTCTTGTCAAGTAAGTTGATTCTATTTGCTTGTTTTTTTTTATTTCTTTACTCTGTATAGTAGTTGTCTGTGATGAATGCTGGTGAGAGTTATGTTGTGGTTAGTGAATGTGCAAGTGATGAATATGGATTATAGGAATCCAAAGGTTCCTTCTTCTCTTTCTCTCTTCTCTGACAATATATATATATTTTTTAAAGAACCTTTAATTAAAAAACTACCATTGGAGGCACAAAATCGAACTGTTTCTTAACTAGGTTTCTTAAGTCCACTAAGTACACTTATATATTTTAATAACCACTAAAGATGCTCTTAGGGCATCCACAACCGTGTTACTCATGGCTCGATAACTCAGGTAAGTCTTTTATATTATTTAATTATTTTTATTTTTATTTCAGTTAAAAAAAAATGGGTCAATCGCGGGTTCCCACGCGGCGATGGGACCCGCGTACAGTGACGAGCCCGGCAGCGAAATGGTCCTTACCTACGGACTGCAAGACACAATTATGGCACAAATTTCTAATTTTTTTGGTCCCCATATATAATAAAAATAATTTGTTGCTAAGGATTTTTTTGTAAGGATCAGCGTTGCAGCCGCTATTAGGGCAACATTATTGGTTGGACAAAATTTTGTCCTTAGAATAAATTAGTATTATTTTTTAGTTAGAGACAAATGCATAAGGATTTTTTTAATTTTGTTGATTATTGGTAGGACAAAAAAAGTCCTTAGCATATTTTCACACATTTATTTTAATGTGTGATTAGATATAAAAGATACATTTTAAATAAAACATAAAAGAGAAGTTTAACATTAAATTGAAAGCAAAATAGAATTAGAACAAAAAAAAATTTTTTAATGGAAACAAACATTTTATTAAATTCATAAAAACTTATAAATTACATGTTATCTGGACGATGTCTAAATTTTACCCATATATTTTCAATCAAATCATATTTTAAATTATGATGGGTTTGTATATTGCGAACGCTCGTCCGACGATCCATTGTATTGCCGACCGGCGAAGGCGTATTGACGGAAAATCTTTCCATATCCCTTTCTTGAATCCAGGAACCACATATTGTGTCCTTGATGCCCGTTCATCCTCCACAATCATATTATGGAGAATGATACATGCTCTCATAATATTTTCTATCTTGTGTTTATCCCATAAATTAGATGGATTTCTGACGACGGCAAATCTAGCTTGCAGGACTCCAAAGGCGCGTTCAACATCTTTCCGTACAGACAGAAAACACACAAAGGTTGTAGCAGATATTTCTCTAAATATACTCGGCGAGGAGCTTGTTTTTGGCTGCTTCCTCAGCCTCACTGAGTGGTTGCGTTCTGGCCAGGAGTGTGTCTAAGATGGCAAGCTTCTGGAGCTTTTCTTTCCTATCCAAATCCACCTTCCTCAGTTCAAGTACCGTTGTATAGTAATCAACAGACTTCCCACTCCCATTACGTTTAGCTTTTGCAGCTTTTACACCTTCAGGGCGTATCTCTTCTTCACCAACACCTGTGGTTTCAGTTTGGGAATCTGATTCAACGGTTTTCTCTTAGAACTATCAGAAGCTTTAGTGCTGTTGAGGTTGAGCCATTTCTGCTCATACCTCAACACACACCACGCATGCTCCAGTGTGAATTTGGACCCCTGATCTGCGAAGAAAATGTCATGGACCACCTTGAGTACATCGTTCTCATGTTCACCACTGGATATCTGTCTCTCTGCAGCCGCATATGCACCACAAAACTTTGATGTGTCATTACTGATTTTGTGCCACCTCTGTTTATAGTGGAGATGCTGGCTACTTTCAACACAATCTCCACCACAAAGAGCTGCGAAGAACAAATCTCCTACACGTTTCCAGTAAGTGCCTGATTTTTGGTTATTGCCGACTATAGCGTCCTTAGAGGTATTTAACCAAGCACTTATCAGCATCTCGTCCTCGACCGGGGTCCATTTATGTCTCCTCCCACGCTCCACGGGTGGATCTGTGGGTGGAGTTGGAGCAACAGACTGTTGAAAACTGAATTGAGGGATCTGTGAAGATCCAGAAGGAAAACTCTCATAAGGAGAGTTCCCATCATTAACACTTTCGTGTTGACTGTAAAGAAGGCCCGTATAACCAACAGACTGGCTATACGGATTCCTTGGATCCATATAGAAGAAGGAATGTGAGAGAATAAAGAAGATAGAAGAAGGAATGTGACAGAATAAAGAAGATAGAAGAAGGAATGTGACAGAGTTAGACCAGAGAAAAAAGAGAACGAAGATGATGGAGATAAACTCGTGAAAGAAGGGTTAAATAGTTGAAAATGATAATTAAAACTCCCATAATGACCTAACTACAAAAGTACATCTCAGTTATTGTATATTACACAACCATAATTACCTATCTACAAGTGCATTAACTACTTTCCAAACTAGCCTTGCAAACAAACTAGACACTTTGGTCACAATCAAAACAGACTCGACACTATGGTCACAATCAAAACAGACTCGACAGTACCAAGAAAGTGTGGCCTTGCAAACAAACTAGACGCCTTTAACTATTGTACAAACTACATTACTTGGTAGCTGAAGAGAAATAAGTTTACCTTCAAGTGTGGAGGAAATGGTTGTTTCTCTTTGATCTCCTTGCTAATACAATCCTCGTGATCGAACCTCACCTCACCTAATAAACTCGGAAACATAAGAACACACTTCTCAGTTTCAAGAGTTAAACAACAAATAATTACACAATACACAATCTACTGAATCGTTACACGTCTATAACAGAACACATTTACCAGATGCGAAGAACACATTACACGTCTGCTGAATCGATAAACTCATCTCACCTCACGTACACAATCTACATCATAATCCCTAAATCTACACGATAACATCACAAAATACAAATGAATCATTTATCATCAAAGACTAAAGAGACGAAAATATAAATACGAAATCCCTAAATCTATAGAAAATCAAGCAAATGACTCAAAGTATAAATACATGCAAATCCCTAAAATCACCCTTTCACCTTCGATTCGCAGCGATAAAGGTCGGGAGGAGACGATCGAGAGGAGATCCGTCTAGAGGAGACGCTCGGGAGGAGATGCGTCCAGAAGAGATGCTCCACAAGCAAACCGTCTAGAGGAGACGCTCGGGAGGAGATCCGTGGTTCTGTTATCGAATCGGGGGGAGATCCGTCGGCGGGAAGGGGATGCGCCGTTGATGAGAGCTCTATCGCATATTCGATCATCGCGAGAGAGAAAGAGAAAGAAGTGAAAAGTTGATTTTCGATTCTTTTCGGTTTTGCCCAAACCAAAACGCTTCCACCATTCCCTTGCCGACACGTATCAGCTAAGGACAAAAAAAAAACATGTTAGCCAACGACAAACCGCGTCCGTCCCAGCGATATTATACAATTATTATTTAGATAAAATCAAATAAAGCCTAACGACTTCCTCTATCATACCCCGATAATGTTGCCCTTAGTACCATTCACTATGAGAAGTTAAAGTATCACACATTACACGATCATACAACAGTAACAAATGTGTGGTTCTTGTCCCTCGACAAGTTTTATTAATATATGAATTCCTGATTACTAGTGCGGGGTTTTGATTCAGAGACCGGAGGGCATTCATCCGGCTACCACTAAAGTTTTTTTCTTTTTTTTTGGTTGAAGATTTTCTTCTATTTAAAGCATGAGAAAAAAAAGAAAACAAGCCATAAAGCCTTAGTTTTTGGGCTGCACCCTATTACAAAAAAAAATAGGCCGAAGCCCACATTAGAGAAAAAAACCAGTGGATAAAAGATGAGATAGTAGAAGCCCAGATGGCCAGAAAAATGAGTTACGGATCAGAACTGAAGACTTAGACGGTTGATTGCAGAAGTGGTAGAGGAGGGTTTAGAGGATATGGTGATGGAGCAGTTGCAAACCAGAGCTGAATCATCTGAGAAGCTCCGATTGGGTTTGAGTCTCTGAAGCCATGGATCTTATTTCGAATCGTTCTGTCCAGTATGGAAGAGATGGTAGTAATGGTTTTTGCAGTGTTGCGGTGAAGTCAGAGCGTTCCTTTCTTGCCAAATAGAGTAGATTACAGCTTGCCATACAATCAGTTGAAGCTTCCTGCGCCAAGGAGGTCCTGGTAGTGATTGCATGCGATTAGACGCCAAGAAAGCATTTGCAGCTGCCATATCCTCCGTTGTTCCCTAAATAATTTTTTTAAAGATATATTGTGTAGTGTGTACTACAATTTGGATTAAGTACATATTCACTAAATACTTTTTAAAAAATTAAAATTTAAAATTATAAATGATAAACATATTACTATAATTTAGTTTATTTTTATTAAAATATGTTGGAGCACAATTTTAGTTTATGATATTAAAATAACAAATAACATTTATATATCTTTTAATTATGACATCTCTTATTTAATAAATATGTATATTTAAATTACAAAGTATATATTAAATTATGTAATCCTCCTATATATTAATTGAAAAGTCATTTAAGTGATTTCTGCTGACGTGTCGTTCATATGAGAGCTTTCCAATTAATTGTTATAATTTGATTGGTTGATGATTTTTAATTTTTATTTATTTAATTAAAATTTTTAAAAGGAAACTAAGCCTATAATTACCTAATCTAACATATGTTTCTAAACATACAATTAATCATCTTAAATATAGATGAATTAATATAATTTATTTATAGAAACAGTTTAATATCATAGATTACATTATATAAACTAATAATATACATTTAAATACATATGATACTACATAAACAATTATAAAAACGGTTTTGAATATATCTATATTAGTAGTGAATACAATAAATCATAGATTCCAGAAAATTAATTAATGTAAACCTAGTAATATTAATTAAACTCACTCATTCACTATATATATCTATTTTAAAATGTTTCAAAAAAATGCAAAACAGTTAAATATATAATTTTAAAAAAATTCTCATAATTTTCCTATGAAAATATGATATCATAGATAAGTTATCACTTTTAGAAATGATTAAAATACTTCTATATATTAATTAAGAAGTCACTTAAGTGATTTCTAATGAAGTGTCGCTCATAAGAGAGTTTTCCAATTAATTGTTATAATTTGATTGGTTGATGGTTTTTAATTTTTTATTTATTTAATTAAAGTTTTTAAAAGGAAACTAACCCTAGAATTATCTAATCTAATATATGTTTCCAAACATACAATTAATCATCTTAAATATAGATGAATTAATATAATTTATTTATAGAAACAAGTAAATATATATCATAGATTACATTATATAAACTGATAATATACATTTAAATACATATGATACTACATAAACAATTATAAAAACGGTTTTTAATATATCTATATTAGTAGTGAATACAATAAATCATAGATTTCAGAAAATTAATTAATGTAAACCTAATAATATTAATTAAACTCACTCGTTCACTATATATATATATATCTATTTTATAATGTTTCAAAAAAACGCAAAACAGTTAAATATAAAATTTTAAAAAATTCTCATCGTTTTTCTATGAAAATGTGATATCATAGATAAGTTATCACTTTTAGAAATGATTAAAATACTTCTATATATTAATTGAGAAGTCACTTAAGTGATTTCTGTTGACGTGTCACTCATAAGAGAGCTTTCCAATTAATTGTTATAATTTGATTGGTTGATGGTTTTAAATTTTTTATTTATTTAATTAAAGTTTTTAAAAGAAAACTAACCCTAGAATTACCTAATCTAATATATGTTTCCAAACATACAATTAATCATCTTAAATATAGATGAATTAATATAATTTATTTATAGAAACAATTAAATATCATCGATTACATTATATAAACTGATAATATACATTTAAATACATATGATACTACATAAACAATTATAAAAACGGTTTTTAATATATTTATATTAGTAGTGAATACAATAAATCATAAATTCCAGGAACCAATTAATGTAAACCTGATAATATTAATTAAACTCACTCATTCAATATATATATAAATATATATATAAATATATATATAAATATATATATATATATATATATCTATATCTATTTTAAAATGTTTCAAATGAATGCAAACATTCAAATATATTATTTTTAAAAAATCTCATCATTTTCGTATGAAAACGTGATATCATAGATAAGTTATCACTTTTAGAAATGAAAGATAACTATATAACTAATTAATATAAATTATCAAATAACACAAGTAATATTACAAATAATGATTTATGATAACTAATTGTAGAATTGGAGAAATAATATATATGTTTTATCAATTTATTTTTCTTTATCAATTATTTATATATAATTAAATAAAATACTTTAACTTTTTTATTGAAAAAAATTTAATGGTTATATATTCCTATATAAAATAATTAGATTTGTAGTTAAAGAATTATTAGAATTTTTTATGTTTTCTAAAGTCCACACAAAAAACGTTTACAAAATATCTTCATGATAAAAGCATCTGATCATTGTATTGGTCCTACACAAAAAAACTCTCTTTTTTGTTTCTTGAACGCTAGAGTATTCCCAGTTTTTTTATGTGTTAAAATAAAATATAAAGTAATTCTTCAACCAATTATCTGAATTAATTATAAGGTGAGAAATATTTGCAATAACTAAGGTTTACATTGTTGAACTATTTTAAATCTCACCAATCTTCTAAAAATATATACTGGAATTTTGATTATCCTTTGAAATTAAGAATTTAAAATTTAAAATTTTAATTATTATTCAAAAATTATAACAATGTAAACATAATATATATTTCTTTATATAATATAATCACCCGCAAAATTGCGGGCAGACACCTAGTATTCACATAAATGATGAACTATCACGAAAAGAGAAAAATTAACTTTATATATGTATAATATCTTAGTATAGTCAAGTTATTATATTTTAATAAAATGCATTGAAACATAATTTTTGTTTATAGATTAAAAAATAACTTTTCATATTCATGTTAATTTATGTTAATACATCTAGATAATTGATAATAACAAAGAATATTTCATATTTATTTTAAACATATTTATATGAAGATTTTAGATTTCAAATTTATACATAATATAATATGGTGTATTTGTAGAGAATGATTTGTTACCCATTCAAAAAGAAACTCGTACTTAGAACAAATGGACTCTTTGACAATTTGTTAAAATATTTGGATTAAATAATAATAAAATAAAAAGTTGAAAAAAATTGTAAATGAATGATGATGATAATGTTAATTTTTGTTGCATCAGTTGGCTTGATGAGAAAGGTAGAAAACTCTTAAATAAAACTAGATCAGAGAAAAAAAAAAAAGAAAAAAAAAAAGAAGAAAAGATGAGCAGAGGAAGCGGCGGTGGATACGATCGTCACATCACGATCTTCTCTCCAGAAGGTCGTCTCTTCCAAGTAGGTCAGTAATCGAATCGAATCCTCTACTTTTAAACTCAGCATCTCTCTTTCTCGCGTTGTTTCCCTCACCCCCCCGATTTTTTGTTTTGTGTGTGTAGAATATGCATTCAAAGCGGTGAAAGCAGCTGGAATCACATCGATTGGTGTTCGAGGAAAGGATTCAGTATGCGTCGTCACCCAGAAGAAAGTCCCTGTGAGTGTTTCCCTTTTAATCGCGATTTTAGGGTTTTGGTTCCAAGATTGCTTTCTTATTTATTTATTTTATTTTTGTTGCGGTTAGGACAAGCTTCTAGATGAGTCAAGCGTATCTCACCTTTTCCCTGTCACTAAGTACCTTGGGTTGTTAGCCACTGGCATGACAGCTGATTCAAGGTCGTTGGTCACACAAGCAAGGAATGAGGCTGCTGAGTTTAGGTTTCAATATGGCTACGAGATGCCTGCCGACATTCTTGCTAAATGGTAATAATGCCCTTTCTTAGTATGGGATTAACACTTATCTTCCTCCTCTGTGCTTATCAAGTGTGACTAACTCATGTTGTCAACAGGATTGCAGACAAGTCACAGGTCTACACTCAACATGCTTACATGAGACCTCTTGGTGTAGGCATGTTTTGCACTCACTTCCCTACCTATTTGCATATCTACACATCTACTTGTTATGTTGAATTTTTTTGACAAATGACTCATTCTTGTTTTTGTTTGTCTTTATGAAGTTGCCATGGTTCTGGGTATGGATGAAGAGAGAGGACCCCTGCTTTACAAGTGTGATCCAGCCGGTCATTTTTACGGCCACAAGGTAATAATCCCACTCCACTTGTAATGCTTTAATTATTAGCCTCATATTGATACTTAGACTACTGCATTTGGTAAATTTGAAGAAGAAAAAAAGTATTACTGCTATCTTGCACTTGCTTCTTCTGTAATTTAGTGTTCTATCTTGTCTAACCAGAGACTGTACGCTTCCAATGCTTATTTGTTTGGGTTAAGACAGAAGCTTCAATGCAAATAGGAGGCTTTTCTGTTGTATAGTGTCTCAGCTAATAAGTAAGCAAACATGTGATGCATGCAGGCAACTAGTGCTGGTATGAAAGAGCAAGAAGCAATCAATTTCTTGGAGAAGAAAATGAAAGAGAACCCTGCCTTCACATACGATGAAACGGTGCAGGTAACTTATTATCTATGTTCACCGTAAAAGTTTAAATTGGTAGGATCGCATGAACCAACAGGATTCTAAAGAATAAACTTACATCTCAATATATCTGACTTTTGCAGACTGCCATATCCGCTCTGCAATCAGTTCTTCAAGAAGACTTCAAGGCAACTGAGATTGAGGTCTCAAAATTCAACACTCTCGTTACTCCTTTTTGTACTGGTGTTGGCCAGAGATGTATCATAGTTTTGAATAAAAGTGCTAGGGCGAAATGAATTTGGTTAAAGCTTTGTGAAAGGCATAACATTTTTTTCCGTGCGAATTGGCAGGTGGGAGTTGTGAGAGCTGATAACCCTATTTTCCGTAGCCTGGAAACGGAGGAGATCGAGGAGCATTTGACGGCCATTAGTGAACGCGACTGATCACTTTTGGATCTTGACGCTAATAAATCAGACTTTGCATCTCTTCCTATTGCTTTCAAATCTTTCTATGATCATTCGCATTTCGAAGAAATTGTTTCCGTCAGTCTTATGAATCTTGTAGTGTCCATTTGAATTTTCTGCTTTCTCAGATCCTCTTAATGTGAGTTGTTGCATGGAATAGAGTTAAATTAATTTCCAATGACCCAAAAGCAGAGAGCAAGTGTTATGGTTCTCAAAAGCTTTTCAATTTACCTGCATTTTCCTTCCCCTCCGCCACTTATACATTCAGTTTTAGCATTTCACGTTTTCAAATTTAAGAAAATAGTAAATTTTGCTCTCTTAGTGGGGTAAAATGAATGATGGTATCATAAAAATAGTAAACATGAAATTGTCCCTATATTTTTCTTGTTTTGGCTATGTATTGAAATAACATTTTCTTCACTTCTAACCCCGGAACCAGAAAATTTTCTAAATTTTTCTGGCTATGTGATAATGTATTCCATTATGAGTCTCGATTTTATGTTTTAGGCTTTTGATTGTTTGGGTAGTTTTTTTGGTTTTTAGAATTTAGAGTTTTGAAATGATAAAATTTATTCCATTTTTAATATAATAGATTATCTTCTTATATGATATTTGAAGTTCTAGATGTTTTCTGCGCTAAAACTTTTATAAGATAATTTAGTTTTACAGAAAATAGTAACTTGCAAATTTATAATTAATAACAGAAATTATAAATAAAAATACAGAAATTTATTTCAAAACTAAAACATAAACAAACTAGTTCACATTATTATAGAAATGATATTTTGTAATATTTATCTACTATTTGTATCTAATATAATAATTTAGATTATAGTAAATATTGAAATTTATTTGGGATATATTAGTCCGTGTAGTAGAATGCGGCGAATCTTCACCTAGCCTAGTAAATTATTATAATGATAAAACTTGGTTGAACCGGGTTGAACTACAAGTCCTATATTTTATCCGGTTTCTGAAACAATGTATTTTAGCCATTGATTTGTGGCAACAAACCCTAAATCCTGTTGAAGACCAACTTGAGAAAGTAGAGATTCTCGATCTCAAATGTTGAGAAGAAAACCCACAAAAATCCAACTCAAAATCGAAGACCGCGAAGAGCTTGAACAATCCCGCAAATCAGAACAACCCAACGCAACCGCAACCGCAACCGCCTCCTCCCTCCTCCACCTCATCGACCCTAAACGCCAAAACCCTTCCTCCAAATCCGACCGCATCGGCCTTTCCTCTTCCTAAGAGGCCCCATGGAAGTCGAAGTCAAGCTCCGCCTCCTCACCGCCGCCGCTCACCTCCGCCTCACCACTCTCCTCACTCCCTTCCACCTCAAAACCCTCCACCAGCGCAACCTCTTCTTCGACACGCCCCAGAACGACCTCTCCCTCCGCCGCGCCGTCCTCCGCCTCCGCTTCCTCCAAAACACATCGCAGCGCTGTGTCCTCTCTCTGAAGGCGAAACCGACGCTGGCCAACGGGATCAGCCGCGTGGAGGAAGACGAAGAGGAGATCGACGCCGGATTGGGTGGAGAGTGCGTGGATTCGCCGTGGAAGCTGTCGGATCTTGTGGGATCTAGGGTTTTGAAGAGGGTCAGAGAGGAGTACGGGTTTAAGGATTTTCAGGGGTTTGTTTGTTTGGGCGGGTTCGAGAATGTGAGGAATGTGTATCACTGGAGAGGCGTGACACTCGAGGTTGATGAGACTAAGTTTGATTTCGGCAATTGCTATGAGATTGAATGCGAGACCGAGGAGCCCGAACGTGCCAAGTCTATGATCGAAGAGTTCCTTTCTCTCAACAATATCGAGTTTAAGGATTCGGATATCACCAAGTTTGCTGTTTTCCGTTCGGGAAACCTTCCTTGACAGATTGATGGTTAGTCTCCCCCTTTGATTTCATGATTGTCAATTTCTGCAATGCAAATAGTAATTTAGTGTTGTGTGGTGTGTTTTAGGATTAGATTGGGATCTTCTTCATACGGATATGCTTTAAACAGTTTACTACAATTTTTTTTTTGTTTTATTTCCGTTAATCTAACTTACTGTGATGTGGATTGTATAGGTGGAGTACCTAAGACTGAAGGAATGGTGCATTTAATAATGTTTATGAGTTCACGGAGTGTCTAAGATTGAAGAAATGGTGCATCTAATAATGTTTACTATTTGAATTCGATGATCTCTGTTTACACTATTTCTTATGGCCATTTGCATCGCATCTTGTTTGCTATATATATTTGCTGAAATCCCACGAAAAGCACTATATATATATACATATAAAAACATGCAAGCTGCTGGATAAAATAACCAAGTACCGTGGAATCTCAAACTACTGAGAGAGGGAACAAACACTACTTCGATATTATCCACGAGACCCTTAACCGTTGCTAAGGGACAATAATCAAAATTACTAAAAATAGACAACTTGAAAAGAAGCAAAATAGCAAAAGATATAAACCAAAGGCTGAGAGGAGCAAAACTACCTTCGGCAGAAGTGATGGCAGCTATATTACACCATTCCTCTTAAAAAGTTGACCATTACAGAAGCCCATGCCGTTAGACCCGACCAGGATGGTTCGACTCAGTTCACTATCCGACAAACATTCCGATAGGCCTTAAACAACCAGTTGGGGAATTTATCTCTTTTGAGGACAGAAAGTTTGGCGGCCAGGAGAGACTTTTGACCAACCGTATATTCTTATAGATGCCGATAAATCCATCACCAGCCAGATTATCACCATGAAAAAAAGACTTGAGATGTATGAAGCAATACTATTTTTATATCCAGCTCCCTTATGTGAAAGTACAACATGAGATGGCATAAAACTCGAGGGGTTTGGGTAATATCCTCACTGCTCTTTGTTTTTATTTTAACAAAGCTAATTAGACAAGCGTGGTGTTATGTGCATTCATTCTAAACAGCAACAAAGAAACTGTGAAGCATGGCGAAAGATCCTTCAATGACAAACATTCTAAACAGGAAACATAAAACTAAAAGCCAGGTCGAAAGTCTGAGATAACAACAAATGGTAACACAACAAGATGAAGCTGAATAAGAGTAAGTTTCACTGAACTACTTAAAACCGACACATAGGATCCTCGTCAAGTCTTAAACCACACATAAACACACTCCCCACTTATCCCAATACATGTTTCATTTCCTCTTCTTAGCAGGTGGCTGGCGAACATCTTCGTCATCTTCCTCCTCCTCATCATCTTCTTCCTCGTCACCATCCTCATCATCATCATCACTATCGCTCTCATCACCATCATCGTCGTCATCATCATCGTTTCCTGCTCCACCATTGGTCACTGGGTCATCCTCTGGATCAGCTTCCTCCCCCCCTTCATCCCCAGAGAAGTTTTCATCATTAGCATCATCATCGTCATCATCATCATCATCAGCGTCTTCATCATCGTCGTCGTCATCGTTATCATCAGAGTCGCTGCCATCTTTGTTTTCCTCATCAGGGCGTCCTCTTTTGTAACCCTCCTTCACAGAAAGCCTGGAGAAAAAGAAAAGATAAAATTCAGATTGACTCAATTTTCTTAAAAAAAAGGGAAACGTGTGTGGCTGTTCAACTCACCTCTGATCTTCAGCAATCAACCCAATCAGCAACGATTCCGCCTGCGATTGCCACACCAGAATTAATGTTAGACAAAAATGTCTTATGCAATTTATACAATACTGAACTTTCAGTAAAGATAGTAGAACTAAACAACAGAATGTGAAAAAATATGTAATGTATTAATGCACATAGCAAGTTCATCAATACATACTAAAAATATGCAAGTTTTTTTTTTTTTTTTATGAAAACTTCAAAGGTAAACACCAAATAACATAAAACTTATACTGCTAAAGTCAATTTGTATGGATTTAAAACTTGGATAAATGAAGTCTTTTTGTTTTGCTCTCTTATACAAATCCTTATTACCATATAATCCAACAACATATGGCAAAAGCTACACAGTAAAAGTGGCAAATAGACAGAAAATGTACACTTGACATTGTTCAAATCTGCATTCAACTTCAGTTGTACAAAGACCCATCTAGAACCAATTGATAAAAGCAAGACAAAAATCTTATCCCTAACACAGAAATCTGAGTATGCACATATAAAGCAAGGAATCAAAACAAATCCAATAGACCTTGGATTCGAGACACATAGTTATCTCGATAATGGTCAGAGATTAAGAAAACGGGTGTATACCGCAAGGAGCAGACAAGCCAGGTTCCTTCCAACGAGGATGAGAAGCGTCTCAGTGACAGAACAAGCCCACGTCTGCTGTTTCTGCGTCTCCATCGACCTAGCGGCAACCACTTCCATATCTACTCGCAACTGAAGCTGAAACTGAAAAGGACACACTGTAAGAGATGAGGAGAAAGCTTTTAACGAAATCCTACAGGGGACGGGAGAGAGAGAGAGAGAGGGGAGAACCTGAATAGCTTATGTGTCTCTAGATCCGGTCAACGGGTCAAGTGTATACCCTAGATTTGGTCCGAGTAGGTTTTCTTTTCTTTTTTTCGTCTTTTGAGTTTTTTTTACAAGACTATTTTATTACTTAAATTAAGCGCGGAATAGACATCCAGACCCGATAAAACAAGATTATTTTACACTATAAGACAGTTTCCAAATTTTTATTACATTCTAAGTCAGTTATCACTACCGAGATAGTTTTTTATGACTAGAAACCAAACTATCGTTAACCAGACTCTCTTTATTTAACTAAAGTAGTCCTACAAGTTTCAAAAATTTATTATTTTTCTTCTCTTTCTCGAGAGTAAACAAATATAATTATGAAATCAAAAAGCTTCTTCTTCACATCTCACTCTTCAACCTCTCGATCTCAGGTCATCTATGCCACATCTTCTCTTCGCCGGGTCATCCTCTGTGACTGCCGGTGAACCTCAGTCGAGCTCGGTCGCGAAACTGCTTGTTCGTCTTCTCCTTCACCGTGAAATCATTCTTCTTCCATGTCGTGCTCTTCATTTCATCTCCCATGTTCGAAATCTGCCGCAGTGACCGTGTTTCAATTCATCTCCCTTGTCCTCTTCAACTCATTTCCCTTGACAAAAACTCATTATTTTTGAAATCTAAATTTGAAAAACATTTTATAAATGATAAAACTATAATCCCGAAGTGTAACCTATAATTAAAACGTAAAAGAATGAAAAATTTTGTGAAAAAAATCAATAGCGGCCGCAAATTTGTTGCAGAAAACCCTAAAATTATGGGGAAGACGAAGACATATTTACTAAAATGCTACTGATTAAAAAAATTGAAAATAAACAAAATATGTACACATTCATGGGTGGTACACATGGATAATAATGTGTATGTACACTATTAGATTAGTAATTTGTAAACACATCTAAAGTTGTTTGTGTGCTTAACATTTACTTATAAAGAAATTTACATGTACACATGTTTTTGACATCGACAAGGACTACATGTACAATATACATATTATATCTTATCAGATATTTACATGTACACATATGTTTGAGATACATGTTATATGTCTAGTATGTTGTAAAGTTGTGTACATGTTTGAGATACGTTTTTCAGATATTTATATGTACACATATGTTTGAGTGTTATCTTTTTGTTAACTCAATATGTACATTGACATAAGTGTTATCTCTGTTGTGAAATCATTCTTAATCATGCTTCAAACTGTTAGAATACATGAATATGCAAAAATTATCAACGTGTACATATAATGTATTATCCACATGTACGTTTAGATGAATTATATCCACGTGTACATCATTATGAACAAAAGTACAAAAAGATGATACTCCTCCATTGATATTTCAGATCACACTTCTTGCCGGTCTCGTTGACGACAACGGAGAGTCGGTGAACAAGTTGATGAACAAAACACAAAATATATGAGTCCAGAACAAGTTGATGAACAAAACACAAAATTCAATTCATCTTCACGGTGCGTGTGTATGAAATAGCAGATACATGTGTACAGAAAATGGTGTACGAGAAATATGATAGTGTACAAAAAATGGTGTACATGTGTACGGGAAATATGATAGTGTACATATGTAAAACAACCATAAATTAATCAGGCTAAGACCTACCACGAAGGTAGCATGAAAACACACACATTAATCAGAAGCTCTTAAACAAGGTGTGAATGATGATATTTGAGTTCAGTCAGATTTTAAGGATGTCCGACCCAGCATGTGCATGGGAAGAAGGAAAAAAGTTCACATGTACATTGTGTTAACATTATGTGAGTTCATGAAGTCGTGGAGGCTTAGTTATTTAGATAAAAAAACCTACAAAAAAGCCAAAAATATGTACACAATCACTTTGATGTATAATACAAAATTAAGTGTACACATGTACAGTTTGAATGTAATGTAGACACGACTTTTTTTCCATTACTGTTGCAAAATTACGAAAATAATCTCATCTTCTTCCTTAGCCATTGTCGACCATAAACCCTAATCTACGCATATCTCACCTATTTTCCACGATTCTTTACATTCTCAACTTGTTTTTATGTATTTTTACCTAGATTTGATAGCTTTCAGTCCTAATTCATGGCAAAATGAGTCAGAATGACGAGAAGATGTTTATGGTAGTTCATAGACGAGAGTCGCCAACGTCTCTACCGTTGATGTTGTCGTCGAATACTCCATCACTACACCACCATCAGCCAGGTATCTTCATATATCTCAAAAGATAGTTTAGAGAAAAAAGATAATGATTAAAGATAATTTCTCTGGAAAAATGAATTTAGAAGAATCAAAATTCATTTACGAAAATTTCAGAGAAGTATAAAGGGGAAGAGGAAGAAGAAAGTTACAAGGTCCCACTTTATTTTAGTTAGCGTAATGGGTATTAGCTGTCAATGTTATTTAGTTAGTTTATAAGTGAAAATGAAATTTAGTTAGACAAAAGTGTCTGAGTAGTGATAAGTGTCCTATTGTGTTAATAAAACTCATAAACTGTCTCTCGGTGTAATTCTTTCATAAAACATTGGCAAAAAAATAAAATTTTGAGACATGTATTCTTATCTAATGAATCCACAATCATGTTTTGGGCTTGATGTTGATAAACAATCCGAAAATCTCTCTTTGTTGTGAAACTTAGAATTTAGAACTGTAAGTTTCTGCATATTATTAATGAATAAGTGTTCCCTTTATATAGAGGTTACAAGAGAGATAAATGAAAATACAATAATAGGAAAGATTACAAATCATAAACATAAAAGAATTAGGAAATAGGCAAGTTGTAGCCGTCTCTCTCTCCTCTCCACGTCTCGTGGCCGCCTCTCTCTCTCTCTAGGGTTGGGCCGTCTCTCTCTATAAGTGTATGGGCCGGTTATGGACCGGGCCGGTTATGGACATCCACCAATTGATTTATAACACTCCTCCTTGGATGCCATAACCATACATGGATTGTAATACGCTTAATGTTGCCTCATTAAAACCTTATCAGGAAAACCAAGTGGGACAAAACCATGATGAAGGAAAAAGGGTGCAATACGTACTACTCCCCCTGATGTGAACCTCAGTGGAGGTCCTTCAGCCTACGCATCCCAATCTGATGCGTGAGCTTCCAGAACGTGCAGGTAGGAAGTGCCTTGGTCAATAGGTCAGCTGAATTGTCACTGGATCGTAGTTGGATGACCTGGACCTCACCGGCTTTCTGAAGCTCGTGAATAAAGAAGAACTTAGGCAATATGTGCTTCGTCCTATCACCTTTTATGTAACCGTCCTTGAGTGAGCAATGCACGCAGCATTGTCCTCATACATCACGATTGGCTTTTTGCACTCGGCCATCCCGCAATCAGCTCGGACGTGTTGGGTCATCGACCTCAACCAAACACACTCGCGGCTGGCCTCATGTATGGCCAAGATTTACGAGTGATTAGATGAAGTGGCCGCGATGGTTTGTTTCATGGAACGCCATGATATGGTCATACCTCCATGTGTAAAGACATATCCTGTCTGTGATCGAGCTTAATGTGGATCTGATAAATAACCAGCACCAGCAAAGCTAACTAAACCAACTTTGTTATGGTTAGTATAATATAGACCCAAGTCTTTCGTTCCTTGCAGGTAACGAAGAACATGTTTGATCCCATTCCAATGCCTCTGGGTCAGACAGGAGCTAAACCTAGATAGTAGGTTCACGACAAAGCTTATATCAGGCCGTGTGTGAGTTTCCAAGTACATTAAAGCTCCTATGGCACTGAGATATGGCATTTCGAGACCTAAGTCATCTTCATCGTCCATCTTGGGACGGAATGGGTCAGTGTCCAGGCCGAGAGACCTCACGACCATGAAACTGGTCAGAGAATGGCAATCGGCCATTTTGAATCTCTTGAGTACCTTTTCAGTGTATGTCATCTGATGCACAAGGATCCCATCATTTATGTACTCAAGTTATAATCCCAAACAAAATTTTGTTTTCCCGAGATCTTTCATCTCGAATTCTTTCTTAAGGTATTCAACCGCTTTGGAAATTGTATCCAGAGGTTCCTAGGATATTCAGATCATATATTTCGATGATTATCAATATTGTTCTCGAGAACTTGCTGTACATTCAGCTCAATACCCTCTAGTACTTTCATTGTCCAGTGGACCATATAAATATGCAGTCACTACATCAGTTTGCTGCAAGTCTAATTTTCTCTCTTATATAGCTAGACTTATAAGAAATTTTAAAAGTAGTTGCATCCACCACATGGGAGTATATCTCCTCATAATCTATTACTGGTCTTTGTGAGAATCCTTATGCAATATTAGCTTTATATCTCACGATTTCTATTCCTCATAAGACCCATTTATATCCACTGGTTTTAACATCATATGGCGTCTTAATCATATGGCCAAATATGCCTTTCTTCTTTAAATTATTTAACCCCACGTTTTTATTCAATCTGTTCTACGAGTGCGCACTCTTATATTGACGTGAGTTCATGATCCTCGCTTATATTCATAAATTCAAGTGCTACCTTGTATCATCTTATGTCGACATTCCTTATTGTGTTCCATTATGTTCCAGACATGATATAATCGATTGAGATTCATTATTATCAGGACCTTTAATACTTTGCAGCTTGGCGTCCCAAGCTACATTGTTTGGTACCTGTACCTTAGAGCCGGCCGGCCTTATCTCTATGTCTGGTATGGTTTCCTTGACCTCGGATTTGTTTTATCATTCTATGCACCTTTCTCTTTTGGTTCCGAGAATTCTTATCTTTTGGAACTTATTGGTCTATCTTGTATAGACTCTGTAGCAACTTGACTGTGTCTCTCTTGGACATCAATTTAGTTGGTGCTTTACAAGCTAGTTTATATATGACTTAGTCATTCTTTTTCGGGTCAGCAAATGTGTTTGACATTTGATTAGCTAGCTTTGTAAATGTATAATCTTTGGACGTCTATTTCACATTCTTTAGTCCGAGGATCTTGCCAAGACAATGATGGTCGATGCCATTATGTTTCTCTTACCAGCTTATTATTTTCTCCCCTTAATGTTGGATAGTCGGATCCATTAAACTTTGCAATCCGTGTTCTTGACCACTAAATAGATCACCCATATTTGGCTCAAGGTACTTCATTATTTGTGGGAGATTCATATCCAACATATATCCCCATCCTCATCCTCTTCTAAGGATCCATCTTACACGGCACATATATATGTGGTGGCTTATCCAAATATCTCAAGATGTTATATGTCTAGCTCATGACCCGTGATAAATTTGAGATGGAAATATCTATGCTCACTTAATGGTCTGATGCTTATTAGTTAAGATGCATGTAAATTCGTGTGTCTCCAAGCCTTGGACTGAGAGTTTGGACCTATGGGTAATGGCCAATACAGATTTATAAAAGGATTCAGCCAAGCTATATATAGTATGGACATGTGCGGATTTGTCATCACTGCCCCCTCATGGACATACTATAATCTTTAAGTGCTTTGGGACATCATGGCCTAATGAGTTTCCCTTGTGTTCATGCTACACACGTGAGATTCTATGGGTTAACTCTTTGTGCCCTTTCCAATATCAATTTCGCATCATGTTTTGGACCAGGATGGCCAATCCGGTCATACCATAAAGTGTATAATTCGTGGGTAAACCATTCTGGTTACCATGACTATTGTCTCTATTATACTGATCTTGGCATAGTCTAAGATCAATAGAGAATGCATCTATAGTTTTTTTTAGGACTCATTATAGCCTTGGGCGATTTTATACATATATCTGAAGGAACTCTTTGTTTCCTTCGCCCATTGTTTCAATATGGAAATCATTCATTCTTATATCTCTATATAATCTCAATGGGTTTTTCTGGGTGAATATAAAGTATCTAAATGCTTGCCCTTATACATATCTGGCCATAGCTCTTAATATGTACCATATCCGCAAATCATATTGGCGTTTTCAAAAATCATTCATTCCTTTTATTAAGTTTTAATAAAACAAGTTCATAGAAATGAAAAACATCAAAACAAAGAACATAGAATTTAGATTACAAATGTCGAAATCAATCTTCAGTTTTTTTTTTTAGACAATCTGAAGTTTCATAATTCATAAGATCGTCCTTCTCATGATTGAAGTCGTTTTTATCATCTTGGTAAGTCATATGGGCTTCAGGATTCTTCCCTTTCAAGCTCTCTTGATAGAAGTCAACTAGATGCTTGGGAGTCCTACAAGTCTCAGCCCAATGATTGCTCATTCCACATCTATGGCACACGTATTTCTCTGATTTAGTCGAGTGTTGGGGTTTAAAAGAAGATCCACGGCCACGACCATGGCCTCGTCCAAATGAGCCACGGTCCCATCCATGGTCTCGACCATTTCCTCACCCGCGGCCAAAGCACTACAAGAAAACAGCGACATACTGAGGGAAAAAATCGTCGGTATGTCGTCGGAATAACGTTATTCCGACGACATACCGACGAAACAAGTCCTCGAAAATAACTCCTCGGAAATTCATTTTTCCTCGGAAATCCCTCGGAATTTTCCGACGGAATTCCGAGGAAACAAATTTCCGAAGAAACTCTGAGGACCACCAGTTCGTCGGAAAGCTTCTCGGAATATACCGAGGGAAAACTTCCTCGGAATTTACCTCGGAAGTTCCGACGAAATGTTCCTCGGAATTTTCATCGGGAATTTCCGAGGAAATGAACCCTCGGTATATTCCGAGGAATGAGTCCCTCGGTATATTCCGAGGAACATGTCCCTCAGTATATTCTGAGGGTTCATTTCCTCGGAATTTGAACCCTCGGAAAATTCTGAGGAACAAGTCCCTCGGTATATCCCGAGGAATGAGTCCCTCGGTATATTCCGAGGGTTCATTTCCTTGGAATTTGAACCCTCGGAAAATTTCGAGGAACAAGTCCCTCGGTATATTCTGAGGAATGAGTCCCTCGGTATATTCCGAGGAACATGTCCCTCGGTATATTCCGAGGGTTCATTTCCTCGGAATTTAAAAAAAAAAAAAAAATTTTAAAAATAAAATTTTTGAAATTTAAATTCGAAAATATTAATTAAAATTAAAATTGAAATCATATTAGTTAATATTCAAAGTTGTACAAATAAAAATAAAATATTCCGAGTTTTTGAAAAAAAAAAAACTACGGGTCTGGCACGTCCGAGAACACCTCGTTCGGGTACATCCTCTGCATAATCTCCATCATTTGCTGGTTCAACCTCCTCTGTGCCTCATAGCTCGCCTGTTGAGCCGCCATCTGGGTCTCCAACAAAGATATGCGATCATCCTTGTCCTTCAACTGAGCCGTAAGTACTTCTGGATCAACAAAGGGCGGTGGTGCAGAAGAAGGAGGAACCGACCGGGTGCGACGACCCAAACCGACCAAACATCCCTTCTTCTTTGGAACCGACTGAAATAGAAAATAGCCAAATTTAAATCAAGAAATAAATGAATTGAACTTTAAAAAAAAGAACTTACGGATTCAACGATTTCGTTGATTCGAAACCGGGACAAGTTGGTCGAAGCCGTCGAAGCGTCATCCTCGGTTTGAAGCTGAGACACTTCGTCTTGCACCTGTGTTTGGACCAGGGTGACCACTTCCCTCACAAGACCGTCATCAATCTGGCCGGTCTTCTTGTTGGTATACGCCCTCTTCATTATGGCGAGATCATCAACCGCTCGCCATCATTTTCTTCTGCCTTGAAAAAACATAAATTAAAGAAACATTAGAAATTAGAAGAAATGCACAAAAAATAAAATTTCAAAACTTAAATAATTGAAGAAAAAGCGACTGAACTTACCATGCGATCTCCAGAGAGGCAATAGATTGAGCACCCAAGTTATGCTTGAAGACGCTCTTCCCTTTACGGTCGCTCTAGCGGTTGGTGGAGTTGGTGGAAGAAGTTTTTTTCGTCTCTTCCTTATCCCAATGTGCACACAACTCCGTCCAGACCGTGTTGTTTATCGACTTTGGGACCTTTTAATAAAAAAAAAATAGTTTAATAAATTAAAAAATAGTTTAATAAATT
This sequence comes from Brassica napus, assembly GCF_020379485.1. Lineage (NCBI taxonomy): Eukaryota > Viridiplantae > Streptophyta > Magnoliopsida > Brassicales > Brassicaceae > Brassica > Brassica napus. The sequence continues at coordinate 34,501,438 of NC_063446.1, forward strand.
AAAAAATAGTTTAATAAATTAAAAAATTGTTTAATAAATTAAAAACAAACCTTATTGATTTCCCACTTCTTCTTCCACTCGTGGATCTGCTTCCCATAGTTGTCAATAACTTTATGGACGAAGTGGTGATAGATAAAGAGCGTTTCATCGGAATTCCAGTTGAATTCTTGCTGAAAAAAAACACAATTAATTGAAAATTTATATTAAAGATTAAAAATATAAGTAAAAAATTAGAATACTTACCGCAAACTGACGAAACCACAGATGCTGCTTGTCGGTAGGGAAGTCAGTAAAAGTCGGATGTCCCTTGTCGAGGGCCGAGTACATCATACGGTTGATCCATGCGCTGATCCCGTTCCCGGATCGGTTGAACCTAATAAAAAGAACAAACGGTTAATAATGAATCAAATTTTAATGAAAAAAAAATATGCTTAATTACCATGTTTGACGCTGTCCATGTGGATACGGAGTGAGATAGGGAAGATGGTCACGACCGGGCTGTCGAACCAACTCCGCAACACTCATCACTCCCAGAGGACCCGGAGGAGCAGGAGCGGGTGCAGCAGCGGGAGCGAGAGGAGCAGAAGCGGGTGCAGCAGAGGGAGATGTATGGTAGGAGCTGTGGGGAGAAGGGGAGTGCTGAAAATGGCTGAAATCCCGAGACTGGCTTCCCGTACCACCACGACCACGACGCTGTCGAGGCCGGGTCTGATCATCATGAGACCTGTAAATTAAAAAAAAATATTTAATAAATATAGAAATACATAAATTAATTTTTTTTAAAAAAACAAAATCCCAAATAATAATTTTTAATCACAAAAAAAGTTTTATAGATATTAAAAATGTTTAATAAATATATAAAAATAGTTCTAATAAACAAAAAAATAGTTTTAATAAATAAAAAATAGTTTAATAATTACAAAAATAGTTTTAATAATATTAAAAATATTTAATAAATATAGAAATTTATATAATATAAATATATATCTATATATATTTTTAAAAAAATCTCAAATAATAGTTTTAATCACAAAAAAAGTTTTATAGATATTTAAAATGTTTAATAAATATATAAAAATAGTTCTAATAAACAAAAATAAGTTTTAATAAATAAAAATTAGTTTAATAATTACAAAAAATAGTTTTAATAATTAAAAATGTTTAATAAATATAGAAATTTATATTATATATATATATATATTTTTTTTTTAAAAAACAAAATCCCAAATAATAGTTTTTAATCACAAAAATAGTTTTATAGATATTAAAAATGTTTTGTAAAATCCAAAAAATCGAATTTATATACAAAAAACGTTTTGTAAAATCCAAAAAATCTAATTTATATACAAAAATCGTTTTGTAAAATACAAAAATCAAATTTATACACAAAAATCAAATTTATATACAAAAATCGATTTTATAAATACAAAAAAAAATAAAAAATTTATTAAAAAATTCTAAATCAATTCAACAAAACAAATTATTCAACCAAATCACAATTCTAAACCTATTATACAACCAAATCACAATCCTAACCAATCACCCTAACAAAAATCTATCAAATCTACACAAAAACCTAACAAATAGAACCTAAGAGAGTGAGATAGAGTCCTTACATGATTTGTGTAAAAGAAGGGGGAGATCGCCGGAGATATCGTCGGAGAGACGGGGGAGATCGTCGGAGAGGAGGGAGAGGAGCCGCAGAGGAAGAAGAGAGAAATGGGAAAGAAGAAGCGGGTCGTGGTTATAAAACCTAGGGTCCGACGGATAGTTTCCGTCGGAATTTCCTCGGAATTCCGATTTCAATTTTCGCGAAATATTTGCCCGGTTAAATGAAAATATTCCGAGGACATTCCGACGGATACTTAAATATCCGTCGGAATTCCATCGGAATATTCCGAGGAAATACCGAGGAACTAGTGTTTGGGGTTTCAAAACATCGATTTTTTTTGCTGTATTTCATTTCTTATACAATTGTAATGCATAACATTGAGGATTCTTTGTATAGATGATCATAAACCATGAAATAACAAAATTTCAAAACGAATTGTAAGTATTCCCTTTACCATTCATTAAAGTGTATAAGTGTTTCTCTTATGTTGTGGGGATTTCGTTCATACAATCGGAAAAGTGTTTATTATAGGGTAAGGAACAAATTTTTGACTTCATAATCAGTCTAAGACACTTAATAAGGGTTATATAAGTGTTATTCAAACCGCAAAACGTTGTTTTCGGTTTAAAAACCCTACTTCCTCGGAATATTCCGAGGGAATTCCAAGGAGACCCTTTATATCTGTCGGAATTCCGTCGGAATATTCCGAGGAAATACCGAGGAACTAGTGTTTGGGGTTTCAAAACATCGATTTTTTTTGCCGTATTTCATTTCTTATACAATTGTAATGCATACCATTGAGGATTCTTTGTATAGATGATCATAAACCATGAAATAACAAAATTTCAAAACGAAGTGTATGTATTCCCTTTACCGTTCATTAAAGTGTATAAGTGTTTCTCTTATGTTTTGGGGATTTCGTTCATACAATCGGAAAAGTGTTTATTATAGGGTAAAGAACAAATTTTTGACTTCATAATCAGTCTAAGACACTTAATAAGGGTTATATAAGTGTTATTCAAACCGTAAAACGTTGTTTTTGGTTTAAAACCCCTATTTCCTCGGAATTTCCTCGGAATATTCCGAGGGAATTCCGAGGAAACCCTTTATATCTGTCGGAATTCCGTCGGAATATTCCGAGGAAATACCGAAGAACTAGTGTTTGGAGTTTCAAAACATTGATTTTTTTTGCCGTATTTCATTTCTTATACAATTGTAATGCATACCATTGAGGATTCTTTGTATAGATGATCATAAACCATGAAATAACAAAATTTCAAAACGAATTGTAAGTATTCCCTTTACCGTTCATTAAAGTGTATAAGTGTTTCTCTTATGTTGTGGGGATTTCGTTCATACAATCGGAAAAGTGTTTATTATAGGGTAAGGAACAAATTTTTGACTTCATAATCAGTCTAAGACACTTAATAAGGGTTATATAAGTGTTATTCAAACCGCAAAACGTTGTTTTCGGTTTAAAAACTCTATTTCCTCGGAAATTCCTCAGAATATTCCGAGGGAATTCCGAGGAAACTCTTATCTTCCTCGGAATTCCGTCGGAATATTCCGAGGAAATACCGAGGAACTAGTGTTTGGAGATTCAAAACATCGATTTTTTTTGCCGTATTTCATTTCTTATACAATTGTAATGCATACCATTGAGGATTCTTTGTATAGATGATCATAAACCATGAAATAACAAAATTTCAAAACGAATTGTAAGTATTCCCTTTACCGTTCATTAAAGTGTATAAGTGTTTCTCTTATGTTGTGGGGATTTCGTTCATACAATCGGAAAAGTGTTTATTATAGGGTAAGGAACAAATTTGTGACTTCATAATCAGTCTAAGACACTTAATAAGGGTTATATAAGTGTTATTCAAACCGCAAAACGTTATTTTCGGTTTAAAAACCCTACTTCCTCGGAATTTCCTCGGAATATTCCGTGGAAAATCCGAGGAAACCCATATCTTCCTCGGAATTCCGTCGGAATATTCCAATTAAAAAAAAAAAGTCGATGCTAGTCTGTTTCCGAGTCATCATCACCAGATGAATCTGAATCTGGATCTTGGTGAAACTCTCCAATCACTGGTTCATCCTCTACGTGAACGACGGCTTCCTCTCCGAAGTCGGTTAAATCGACTACAAGGCCAACTCCAGCTAAATCTTCTGCTGCAAACTCGGGATACTTTGATTGGAAATGCTTACACGCTTTTGCATCTGAAGGATGTCTGATCTCACCATCAGCTGAGTGCTCCGCATGCCATCTCATTGGTTGCGCTGTGCGTTCAGACAGATACAACCTCTGCAACCTTTCCGTCAAAGGCAAATACCACATCCTTTTATATGGCACTGGAACTCTTCCACTCGTATCTTTATAACGAGGCTTTCAACAAAATTTGCATGTAACCCGCTGTTCATCCGCCTTCCAATAAATCATGCAGTTGTCGCTGCATACATCTATTACCTGATACGATAAACCAAGACCAGCTACAAGTTTCTGAACCTCGTAGTATGAACCAGGAGCTACATTATCCTCGGGTAGAATACCTTCTACAAAATCAGCAATCGCATCCACACAGTCTTCAGCCAAATTATAATATGTTTTAATGCCCATCAATCTTGTAGCAGATGATAAAGCTGAATGACCATCTCTGCAACCTTCGTACAATGGTTTCTTTCCAGCATCCAACATATCATAAAATCTCCTAGCTTGTGCATTGGGTAAATCTTCCCTTCTAAAATGATCATTTACCATCTCCTTAGTACCTACACCATAATCTACATCCGTTCTAATTGGTTCTTCTAATCTAACCGCTGGCTGAGGTTCGCTAGTACTACCATGTTTATAATCAGTTTCCCCATGATGATACCAAATTTTGTAACTTCGTGTAAACCCACTGAAATATAGATGAGTCCAAACATCTCACTCTTTAATAACCTTTCTATTTTTACAATTAGAGCAAGGACATCTTAACATACCTGTTTTTGCTTCCGGTTGTCGGTGAACTAACCCCATGAATTCGGTTATACCTCGTTGGTATTCTTCTGTAAGCAATCTCGTGTTCGGATCCAAATGAGGTCGATCGATCCAATAACGAAAATAATTTGAAGAAGACATGTTTTTTATGAATCAAATTCGTGTGTAAAGAGAGTAAGAGGGAGGATGAAGATATGGAGTGAATGAAGAGGAAGAGGGGTGCTTGTATTTATAGTTGAAATCCTGCCGACAGACCGATGAAATTCCGACGGAAACGGCTAGTTCGTCGGAATTTCCTCGGAATTTTTAAAATCCCCCAACGGCTCTCTAACGGCTATAATATATCCTCGGAATTCATCGGTTTTTTCCGAGGAATACGTTTTCCCTCGTTATTCCATAAGAATATTCCGACGGATTAATATTTCCTTGGAATTCCGTCGGTATATTCCGAGGAAATTTCGAGGAAACCAAATTTTGTGTTTCCTCGGAATATCCTCGAAAATTCCTCGGGATATTCCGAGGATTTCATTTTTCGTCGGAATGTCCGTCAGAATACCACTGTTTTCTTGTAGTGAAGGATCTTCGACCGCGGCCACGTCCGTTCGATTTGTCTCGACCACGGCCATGCTGGCCGTTTCCTTGGACGTGGTTGGACTCTTTATTGTTCTCTGTAGCGTGTGCATCAGGTAGTGAAGTTGATCCAAGTGGTCTCATCTGACTGTTTCTCATTAGTAATTCGTTGCTCGCTTGAGACAAGAAATAAGATTAGCATAGGTTTTGAAACCTTTCTCTCAGTACTGTTGTTGTAACAGCACATTGCTTGCACTGAAAGTGGAAAAGGTTTTCTCAAGCATATCATATTCCGTAATACTTTCACCACACAGTTTCATTTTAGAAACAATCTTAAACAATGCAGAGTTATATTCGTCCACAGACTTATAGTCTTGGATCCTCAGATTCGTCCAATCAAACCGAGCTTTTGGTAAGATCACCGTTCTCCGGTGATCATATCTCGATTTCAATTCATTCCAAAGATCTAGTGGATTCTCAATGGTTAGATATTGATCCTTGAGACTCTCAGCTAGATGATGAAGAATGGATCAAGATGGCTCTGTAACGTCCTTTTCATTGGCATTATTGTTCTCGATGATACACTCACCGAGTCCCTTGGATTTCAGGATGATCTTAGCATCGAGCGTCCACTGAAGGTAATTGTCTCCAGATAGATTTAGGACAGCAAAATTAAGGTTGTTGATTTTCGACATCTGAAGTTATAGATTAATATTTTTAGATCTTTTAGGAATAGTTTTTAATGTTTAAACGATTAGGGTTTTATGTTCAAACAATCAAACAAGCCTTCACAGCCAAGATCTATGCCTCACGGACAATGAGCAAGCCGCACGGCTATGGATGCAAACTAGTTCGTTTTTATGCATTTAGTTTGTCGTGTAATTGCAATCCTAACATGATTTGTTTCTATCAGTTCATGATGCAATCAAAACAGGCAAACCTATCGGCCAAGCAAAGATCAAGCCACACAGCTATTTGATTCAATTCAACACAATTCCTAGAATAAGTTCTAAGTGTAATTGCAATCAATCAATGTGATTAAGTTATGGTATGAATGCAACAAGTCCACACGGCCACGAGTATGATCAAGTCTAGAACAGTTTAACCTAATATGTAGTTTCAGAATTCAATTTTAAAATAATTTAAACTAGGTCATTAGGGTTTTAGTTTAAACAAGCTAAACAATCAGATTCGAGTTTGAACAATCCTAACAATATTTCTAGGTGTTCAAATCAACCAATCAATGTTCAATTTCAAACAATCAAAATCGATTTTCAGAATTAGAGTTTTAGGGTTTCGATTTTATTAACAAGCAATTTCAATTTCAGGATGATCAAATTCAATCTCAATCGATCAATCAATCAGTTTAATTAATCAATAGTTTTCGAATTAGGGTTTAGGGATTTCGAAAATTTGATCTTAGATCAAAGGGATTTGAGTTGAGATTCAAAATCTTTAAGGTTCTGATTTTAATTGATCAATGGATCAATCTCGATTTTTAGGGTTTGGGGATCGAACTTATAGAGCTTCGATTTACTCGCTTAGTGATTGATCTATTATCCTATTGCTTTCATCTTAGAGATTATTTTTTAGGGTTTCATTCCTTACAATCAACCAAATTCGATTCATTATGTTCTTAGAATTCGAAATACCTTTAGTTTAGTTGTTTGTAGAAACCGGACCACCAAGAATGAACCTCGAGCTTAGACACGATCGGGACGTGAGCTGGCTGGGACGCGATCTGGACATGAGCTGTCTTGGACGCGAGCTGGAACGGAGTCGCGAACGGATTAGGGTTCGTCGGTATCGTCGGGTTCGGATTAGGCTTCCAAAGCAAATAGGTGCGCACTGTATCTATGCGTGAGGGCGCGTCGGTGGTCAGATCGACAAGCGGTTTGCACTGACTAATTTGTCTCGGCCAGGGCTTCAATTTGATATCTTGATCGTTTTCTGGGTCCTCACGGTTTGGGAGAACGGCCTCTTCAAAGTTCCGAGGTAGATTCCTTTTCATTTAGGGTTTTAGGGTTTTAGCGATTTGATTTTAGGCTCAGGGTGTTAGAGGCTATCGTGCTAATAACGTGTTGTGAAACTTAGGATTTAGAACTGTAAGTTTCTATATATTATTAATGAATAAGTGTTCCCTTTATATAGGGGTTACAAGAGAGATAAATAGAAATACAATAATAGGAAATATTACAAATCATAAACATAAACGAATTAGGAAATAGGCAAGTTGTAGCCGCCTCTCTCTCCTCTCCAAGTCTCGCTGCCGCCTCTCTCTCTCTAGGGTTGGGCCGTCTCTCTCTAAGTGTATGAGCCGGTTATGGATCGGGCCGGTTATGGACATCCACCAACAGATTTATAACACTCTTAAAATTTTTAACCCTTTTTTTTCTTAATGAATGTTAAATTGTTATTCATCAAAAAAGATCATTTTTACATCAAATGCATACTATGTGATCTTTAGTAACCCCCAAAATGAACTCTAAAAACTTTAATGAACTTTACAGTCTTGTACTAAACCAAAACTGTAACCCACTCTCCATACCTCTTACTCTCTTTGATCTCATCAAACTTAGCTTATTCCTCACCCCTTTATCAACCAATTTCTTCAGCACTTCTATCGGCAAGATCTTCTCCTCATGATGCACCTTATTTCTCTCTCTCCAAAGGGTGTAAATTGCTATTTGAAATGCATATCTGATACATAACAATCTCTTCTTTTCCATCTTCTCATCTGATATCAAATTCACAATGGCATTCCACTCATTCGTATACACCTCCTTCAATATCCCTTTTACAAGAAATTCTCATATCTGTGGAATATGAGCACTCAAAAAAGAGATGATCTCTAGTCTCTTGAGCCGTTTTACAGAGGACACATATTGTGTCCACACCTTGACTCCATCTTGAGATTCTATCCATAGTAGATAGCCTGTTTAACAAGGCCAACCAAGTCATGAAAGCATATTTAGGTGTAGCTTGTGAAAACCAAACTCCCCGAGACCAACTACAAGGCGTCTTGGTTCTTGAATCATTGAAATCAGACTCTTACAGCCCATTCCAAAATAACGATAGCTTGAGTAGTGCTCAAAAAAGTGCGTCCAGCTCCGTATGCAGAGAGGGCACATGCTTCATTTTGTTCCTTATTCCTTTATTTTCAAAATATTTTCCCTTGAATATATAATAGAGATAAATCGTCTTATATTAGATGTCTTGAATCAGGAAAGTAAGGCTTCATTTATAGCTAACGGTTCTTTTGAGGCGATAAATTCTCATGTACAACCCCTCTCTGACAAGACCAGAGATAGAGAATTAGTAAATCTTCAAGTGTTATATTGATAGGTCCTGGAAAATCATTGATACCACAAGTGGTGTTTGATGCGTAGTACAATTACAAGACAAAACAAACTGATCTACCTGCCCTTCAGGAAAGCCATTGAGTAAAATAAAAGATAGGATTGTAGTTCAACAAAGCAACACCAGCTCTAATATCGAAGTAGTTAACAACATATAAAGAACATTAATGACAACAATCACAACATCAAAGATTCCTCCCATCATCCACTATACAGAAAGAACACCAACTTCTCACACACATAATATACACTGTAAAACCGGCAAAAGAAGATGATAACATCTCACTCCGGACCCTTGTCCCGTGGAGCTTCAGAATGCGTAGCATTATAGTCTTTTGTGTAAACCCGGTGCCTCCTCTCTCGAGAGTATATAACCCAAAAAACCAAAGACAGCATTACAGCAGTAGAGACCAACATAAGACCGACATAGATCCACTGCGTGTATCTCTTCAGTCCGGGGCAATGATCCCTCTCTATATCAGTGAATGTGGACCTCACGAAGTTACACCCTCGCAGATCTGCCAAGAATGGACCGTACTTGTACAGACCATAGCTTACGTTAACTGCTGCAGCCATCTGGGTGTAAAGCTTTGGTGTCATGCGTCCCTGCGTGCTACATGTTCCCACTGTTATAATTTGACATGTGTAATTCTTCCATACCTGCAATTAATAAGAATCATGAGACGGATTGTAATACATATTCTACTAGTTTTAATATATGATCTGTATTCAATTAGTTAGGCGTGCGGGTTCAGGCAGTTCGGAATTTCTCACTAGAATCTCGGTATTTAAATTTTATTACCGAAACTATCCGAAGTTTCTGGTTTATATTTCGGTTGAAAATTCGAGTAAATCCGGATAATTTTGGTTACCTTCGGTTCAAAATTTTGGATAATTCGGTTCGAAATTTGGTTAACAATTTTTTTCTTTTGAAAACCCGAACTAACCGATTACGAAACCGAACCGAAAACCAAATTCTTTTTTACAAACCAAACTTCTCACCGAACTAACCGAAATTTTGGTTCGGTTCAGCGGGTTCAGTTCAAAATGCCAGGCCTACAATATTTTGTTGTTCTGATTCTGAAACAAAAACGTGTAGTGTGTGAGAGATGGAAACTTAGGTTTACCTCTGTAGCATTGCTAAGATGGACCTCACCGGGCTGGCACTGGTGGTCAGAGAGATCAGCATTGAAGGGATTACAGAGCAGGGGCATTAAGGGACCAGACTGGTTGTAATAAAAGGGACGGGCTTGAGGTGGGAAGTTCCTGTTGGTCATTGTGTTGATGGCAGAGTCAAGAAGGTTAACCAACTGGTATGTCACAAGCTTCGACTGAGTCAATGTCTCTCTTGCGGTTGCATTATCAACGCATGGTAGAATATCGTCTAGAGCCGTGTGAGCTGTTGGGTGTTGGACCCATTGGTCCATCGCAACGCATGTATCCCCCACAACGCTGACAAAGTAGAATTATTATTATTATTATTATTTTTTGAATAAATGGTAGAAAGGGAAGAGAACTAACTTGTGTAGAATCAAAAATACACCACACAAGATGAAAGTACCGGTGACGAGAATCCAACCAAGGATCACCAACCTATATCCATTGTTAATCACAAGAGCTTATCAACATTAAAAAAAAAGAACCAACGGTGAAACAGAACATAAGAATGTGGGTACACTTACGTATACACAAGGCACTGCAGTCCAAAGATAGAGAGTACTGCATGTAATAACAATGACAATAATCAGAACGTTATCAACAACAATCCCTACACATAGCCAGACGACTTACAAAATCCGATAAATGCAAGGAAAAGCATCACAGCAGCGATGAGGATGAGAGCAAGTCTCCTGCAACAAAATAGAGACAAATTATAAGCAAAATAGAAAAAAGGGTGAAAAATAGATAACAATATGGTGGTAGTGGATTTTTTACATGTTGTTCAAGACACTTTGAATCTTGTCTTGGTTCTCCATTGTTTTGACAGAGAGAGTAGTTGCAGAGGAGTTGATTTTTCGCTGTATATCGTTGATTTTCGTTAAAACATCCCCAGGAAGAACCAAGGATTGCACATCCACCTTCTCCGCTGCGTTGAGATAATCTGACACGTTCCTGAGGTTTTCCGACGTGAAATTCGCTTGTCTCACCACATAGTCCAAAGTATCCGTCGTGCTGGCGTGAAACTTGCCTTGGCCCGTGTAAAGGAAAACACATCCCACACTGGAGATATCAAAACACAATATATCAAGAAACAAGAGGCAGTAAAAGAAAGGGAGAGAGAGTGTGTATGGAAATTTACATTGCTGCGATTGTGAAGGATATGAGGAGGATAAGAGAGAGAGCATAAGCAATCCGGGAATAGCCGTAAGGTTGACGGGCACAGCAGCAGTAGCAAAAGCAAATGAGAGACAAGGATAGCCCAAAGAAGACAAACCAGACTCCTGCTATAACTGCAAAAGGCAGCGCCGTATAAGCAACAGACTGCACCAAAAGCAAAAGAATGAGAAAGAATGATTAGAGCATGTCACAAGTATCCTCCAAAACTATAAATGCTAGTTAAATGTTTCCATTGATTAATTCATTATAATCATAATTAATAATCAAAATTTTAATTAAAATTAGGGAATCTAAGAACCAAGTCGGAAGCAGAAATCTGCTTATAAGCAAGCATGTCACAATTATCCTTAAGACTCGCTTTAAAGATAAAAACTTTTGATTGGTTACATAAATCATTCATCCATATTAACAGAAAACTAATTCAGTAAATACTAATCCAATTTTTCAATTGATGAAAGCATAATTACGTATTAAGAGAACCAGACTCCACTTAGCCAGAGGTTTTGATGGTAAAGATTTGAATTGGATGGACCACATAAATAAAGACACTCACAAACACATAATGGGAATTGCTTATGTTCCAGCCACCAGTGTAAAGCTTGAAATTTTCAGTAGGATCTTTTCTTTTGGTTCTCTTTGCAGCCAAAACCAAAGATGAGTTTTCTCCACTTTCCTCTGCCATAAACCTTCCTTCTACACTTGTTCTACCCCATTCCTCTTCTTCTGGAACAATCCAATTCAAATCTCTTTTTTTTAGAGATTTAATCGATAATTAATCAAAAATTTCAAGAAACCGACGATTATTGTCCTTACCAGCAATCGATATTCCTGCGGCGACAAGAAGAAGTGAAGAAAGAATACAAATAAGTAAAAACACTCTGTTAGATCTGGAACACAACATAACGCTGTTTTTGTTTTTGTTTTTGTTGTTGTTGTTGTTGTTTTATTCTCTCGGTTCAGTGTTTTTATGTTTTTATCGAATGGGGATAGAGAAACAATTGCAGACGTATTAAGAACACGATTGCTTGATTGATTTTGAGATGCCGCTTGGCGCGGTTCTCTTGTCTTCCTCGAATCACACTTCCTTTATTTTTTTTTAATTATTTCCCCATTTCCAAAGTAGTTTTTTTCATGTGCATTCCCACAGTTTTTAATCCTTTTCAAAAGATGCTCCGCTCATTTCCTTTTGTATTTAATCAGTTTCTTAATGTAGCGTGTACTTATTCTACAGATATTTAAGTTTAGTTCTAATTTTCTCTTCGAACCTTTCCGTTTACATTTCCGTAACTGTTTAGCGTTAATTTGCTGTGCGAATGGAGAAGTCACACTTGGCGACTTTCACTCTCAGAAAATGAAACTTTTTGTCGATTTTTAGGAAAGATAATTGTCCGTGGCACAAAAGAAAAGGAAAGATAATTGTCCCATAATTTCTTTCGCCACGTATTCTTGACGGCATTCGGAATGTTAGTAGTTTGGTAAAACGAGCGTAACTTACCTAAAATACGACAATATGTGTTCAATTTATATGGTGTTACAAAAAATTACTTTTAATATAAAACTAGTTTAAGATGAATGTTATATAAAAATATTTTATATATATTATTATTTATTTGTGTTCATTTATATATATTTTTATTATCATTTATATTTATTTGTATTATTATTTATTTATATAATTACATTAGAGTAAGCACATAAATCAAAATAATATATTTTATTTATTTACAATATTTTTTTGGTAAATAAATCAAAACAATCATTTTTATGGTATATAACTAAATTTCAATGATATGGACATAGATATATAGTATATTTTAGTATAAATATTTATTATTGAGAATTCATACTCATATGATAAACACAAAATTTTTAATGTGCGATTTTTTAATGCAAATTTCAAAATTAAAATACTAAGGTTTCAATACTTTTTCAATAGAAATTTAGAAATTATCATATTTAAGTATTTTTTTCTATGTTATATAGTTTACTTTTAAACTATATTTAATATATAATGTAAATTTCTAGTAAATAAGGCTTTATATTCATACGATTTATGATTATTTGTATCTTTTTATTACCAAAAAAGTTCAACCATTGATCACAAAATTTAGTGTGAGACATTTAACGTTTTTAGTAATTTATAGTCATTTAAAAAATTCAAAATATAGCATATAATTTTTTTTTATTATATGGTTAATGTGATTGCTTAATATATTTTAATAATATAAAATTTAACAAAAAAAAGCTAAGATACAAAAATTATTATCAAATATTTATTATTCATAATTATTAATTGTCATATATACTTTAATCATATTAGACAATTTCGTAGCTTTTTATTTAAGTAAAGTGCGAGAATATTCTTTTGTGCACTATTTATCAATTTAATAGTTAGTTTAATAAAAATTATAATATAAGTTAAGATGAACCAACCTATTTCTTTAAGAATTTTGAATTTCATCCTCAATGTGACACGTGGATAAAAAACAATATTGTAATGTTTTTCAATTAATACTAGGAGTTAATCCGCGCTACGCGCGGAGCTATTTTGATTTTTAAATGTTAACTATATTGCTATTCATTTGGACGTTGTATTCTGAACAACAACAAAATTCTAAATTGTATGTTTGTGTGAATAGTTATTTCTTTTGAAAAAAAAACAGAAAACTATACATTTTCATATAGATGTTTCATATAGTTTTCCATTTTTTATATTATATATTTACTTATTAATTAATTTTTCTTAATTTGTAGGGCAATTCTTTCAAATAGTCGTTTTTCAGTTTTTGTCACAAAATAGTCATCAATAAAGAAATGACCAAAATAGTCCATTTTATTTTAAATTTTTTTATATTTCATTTTTATTTTTAAAATTCTGAAATCATATCCACAAAACTCCACCCCTTAACTCTAAACTCTAAGTCTAACTTATTTAACCTTATAGCATAAATGTATTTTTACTCTTTAAAAATGTTTAATTCAGATAAATGTTTAATTTAGTTTTTCTATTTTTTATATTTTATATTTACTTACTGTTTATCTTCTCTTATTTTGTATAGTTATTTATTCTAAATTTCTTGCTTTATATCAATCATAATATTACGATATATACTTAATATAATATTTTATTTCTTATATACTATATTTACTTCTTATTTATTTTTCTTATATTTTATATTTACTCATTATAATATATAACATTTCTATATGATTAATATTACTAACAATAATATTAAAATATTACATATATTAAATTATAAATCTATTATAATATTAGAATAAAAATAAAATATCATAATAATATTACTTATTATTTATTTTTATACTAATATTTTTATGTCTTTTTTTTTACATCAATCATCTACAGACTCATGCTGACTCTGTAAACCAAACCGGTAACTCTGTCCATATGAACGACGAAAGACGGTTGTTTCCTAGCACTGTGTGCTAAACTATCCGCCTTTTGATTTTCCGTATGAGGTACATGAACGATCTCTGAGTTTAGAAAGCTTCTTTTCAGCAGCTTAATGTCTTCCTGATAATTGTCAAACACTGGCCATTCTTCTGGTTCCGAAACAATCTTTACCAATTGAGAACAGTCTGTCGCAAATGTGACATGAAATTGCCGTAAATTCCTCATGCATTCCATTGCCCATATTAGCGCTTCTACCTCCGAATGAAGAGGTGAAAGACTTGCCCGAACATTCTGTGCCCCTAGCAATCCATCAAAACCCGCTAAAGTGATGTACCAACCTTGTCCTGAGAATTGTTCTTTATCTTTCCATGAGCAATCTATGAAACACCATTTTCCTGGTATTGTTGGTACAATTCTTTCATGTACTTGATTTGCAACCCTCTGATTATTTGCTACATGTGTCTCCGTCCAAAGTGTTGATTCTAATTCTGCTAGTTTAAGCGTATCTCTTGGATCAACATCCAAATTGCTAAAAACTTTGTTGTTTTGACCTTTACAATAATTACATTTTAAGATAGATGTTTAATATTTAATGTACTTTTTCCATATTTTAAAAATTGTGCATTTACTTATTATTGTATATATAATTCATATATTTATATATTTATAATATTTAATTATTATTTATTTTTCTATATATTGATTATTTCTCTTTCTTATACTTTATATTTAGTTAATATCTATATTTTATATTTTAAGATAGATGTTTAAATCTTAATGTTTTTTTCTTTTTTTAATGTAAAACAGCAATGTTTAATTGAAGAAACTTGGATAAATAGTCAAATAGTTATATTTACGTTTTTTTCTTTTTTTATAAAATGGTAATGTTACATTATGGAGATAAGCCGTTTTTTTTTAGTGAAAAATAGTAATCTTACATATGTTTAATGTAGTTTTTCCATTTTTTTATGTTGTATGTTTACATATTATTGTTATTTTTAAATGTAAAATGGTAATCTTACATATGTTTAATGTAGTATTTCCATTTTTTATGTTGTATGTTTACATATTATTTATTATTTCTGAAATTATATATAATGTTTTTTTTTACAAAATTGTAATGTTACATTATGGAGATAAGCTGTCTTTTTTTTAGTGAAAAATGTTAATCTTACAATATGCTTAATGTTGTTTTTCCATTTTTTATGTTGTATATTTACATATTATTTTTTTAAAATAAAACTGTAAAATGGTAATCTTACATATGTTTAATGTAGTATTTCCATTTTTTTGTTGTATGTTTACGTATATTTATTATTTTCGAAATTATATATAATATTTTTTTTTTATTATAAAACTGTAATGTTACATTATGTAGATAAGCCGTCTTTTTTTAAGTGAAAAATAGTAATTTTACATATGTTTAATGTACTTTTTCCATTTTTTATGCGGTATATTTACATATTATTTATAATTTTCGAAAATTAATAATATTAAAATGTAAAACTATATTTTATGCCACGTGTCATCTTTCGGGAGAAGTTTTTTTTTGCCGATGTGGACGTTCTATGGAGCATTAAAAGGTCCCTTTTATTAGTAAAGTTTAATATAGATGTTTAAATCTTAATGTTTTTTTTCCTTTTTTAATGTAAAACACCAATGTTTAATAGAAGAAACTTGGACAAATAGTCAAATTGTTATATTTATGTTTTTTTCTTTTTTTGTAAAATGGTAATGTTACATTATGGAGATAAACTTTTTTTTTAGTGAAAAATGATAATCTTACAAATGTTTAATGTAGTTTTTCCATTTTTTTATGTTGTATATTTACATATTATTGTTATTTTTAAATGTAAAATGGTAATCTTACATATGTTTAATGTAGTATTTCCATTTTTTATGTTGTATGTTTACATATTATTTATTATTTTCGAAATTATATATAATGTTTTTTCTTACAAAATAGTAATGTTACTTTATGGAGATAAGCCGTCTTTTTTAGTGAAAAATGGTAATCTTACATATGTTTAATGTTGCTTTTCCATTTTTTATGTTGTATGTTTACATATTATTATTTTTAAATAAAAATGTAAAATGGTAATCTTACATATGTTTAATGCAGTATTTCCATTTTTTATGTTGTATGTTTACGTATATTTATTATTTTCGAAATTATATATAATATTTTGTTTTTTTTATTATAAAACGGTAATGTTACATTATGTAGATAAACTGTCTTTTTTTTAAGTGAAAAATAGTAATTTTACATATGCTTAATGTAGTTTAAATTATTATATTATATAATTGTGTATTTACTTATTATTATATATATAATTCATATATTATATATTTACATTATTTACTTATTATTTATTTTTCTGTATATGTATTTTCATTTCTTGTACTTTTTATTTACTTAATATCTCTATTTTACATTTTAAGATAGATGTTTAAATCTTAATGTACATTTTTCGTTTTCTTTAAATTGTATATTTCCATTTGTTATACTTTCTATTTACGTAATATCTTTATTTTAAGATATATTTTTAAATTTTAATGTAATTTTCCATTTTTAAATTATGTATTTACTTATATCATATATTTACTTATTATTTATTTTTCTTTATATTGTGTATTTCTATTTCTTATACTTTCTATTTACTAATTATTTTATATTTTAAAATAGATGTTTAAATACTAATGTACTTTTTCCATATTTTTAAATTGTGTATTTCCTTTTTTTATACTTTCTATTTGCTTGATATTTATATTTTACATTTTAAGATAGATGTTTAAATATTAATATATTTTTTTCATTGTTTTTAAGTTATGTATTTCTTTTTCTTATACTTTCTATTTACTTAATATCTATATTTTACATTTTAAGATAGATTTTTAATATTTAATGTACTCTTTCCATATTTTAAAAATTGTGCATTTACTTATTATTGTAAATATAATTCATATATTTATATATTTATAATATTTACTTATTATTTATTTTTCTACATATTGAGTATTTATCTTTCTTATACTTTATATTTAGTTAATATCTATATTTTATATTTTAAGATAGATGTTTAAATCTTAATGTTTTTTTCCATTTTTAATGTAAAACGACAATGTTTAATAGAAGAGATTGGACAAATAGTCAAATAGTTATATTTATGTTTTTTTTTCGTTTTTTATAAAATGGTAATGTTACATTATGGAGATAAGCCATTTTTTTTAGTGAAAAAAAGTAATCTTACATATGTTTAATGTAGTTTTTTCATTTTTTTTATGTTATATGTTTACAAATTATTGTTATTTTTAAATGTAAAATGATAATCTTACATATGTTTAATGTAATATTTCTATTTTCTATGTTGTATGTTTACATATTATTTATTATTTTCGAAATTATATATAATATTTTTTTTTACAAAATAGTAATGTTACATTATGGAGATAAGCCGTCTTTTTTTAGTGAAAAATAGTAATCTTACATATGTTTAATGTAGTTTTTCTATTTTTTATGTTGTATGTTTACATATTATTTTTTAAAAATAAAAATATAAAATGTTAATCTTACATATGTTTAATGTAGTATTTCCATTTTTTATGTTGTATGTTTACATATATTTATTATTTTCGAAATTATATATAATATTTTTTGTTTTTTTTTATAAAACGGTAATGTTACATTATGGAGATAAACCGTCTTTTTTTTAAGTGAAAAATGGTAATTTTACATATGTTTAATGTAATTTTTTCATTTTTTATGTTGTATGTTTACATATTATTTATAATTTTCGAAAATTAGTAATATTAAAATGTAAAACTATATTTTATGCCACGTGTCATCTTTCGGGAGAATTTTTTTTCGCTGATGTGGACGCTCTATGGAGCCTCAAAAGGTCCCTTTTATTAGTAAGGATATCATTGTTATTTTCGAAATTATATATAATGTTTTTTGTTTTTTTTTTATAAAACGGTAATGTTACATTATGGAGATAAGCCGTCTTTTTTTTAAGTAAAATATGGTAATTTTACATATGTTTAATGTAGTTTTTCTATTTTTTATGCGGTATGTTTACATATTATTTAAAAATTAGTAATATTAAAATGTAAAACTAAATTTTATGCCAATAAAATGTAAAACTAAATTTTATGCCACGTGTCATCTTTCGAGAGAAGTTTTTTTGCTGATGTGGACGCTCTATGGAGCCTCAAAATGTCTCTTTTATTAGTATAGATGTTTATCTTTTCTTATTTTGTACATTTGTTTATTCTAAATTTCTTGCTTTTATATCACTGATAATATTACGATATATATCTAATGTAATATTTTTATTTCTTATATACTATATTTACTTATTATTTATTTTTTCTTATATTTTATAGTTATTTATTGTAATATTACGATAAATATTTAATATAATATTTCTATTTCTTATATTGTGTATTTAGTTATTATTTATTCTACTATACATTTTTCATATATATGTTTAATTTAGTTATTTATTTATTAATTGTATATTTACTTATAATTTATTTTCTTTATATTGTATATTTACTTATTAGTTTAATGCAATGTTTCTGTTTATTTATTTATTTATTATTTATTTTTTCTTATATTGCAAATTTACTTATTATTTATTTTCTATTTTTTAAATAATAATGACACGTGTCATATTTCGGGAGAATTGTTTTCGCTGATGTGGACGCTCTACGGAGCCTCAAAAGGTCCTTTTTATTAGTAAGGATTTTATATTTTAAAATAGATTTTTAAATACTAATGTACTTTTTCCATATTTTTAAATTGTGTATTTCCTTTTCTTATACTTTCTATTTGCGTGACATTTATATTTTACATTTTAAGATAGATGTTTAAATATTAATATATTTTTTTCATTGTTTTTAAGTCATGTATTTCTTTTTCTTATACTTTCTATTTACTTAATATCTATATTTTGCACTTTAAGATAGATTTTTAATATTTAATGTACTCTTTCCATATTTTAAAAATTGTGCATTTACTTATTATTGTAAATATAATTCATATATTTATATATTTATAATATTTACTTATTATTTATTTTTCTACATATTGAGTATTCATCTTTCTTATACTTTATATTTAGTTAATATCTATATTTTATATTTTAAGATAGATGTTTAAATCTTAATGTTTTTTTCCATTTTTAATGTAAAACGACAATGTTTAATAGAAGAGCTTGGACAAATAGTCAAATAGTTATATTTATGTTTTTTTTTCGTTTTTAATAAAATGGTAATGTTACATTATGGAGATAAGCCATTTTTTTTAGTGAAAAAAAGTAATCTTACATATGTTTAATGTAGTTTTTTTATTTTTTTTTATGTTATATGTTTACAAATTATTGTTATTTTTAAATGTAAAATGGTAATCTTACATATGTTTAATGTAGTATTTCTATTTTCTATGTTGTATGTTTACATATTATTTATTATTTTCGAAATTATATATAATGTTTTTTTTTACAAAATAGTAATGTTACATTATGGAGATAAGCCGTCTTTTTTTAGTGAAAAATAGTAATCTTACATATGTTTAATGTAGTTTTTCCATTTTTTATGTTGTATGTTTACATATTATTTTTTAAAAATAAAAATATAAAATGTTAATCTTACATATGTTTAATGTAGTATTTCTATTTTTTATGTTGTATGTTTACATATATTTATTATTTTTGAAATTATATATATTATTTTTTGTTTTTTTTTATAAAACGGTAATGTTACATTATGGAGATAAGCCGTCTTTTTTTTAAGTGAAAAATGGTAATTTTACATATGTTTAATGTAATTTTTTCATTTTTTATGTTGTATGTTTACATATTATTTATAATTTTCGAAAATTAGTAATATTAAAATGTAAAACTATATTTTATGCCACGTGTCATCTTTCGGGAGAATTTTTTTTCGCTGATGTGGACGCTCTATGGAGCCTCAAAAGGTCCCTTTTATTAGTAAGGATATAAGGTATTCAAACTTTTTCTATAATCAAAATTTGTTTGGTACGAAAATATATTATTGCCGTTAAATTAAAAGAGTTTCTTACATAAATTGGTTTAGTTTGATTTTTATTTATTTTAATCAATTATACTAAAATAACGTTGTTTTAGTGCTTTAGTTAAAACAAAATTATTTTGCACTTGTAGAGAATCAAACTTTGGATCAAATCGCAATCACAATGTAACTCATCTTCTCAAATCAGAGACAGAGACAAAACCATTTGCTTTGCTAGATTCAGCAATCTCTGCGTTTGTGCGTCTTTGTAACTGTTTCTTAATAACTGGGGCAGATTTTTCACCAATCGCAAGTACGTGGAACGTCATAACTGTCAATGAACTAACTAACTCTTGTGGTCAATGGACTTACCCTTCTGGTCGATCTTAAGAGGATCCAAGACGTTGTTTGAGAAGAAAAGGTGTTGTTGCACAGAGTAACAAAGCGCTTTGTACTCTTCTTGTGTGTCTGACCTTTGTTTCGGGGACATGATTCAGAGGAGAGAGCTGTAGATTTACAACCAGAGCAAGTTATTGGAATTACATCAGGACAACATTTGACTGTATGACCAATCTCTTTGCAATGGGTACAAGCCAAGGGTATCTACGGATTGGATACAACCACTTTGCTGATATCTCTAGACTCAAACTGAACGCTAACCGCCTCTAGAAGCTGTTTCTTTAAGCTGATAAGAGTAAGTACTTTAACTACCTCTAAATAAGTTTTGTTAATTTGTTGTTGATGGGGGGAGATAGTTAGGTTCCCAGCTAAGCATGCGATACGTTCAAGACCGTCTTCATTGAATAACTGGAATGGAACATTAAGTAGCTTAATCCAGATATGGGCAGAGGTGAGATCTGGTTTATCAGGAATGTTTTCAAGCTCCCATTGAGCAACAAACATTGTTTGTTTGATGATGATCAATAAATTTAAAATTTCACTAAAAAAAACATTGTTTGACCTTCAATCTACCATAGCCGCTGGTTTATGACTCAGTTTTGAGTTGTCGAGTTTGGAATATGGAACAGTAATGCTTTTCCTTCAAGTTTGGAGACTGTAATGTCGCGGAGATGTTTGCTCCAAATACCATTGACAATGTTATGCATGAAGCTTTAGGCCTGACGGTCCGAGAATAGAATTTACCGATGACAATAAACTCCCCATGATTTCTTGTTCTTTTCAATGATGGAATTTGAGAATTTCAAGCGCATTTCACTAGAAAGAGCGTGAATGATGTACCATATTAAGTTAAAAGAACAGATGACAAAAAAGAACTGTGTGAACGCATGTAATTCGTTTCGTTGTGGACGGTTATTGTAGATTAGAAATAAGAACTAGTCAGATAAAACAATATGTATCTGATCCGAATGACTAAGGTGAACTTTTAACCCTAGTTGCATGTCTTAGGTCATTTCATGCCTACTCGGATCAACTTGTTTTGCATCCTAATTTCTACATACAAGCTCACCTTTTAAATTTTGTCAGAACGAGCAATACTCGAATGATAGAAGAAACAAATAGCCCCATAAGTTAGAGCATAAGAAAATAGTTTGTATATTTAGCACGACAGATACCCCAAATTGAGTACCTTAGCTACATATCGTTTTCCCAACACTAAACAAAAACCACTAATACTTGAGATCTATGTTGGCTTCAAGTTGTGAAACAGAGCAGCCCATCGTGTGTCATCGTCTCTTTTACTGTACTCCACATAGACACTTGGGCTCGGTGGTCTTCCTTTCAACGGCCCTGATAATTTCAGCCGTTCGTTTAAGTTTCCATCTAACTGTCCCGACACAACAGGGCTTCTGTATGCTAATACGAGTCTTTCTTGGACACTTCGATCCAACGGTCCGGATAGGTTCATGCTCCGGTTAGCTGGAAATTTTGTTTTCTCTTGCATTCGGTGTTTTAAATCCAACGGTCCAGATTTGGCGATCCTCTTTTTCCTTATCACAGGCAATCTCTCCACTTGGAACTCAGCTTTTTCGTTATTAGCTTTATTATTTCCTGAAAGTTTTCAATCAACATTCTTATTTGTTAACATAAAAAGTTTTTAACTAATACCACACTAGCAATAAACCGTAATTATCCGGACAATTTTTTAGAAGCAGATTACTTTGCGAGTTTCTCCTACCTTGTCACATGTTAATGTACAAATATGAACTTCTTGCTTCATTCATACATGCAGTCTGGTTCGTGTACCAGACTAATATAATAGGTTCCGTCTAGTTATATCATTTTTTTTTTTTTGACGAAAGCGTCTAGTTATATCATCTATATAGCAAATCCGTTAAATTTACAATATATAGAGTTCTTGCTTCATTCTTATTCATCTATTTAATCACTTCAATTATATATATTTGTTCTTTTATAACCTGAAGCTTTAAAAGTGCGAATATTTAAATAACAAAACCTAAATGCATAAACCAAAACCGATTAGAGTTTCCTGATTAACAATAAAAAAATAATTACCCATTTCCATAACAAAATATTATTTTTGTAGTAGTTATCTATATAGAAAATCCTGTTGCAAAAAGTCGTGATTAGGTGCATTATCTTGACCTTACCACTCACAAACGCTTCTCCACGGCTGGCGGGTTCTGGCGACTGCTTCTCCTTCGCCGGTTCAACCACGGCGGTTCCTACGAGGAAAAGCCACTTGTTAAAGCGGCTACCAATACTTTTGGTCGCCTTAATGAGGACAGAGATGAGTTTGGCCGAGGCTGGACGACGGTGATAGTAGCTAAGTGTTTCTGTTTCTCTCTTCGAGAGCTTGAGAATCTCTTGGCGGTGTTCGGCCACATTAATGCCATGTCGCTTGAGAAAATTGTGGTTGAAAAGTGCGATGTCTTCACTCCTGAGCTTCTTCTGGGCGAAGATGAGTCCGTACTCGTAGCTTATGGTCGGGTCAAGGTCGGTTTTTGATAGCCACGAGAACCAATCCATCTTGTTTGTGTGGCTGATCTTATGGGAGTTTGAAGAGTAGTATATATGAATGTAAACATTTTCGCCTATTAAATACGAGGGACACACACATGATGGGAGACAGATAACTAAAGCAATATGTAGTGGTTGAGACTTTAGAATAATTTTGTTTTCCAAGCGCTCTAACCTTTCAGTGATTTAAGGAAAAACAAATATGTGATACTGAAAGAGCTCACATCACAGTTTGAAAATAATAGCATTTTCATTTATAAAAAGATAAGATTACACGGACCTTGCTTCGCTTATTGGTGTTTATCATGGTTCTAAAAATAATTCACATAAATGAGAACTGATATTCACTTTATGTTAAAATGAGCATCATTAAATGATCTTCAATTGAGGATCAACGGATTGAACCACCTATTTCCTATTTGCACATGTGGGGAATAAGCTAGTGCAAATAGAGTGGGTACTTTTCCCAAACAACGGATCGCAAGTTATCTATTGCTTCCAAGTAAACAAAAAATCATAAAAATAAAAATCGTACTCAAAGTCGACTATAACTCCTACAAGATGGACCACAATGGTTAACTAATCAACAAATAAATTTGGTAGAGCAGATGCACAGTAGTCAATGCTCCACTCCCTAATTTATTGGCCGAAAGTAATCCATTATTACATTGAAGTGGGTAGCCCCAAGTGGTACCTGTCTTTAACCCAACCTCTACCTATGTACCTCACTCCTCTCGCTCTCTCGTTATCTCGCTTTCTCCAACTTTACTTGATTTGGTGAACATGTTTTGTATTAGTCTCCGCCTTTCACATGGTACTAGAATATTAGGTAAACTGATTAATTTTGAAGTATAAAACATTTTTTAAACAATACACGATGGGAAATTATAGTTATCACACAAAATATTTTGAAAACCGTATCATTTATAATATACAAAATTTTAGATAATTTATTTTCTTTATACATAATTATAAATAACTTATTATTTATTCTGAATATGTTTAGATACTAAGCTTTTAGATAGGAAAAGAAATACTCTCCGACTGGTGACCTTTTCGGGAACACGAGGAACGAATAGAAAATGAACGTATAGGAATAAAATTGCAGGAAAGAAAATGAATGTTTGTTCCTTATCAAATTTAACAAGAAATGTTTTTGTTCTATATTTCTGTACAAAAAAAAGAATGAGGAGGAACAAAAAGGAAAAACTATTCCTTGTGAATGATGATTTTTTTTTAGAATATTAAAGAATTCAATGTTCTTTTTCGTTCCTTGGTCACCATTCAAAGCCTCCATGTTTTTGCTTTGGACAACTGAAAGCCTTACAATTATTTATTTTGAAGTCTTCAATGCAAAACGAAACCAACCAGAAAAAAACTTGATGATTTTTATGACACGGATGTCCAAGGATACTGTGGCAAATTGTGAGAGAGATGATAGCAGAGAAAAAAAACTGGAGTTTGAAAGATTATTCAAGTGGAAAATAAGAAAGTTTCTGAATATAGAG
This sequence comes from Brassica napus, assembly GCF_020379485.1. NCBI lineage: Eukaryota > Viridiplantae > Streptophyta > Magnoliopsida > Brassicales > Brassicaceae > Brassica > Brassica napus. The sequence goes on from NC_063446.1 coordinate 34,526,192, forward strand.
ATCGTCAACACTCAATTCAAATCTTATTGGCACTCAATGACCAACTCCAACCACACACTAAATTTAGTATTGAAATAACATCAAAGCTTGTGTTTTGATATTCTTTTTATTTTTCATTTCCAGTCACAACACCAAATTTCACATTAAAAATAATATAGGCTAATTACCACATTAAAAATAATATTGGCTAATTAATAAATAGTAATTAATTTAATTTGCTAATTATCATTTTATATAAAATAAAATTCATAAATCAAAAATTTCTATTTTTCCAATTTTTATAATGTTTTAAAAACATTTCACATTTAGTTACAAATTTTAACTATTTAATAAATAGTATGATATTTATATCCTATTACTAAATATGAAAAACACAAAATAATTGGTTACCATTGTAACTATTTAATAAATACTAAATTAATTATATTATTAAAAAGTAATATAATATTTTACTGTTCAATGTAGTGAAAATAAAACGAAAAGTACAAACTACTAGGACACGTTTTAATTTTACAAATTTTGAATTAATTAATTAGACTATAAAAGAAAAGATTAAAATAAAGTATATATATATATATATATATATGGTGTAATAGTGTTATGGTGTAATACAATTAACAAAATACCAAATTTGATTAAGTAGTGCTATTTTTGGAGTTCAACTAGAGATGAAATTACACAATACATATATATATATATATTTTTTTTTGCAGTTTCATTAGCTTTATTTATAGCTTTAGATCAGCAAAGCGACCTATACTCAGAAGATTGAATGGGAAAGTTGGAATATAGAGAAACCTTGTGAACTGAAAGTGTTACGTAAAGATGAACACAGCCTATCTAGTCAACTATTACAGTAGATCCAGTGGGAAGCTTAGCTCTACGGTTACTAATGAATTTGGCATTATGCAATCGACGGTCATGAAAGATCATTACTTTCAGATCACAATCTCTCCAATCAGCCCAAAGAAACCATTCAGATCATTAACCTCTCCAATTCAGCCCAATTAACCTGGAAAGCAGTAAAAGTATGAGTGTGAAACCTTATAGTTTCCCTTGTAAATGTATCTTAGTCAAGTTACTTCTAGATCATTCCACAGCGAGCAAGCAGAAAGAGAATACTTTAAGCTAATTGATACTAATCATAACTGCCTCATCTAATATTACATATCTGTTCTCTTTCATTCATCGGGAGAGTAATGTGTGTTGTTGTGCAGTCTCCGGCCATGCACAAAGCTACTGAACATATGTAGGGCTCGTGAAGGCTGCGCATACGGCACCATATGAGCCGCCCCTCTCACCGTTGCAAACGTCAATAGCTTTCCGTACTCGGTGACCCAGCCACCAACCTACAACCACAAGTTTTCAACCTGTTTGAGACATGTGCAGGGAGGGGCAAGAGGTAAAATTAGAGAACTTACTTGATTTTTGTGGAACCAGGGTCTATAGGGAAGTGTGGTCTTGAAGTTGAGATGATGAGCGAGTTCTCGTACGAGAGTTCTTGAACCAAGAAGTGGTACAACAGCATCTTGATCTCCACTACAATATATAATTTTATATTTTTCTTTCATATATTTATAAATGTTACATTAAGTTATATAATTTATGTATAAAAATTAAAGATTATTTTAAATGATACTATGTTATTATTTTAGTAAGATATGTAATTTTAAGTATAACAAGCTTAGCTGCACAATACATGAGAAGGAGATAAAAGGGATCTTACCTGAAGATCCAAACAGGAGTTTTGTTCTGTATAATTCTCTTAAGAATCGGAAGCATGTTGATGCTCGCGTCCGTGTCTCTGTAATTCACCAGGCTGCTGCACATAGACCATTGGTAGGGTAAACGAGTGCGGTTGGCGTGAAGAGCTTGTTGGACCTCTGGGAGATTGAAATAGAACTTTCTCTCGTAAGTCATACAAACATCCACCCCCATGCTAATCTTAGTAGCCATTTGCTTGAGTTTGAGCTCTTGCTGGACAATAGAAGGGTAGCATACGTCGAGGAGAACGTCGTAGTTGTTGACGTATCCATTGATAGTGTCGGCTTCCTTGAGCGCATCACTACAGACCTGGCTCAGGTTATGGAGATTGGAAAAATCACAGTGGGTTGTGATTGTGCCTCTCGTTTCATCAGATATCATCCCATGCGACCAGAAGAACTCGTATGTAGCTGATGTGTCCCTCCCAAGCTCCAGAAGTGGATTCCCAATCTGATCAGAAAAAAAAAAAAAAAGAACCAGAGAGCAAAAAAATTGCAGGAAAGTCAATTACCCTGCCGCTAATAGTGTCTTCTTCTGAACAAATTGTTGTTTTTTTTTTCTTCTAATATTTACTTTATTAATAATTCAAGTTTTGGTTACAAGTTCGGATCAAACAAAATGGTCTAATTCAAAACAAAACTCTATTAGCTTTACTAAACCATCACACCGACACGTTCACTAAACAAATAAACTATGAGATTCGTAGACTATCAATCTTCGTTCTCTACCGTGTATTGTAACCACACGAGGGTGGCCTTCATCTCGTATGTAAATTACATTTAAAGTTGTAAAGACATATATGAAAGTAGTCCTGGTTTTAACAAGAATTAAGATTATCTGCTTACCGCAATGCCTTTGACATTGAACTTATACCCAGTTGAGTGTATATTGTAGCTGAGTATAGCATCTGCCAGTTGCGGTATGTAATGTCCTGCAATAAATTGTATATGAGGGTAGTGAAGTTGCATATTCAGATTAACAAGAAGAGCAAAACTTAGGAATCTCACAGCAGTTTCCTCAAACTAAGGATCAGAACAATCAAAGACAAACCTGCGTAGCTTTCACCAGTGAGAAAGAAGTCACGAGATTTCAACTCTGGGAACTTGTCGAACCATCTCAACAAGAAGACAACCATATCGCTTGCTGTTCAAAAAACAAAAACATATCAAGAAACAGCAGTGATATAACTTGAAAAAAAAGAGAGACTGAATTTTCACCAGTAGTTTCGTCTCCGGTGTTGTAATCAGAGCTTGTGTTGGAGTAAGACCATCCTACACCGGCCGGAGACTCCACAAAAAGAAGGTTAGAGGCTTTGTTCCAGGACATGGAGTTAATGCGGAGGCCACGGCCATCTCCAGTTGGGTAAAAAGGACCCAACTCAGTGAAAGCTCCTCCACCAACTGATGAACAACCTGGGCCTGCAATACTACCAATAACTTCAATAATAGATAGGTAAAAGTTTCAGGGAAAGAATAAAAAAGCACAAACCTCCATTAAGCCAAAGGGTTAAGGGTTTGGTGTCGGGTTGTTTGTCAGCTTCAACAAAGTAGTAGAAGAGACTCCTACCATTCTTGGAGTCCACATTCACATATCCAGCATATTGTCGGAATCCAACCTTTGGTTGACCGGGAAGCCTCACCACCAGATCTTCTTCCGGATACCCTTTTACGAAATTGCACCCCACTGTGACCACCATCAACGCCATTGTCACCGCCAATGCCCGGCATGATACCATGATCTGAAACAAGTCAATGTAACAAGTTATAATTTAAGGAGCATTAGCCACAGTTTTTCACAGATAAATTCAAAATACGATACAGAACATAGCAGTAGAAGACGACAAAGATAGTGAAGAGATTTACCTTGATTCCGTATTTTTAATCTCTTCTTCGATAAAAGTGAAGGGTTCTGGAAGAAGAAGAGCTAAAGTCTCTTTGTTTGGAGAGGAATCTGAGATGAATCTTCACTATAGTTATATCTCTCCTTCCTCTGCTCTAGATAAGGTATGCTCTCGAGCTCGACAAAACTTTTATTGGCTACCTAGATTCTTTTTTTTTTTTGGTGGGCAAAAGGCAGAAAAGCCTCCCTATATTATCAGAAAAAAATCGGACAACTACGACATCACTACATACCTAGGACGAGAAACGCCTAAGACATCATCCTCAAGAATCGAAATTACATCAGGTGGTACATAATCAAAACTATGAATTCCTAATGGTAAAGTAAAGGCATAGTTGGCTAACCCGTCGGCTAGACGGTTAGCTTCCCTATACACGTGATCAATTCGGACAATCCAGTCCTTTGAAAGATAGCCATGGCACAGACGTACCAGGAACGACAGTGGGTGAGTCTGCTCAATTCCTATCTTAAGAAATCCAACCACAACTGCGGAATCAACCTCTAGCTCCAACCTTGCGATCCCCCTTTCCCATGCCAATACCAGTCCATAATAGACCCCCCACAATTCTGCCAGTGGAGCAGAGCATCGACCAATATTCAGTGCAAAGCCTCCGCACCAATCGCCAAATTTGTTTCTCAACACCCCACCTGCAGTTGCATCACCAGGGTTTCCATGTGATGCCCCGTCTGTATTGAGTTTAATCCACTCATCTCGTGGAGCTTTCCACCCTATTCTTCTCTCCTCTCGTTGCGGTGCACGTTTCTGATCTCCTAGGGCGCATGTTGCTTTGGTCACCTCTGTTGCTTTCTCCTTGACAAATTTTACTCTGTCCCTGCATAATCGGGTGTCCCCAAAAACATTTCCGCACCTCCATTTCCACGCCCACCATACCGTTACTGCAAAAAAGGTGGACCATGTGCTCTCTCCTACCATCTGGTTATCCCCCAGGTTTGTAAACAGCCATTGGAGTAGTGACTGGGTAAAGAAAGTCTGTCTTTTACCCATTGGAACCACACGATTCCATATTCCTTCCATCGCCGAACAATCCCGAAGAACATGTAATACTGTCTCTGGAGCTCCCTTACAGACTTCACACGTATTCGTAGCTCCAAGATGCCGTCTGTATCTCTCACAATTGGTCATGATAACCTGCTGTCCAGCTAGCCACAGGAAACATCGTACTCTCTCCGGAGCTACCACCGTCCATATACGTTGATAGAACCTCTCCATGTTCTGTCTTGGTGAGACAACATAAGTTAACAGCCTGTAGGCCGACTTTGCAGAAAAGCTTCCATTATTGGTTCCTTTCCAAGCTACTCTATCCTTCGCTCCAGTTACATGATCAGGCACGACTGCAAGGAGCTCAAGTCGTTTATCCTCTGTAAGATACGGATCAATGTTCTCCAAATCCCAGCCAATGCCGTCCTTCCACAAATCTTTAATTAGTTGATTTTCTTGACCTTGTGGTAGAACAGATGTGATCGACAGTAATAGAGGATCATCCGATAGCCAAGTATATGACCAAAACTTAATTTGTCTTCCGTCTTCGAGTACCCATCTATGCCCTCGAACCACTACTTCTCTTAGTCCGAGACCCACACTTCTCCAAGTAGAAGACCAAGTTCCTTTAGCCATCATCCATCTCATATCTTTGAGATCACCTACGCTGTATTTCTTTCTCACCACCTGAGCCCATAAACTGTGCTCGTTGTTCATAACTCGCCATCCAACTTTTGCTATCAGGGCCTTATTCATCTCTTTTGAGCGCCGGATCCCTAAACCTCCTTCATTTTTCTGTTGACAAACTTTGTCCCATGCCACGAGATGAAGCTTTCGTCGGTCTGAGGAGCTCCCCCAGAGAAAGTTACACGCAAGTCTGTCTAGTCGGTCAAGAGTACTCTGTGGAAGCATAATGGTACTCATGGTATGTACCAGAATCGACGACAATACCGATTTGGTAAGTGTCACACGGCCCGCAAAGCTCAGCGTCTTACTCTTCCAGCCTGTAAGTCGAGATGAAACCCTCTCAAGAACCTCTCCAAAGGTGTCCTTGTTAATCCGCTTCTGCAACACCGGCATGCCGAGATATTTGCCCAGATCATGTGTTGATTGAATACCACTCTCATGACTAATCATTCTTCCCATCTCCCGCGAAACATTCAAAGAGAAGAATATTTTGGATTTCTCCATGTTGACTTTCTGGCCAGATGCTATGCAGAATCTTTCCGGTACACCTCTAATGACACGTATCTGAGCAACTGAGGCCTCCGCAAATAGTATAAGGTCATCTGCAAACAAGATATGGGATAACAACGGTCCTCCTCGTGATAGTCGTATAGGTTTCCAATTGTTCTCCACTACAGCTCGATCAATAAGGTGGCAAAGCCGTTCCATACACAGAACAAAAAGGTAGGGAGACAAGGGGTCTCCCTGCCGTAAGCCCCTCAGTGGCTTGAAACTATCAGTCATCTCTCCGTTCCACAACAGACTCATCGATAGTCCTGTAACACACTGCATAATCCACCCTACGCAAGTATCAGGGAACCCGACTGCCTGTAAAGTATCCTCCAAAAAATCCCAGCGTATTCTGTCAAAAGCTTTTTCGAGATCCAGTTTCAACAGCATCAAACCCTTCCTGCCCTTCTTCCGGCGCATTGAATGGACTGCTTCTTGGACCACCACTATATTATCTGTGGTAAGTCGACCTGGAAGAGAACTTGATTGCGCTGGCCCAATGATTTTGTTCATGATCCATTTCATCCTTCCCACCAATGTCTTTGTGATCGTTTTAAATAGGACATTGCAGAGGCTTATTGGTCTGAATTGCATTATTCTCTCAGGTCTCACAACCTTCGCGATAAGCACCAAGACTGCATTGTTTGTGTTCTGGGGTAATTCCCACGTTCTAAAGAAGTCAAGCACAAACTGAACCACCGAGCTTCCAACCGTATCCCAACATCGCTGGTAGAACACTGGTTGAAATCCATTCGGCAACATTACTGCCGCTGCAAATCGTGTTTATCCGCATATGACAGCGTCGCGAAGCTCCCCCGAGGTAATGCTTCCACTGACTGTTCCACATCATCCAAAGAATAAAGTCTCTTGTAGTAGGCGATAGCCAACTTCTCTAGCTCTTCTCCATCGGTCAGCCACTGCCCCTGCTCATCTTTTAGCTTCTCAATCATGTTCTTCCTCCTACGGATGATCGTGGAAGTGTGAAAGAATTTTGTATTGCGATCTCCTTGTGTGAGGAGCTTCTCACGAAATTTCTGATACCAAATAATCTCCTCCTGCTCCAACACTACATCGAACTCATTTGTCAAACTACTCTCCTTCTGTAGTAATTCATTCGTTGGATTACTTTCGATCATCTTTTGAACTTCCAGAATATCACTCAACAGTTTTTCTTTCCTTCTCTGAACATTACCAAACACTTCCTTATTCCATCTTTTCAGAACTCCTTGTAACTTCTTTAGCGCCAGTCTCGTATCCAGATTACTATCCCACGAGGCTGTCAATAGATCCTTAAACCCCTCATGAGTTAGCCATGCCGCCTCAAAGCGAAATGGACGATGACTCTTGTTCGTCTGTAGTATCGGCTCCAAATCAACGTATAATGGAGCATGGTCAGACGCAAGAAAAGGTAAGTGTGTGACTGTTGCCTCCTGCCATTTGAGTCGAGCATGGGGACAACAGAGAACACGGTCCAAACGCTTCGCAATAAAGAGACTCTCCGATCGTCCTCTCTTCCATGTAAATTGCTGACCTCGAAATCCCATATCAATGAGTGAACTGGCGTTTATCCAGCTCCCAAACTCTAAGGAATCTTGAGAAAGTCGTCCACTTCCGCCCATCCTTTCATCAAGCTGAAGGATCTTGTTAAAATCCCCACCAATAACCACTGGCTCGCTCGCTAGCTGAACTACTTCCTTGAGTTGTTCCCAGAGCCCGATGCATCTGGTTACAGTCGGTGCTGCGTAGACAGCCACCAAGATTAGAGTATCCACTCCCTTACTGATTCTAGCGTGAATAAACTGATCGGAGTGTTTCACGATTTCGACATCTCCCACATCAGATTTCCACAACAACCATAGACCTCCACTCTGGCCCACCGAATCCACACGAAAATTCTGATCAAAACCTAAGTTCTGACATATGCATCCGGCACGATCCCCTCCTGCGTGGGTCTCAAACACTGCAAGAACATCAGTACTATATTTCTTCAATAAGTAACGGATCGAACGTCGGAAATTGGGTTTATTTGCCCCCCGGCAATTCCACATAAGAATCTTCATCATTAACAAACACCAAATAGTAAGAAAAGCCGGGGACAACTGTTACGCCTCCTGAGACTCCATTATCTCCGATGGGACTTCATGCATACCTGCATCGTTTCCCAAATTCGCATCCACCACATCCAAGATCGGGTTCGACTCCGTACCCTTATCAGCCAATTGGGGAAGAACTCCATCTACTCTAACAGGGCTATCCTGTAGAAAGAGACCACCGGCATTCCCCAGATTATCCTGTTCGACTCTCAATCGTTTCCCGTTGCTTGACAGTTCAATCCCTCCTCCGGTTGGACCAAACACAAGCCCTCTCATGGGCTTTGACTTCGAGACTGATTTGGGCCTTGTGTTTTTGTTTTCCGGGCCTTTATATCCTCCTATTTGCTTCTTTATTATCGGTGGGTTTACTTTGGGTCGGCTCCCATTTGAATTTCCTGCCGAAAAAATCACTCCTGATTCGCGATTCACACTCTTCGTTTGATTTTTGTGAATCTGAATATTCGCATTTCCCTGAATAATCTCATTCTCCTTATTCTCATCTTGACCAACCACTTCTTGCCTTATCTCCGGAGATTCCAAATCTTCCATCAACCTTCCAAAACTGTTTGAAACCATAATATTCGATGTTTCCTTAATTCGAGGGATCTCCCGGAGGTTTCGGCCGGAACTCTCTCTCTTGTTCCCTGTCGCCGTCTGACTCCTCGAACTTTCCCCTCTCCTACCGGAATGACGTACCAGCGTAAACCCGTCCTCCTCCTGGCGTGCTTGACCTGAGTTACAATTAGAACCCTGAGGTGCTTCCGCCGGATTGGTTCTCTAAACTTTAGAGGTCCTGTCAATGGCCGTTCGCTCTTGGATTACATTCGGACACTTATGCACCAAGTGGCCAAACATCCCACAGCTAGAACAGATTTGCGATAGACCTTCATATGATACAAAGTATCTGTCTCCGTTTATCACTATCGAGCCCTTCAAAGGTTTTCTCAGGTTCACCTCAACACAAATCCTGGCGAATCTTGCCCTTTCGAAGTTCAACGTCGTTAAATCCACTTTGACCGGTTTTCCTAGCCCCTTAGCGATTCCCATCAAGATGGATTTGTGATAGAAATTGATAGGTATATTTGCCAACCGTATCCACACAGGGGTCGTTACGATATCATCATTTATGGGATCGAAGGATGGTGTCCATGCTTGTACCACAAGGTAACTCCCGAACACTCTCCAAGGCCCCCCTGCAAGCGCCGCCAAATACTCATCTTCTTCTCCGAACCTGATCATAAAGTATTGTCGCGGGAGGTCCATTACGCACATCGAGCCCTTTGGCTTCCACATCTCACGAAGCTTCCGGGTCAATACCGCGATGGAAGTAACTCGCCCCAGAACTTTAACAATCATGCAGTGTTTCCACAGCCCGTTCATGGCTTCTAGCACCTCTTGTTCAATCGTGATCACCGGTTCCCCCTCTTCTCCATTCGGAAGTTCCAGCCTGACTCTTTCTGAAACAAACGCATCGTCAATCAGCTCCTCCGGATTTGGCATCCCTCCAGCGCTCGAGCCCGTAACCTTCCTCACCCACGAGCCCGTCATGTCCGGAGGATCCCCCGGAGGACGCCCTTGGTCCACGAAATCATCCATGGCCGTATCGTGCTCGCTGCCACCCAAAACCCTAGAAACGCCCTTTTCGCCCTCCATTAATCTCTTGGCTACCTAGATTCTGTTCCAACCTTTTCAAAATACAGTACATAACTTTTTAGTTGACAATACAAAAAAAATATTTAATAAAGTTTATAATTTACATTATTCTAAAAATTGGTTTAGATGACGTCTTGAAATGCTTTTTCAAAAAAATTGATTTATACAACTTAGATTAATTTAAATCATACAAAATTGGGTTAAACCATTTTAAATCAGATTAATTTAAATTAATTTAAATCTGTTAAATTAAATAATAATGTTACTATGTTAGTACAAATCTAGAATTATGTCAGCTGAACATGTGGCTCATTTCATACCCAACATATCATGATATGTTCAATTCATACCCGACTTATATGGTCGTGATAAAACATACCTGAACTTTCAAAATTTTTAAATAACATACCTAATATTTATTTTTTGGTTAAATCATACCTCAGTCGGCACATCAGCCGACACATCATCTAATTTTGCTGATATATATGTTACGTCAGCTAATTTTGCTGACAAAGATGTCATGTGTACATTGTTTTGAAAAAAACAAAATAATCATTTTATAAAAATATTTTTTAGAAAATGTAAAATTTATAAATTTTTATCATTTAGTAAAACTAAGAAAAATTAATTAAATAATTAAATTTTAATCTTATATAAGAAATATATCCGTAAATATTTCGATCATATTATAATACCGTCCTTATAAGAGTTATATATGTTGTAATGTATCAAATTCAATACTTCTGTTGCAGTGTGTTAATCTTGATTAATCATGAATATGTTATTTACGTTTAAACAATTTAGGTTAACATATCATAAATATTTTAAATAGACACAACCATAATTAATTATGAATATGTTATTTACATTTAAAGAATTTAGATTAACATATCATAATTTTTTTAATAAACACAACCATAATTAATCGAGAGTAACACGAGTGCGATATTAGCAATGAATTTGAATAATTACAACACACATATATAACTCATATAAGGACCGTATTATGATATGATCGAAACATTTACAAATATATCTCTTATGTAATATTAAAATTAATTATTTAATTATTTTTGTTAATTTCATTAAATAATAAAAATTTATAAAATTTTACATTTTCTAAAAAAAATTATAAAACGACTATTTTTATAAATGTACATGTGGCATCTTCGTCAGTAACTGATATAACATCCAAGTCACCAAAATTAGATAATGTGACAGTTGATGTGGCGACCAATATATGATTTGGTTAAGAAAATAAACATCATATATGTTATTTGAATTTTTTTGAAAGTTTAGGTATGTTTTAGCACGGTTATTCAAATCGGGTATAAATTGAATATATTGCAATATGTTTGATATGAAATAACTTTTTTCTCGTATTTCTGACGACGATTGGAGGTTTAAAAACCGAATTGGTTCGATTTATTTTGATTAGTAATTTTTTTTTTTTTTTTTTTTGTTCAACGATTAGTAAATTTATAAAATCGGAAACACACAAGAAAAATGAAATTCTTGAACCGAAGCTAAACCAAAACCCGGTTACTGAAACTAGAGAGTCCATCTTTGTGCTGACCTTTTCAAACTTCCAACTTGATCCCATCCCACTGGTTTCCAAAAGCAATGGTCGCCGCCGCCGGAAACTCATCCGCCACCATGAAATTCCCTGCCAGTGGAACTCTTGCGTTCGTGAATTCAAAAAAACGAAAATCCCACAGAAACCCAACTAATAAATCCGAAAAACTCCTTCTGAGCGACCCACTGCTTCGCCGTCTCTCTTCCGCCGCCGCCGCGACCCGCTCCTTCATCCAAACCAACGATCTCTTCCTCCCTCCATCCCAGTCTCTCCGCATCGATTCTCTCCTCTCATCTCTCCCAATCGCTCCTTCCCACTCCACCTCCACTTCCAATTCCACGTGGTTCCACCGCTTCGTAAACTCCGCCGCAGAAAACGACGATCCTCGCTGGCATCACAGTTTCCGAATGTCGAAGCCAACGTTCTTCGAACTCCTCTCCGTCCTCTCCTCCTCCGATCTTTCGCCCCTTCCTTCATCCTCCCTCGCGGCTACACTCTTCCGCCTCGCTCACAACGCTTCCTACAGCTCTCTCGCTCAACGATTCGGGTTCGATTCCGTCTCCGACGCTTCCCGCGCTTTCTTCACCGTCTGCAAGCTCGTGCACGAGAAACTAGGGCAGCTCGATGATCCCAAACCTGATTATTCCCCTCGATTGCTCCCGAATTGCTGCGGCGCGTTAGGATTCGGGAGATTCGATGTAGACGGGGAGCTTCTCGAGTCGCTGATCGTTCAAGCATTGGTCGATTCCGCCGGTAGATTCGCAGATATCTCAGCTGGATGGCCGAGCACGATGAAGCCAGAAGCTATCCTCCGGCAAACCAAGCTTTTCTCCATGGCGGAGGAGGAATCTAGAAGCTTCTTGAACGGAGGAGCTCCGTGCGAACTTGGAGACGGTGTATCGGTGCCTCGTTACATTCTCGGAGATTCTCGTCTTCCTTTGTTGCCGTGGCTCGTGACTCCTTACAGTTCAAACGAGGAGGAAGAAGATAGTTTCGAATTCAACAACGTGGCTCGCGCTGCGTTGCGTGCCGTTGAGATTGCGTTTGCTAAGGTTCGAACCCGGTGGCGGATTCTCGATAGGAAGTGGAAACCGGAGATGGTCGAGTTTTTGCCGTTTGTCGTGACTACTGGCTGCTTGTTGCATAATTTTCTTGTGGATTGTGGAGACGGTGATTTACAGGAAGAGTGTGTGGTGGCTCGTGATGATAGTGAGATGATGAAAGATGATGAGTGCGAGGAGGACACGAGGAGGTATGAAGGAGAAGCATATGTTGGGTCGAGCAGGATCAGAGATGCTATTGCAGAGAACCTGAGCCGGGTGACTTCGTCCGAGAATTTGTAAATTGTGCAAGTCCAGTTTAGTATGCAGTTTCTGGCTCGCGGTTAATAGATAACGTACGTTGATGGTTTATGAAATGGATTACACTTACAAGCTTTCCTTTTTAGTCTGATCTTGTAAATTGTGTAGAAGATGAACTAGAGATTTTCTTTTTTGTCACAGTTTGTGGGATCTAGGGATGAATCTTTGCTCTCCGTCTCCTTGTTCCCAAGTCAAACTTCCTTGTTGACTCCCATTTCCTCCTCTGTTTCCTTCTTCTGTTCTTGCTCATCTCTTCCATTCTTCTTGCGGAAGTACACTTTCTGTAACATATCTATTCTCATATCCAAACCCAATTGGATAACATTATCGAGCTCATCATGAAGAAGAACTTTTGATTTCGATATGTTAATATAATAGTATAATGAGATAGCTGATAGATTAGATAAGGAAGCTCGTATTAAGAAATCCTTTTATGTTATTTCATGGTTGTAGTTCTTTTTTTTTTTAACATTTGGCTTTGATTGATAAAACTGAGAAACATACAAGGGTAAAATCTAAAAATCAGTAGAAACACCTTAAATTCTCGTAAACATGGTTCACAAGAAGGAATCGCAAACCCAAACAACAGTTAACACATACAAAAATTACAATAATCACTAGATTAATTTGCACTGCTACATTTAAACGACTAAACCCATAAACAATCTTTGAGAAAGAGAATAAAAACTAGACCTCTAAGCTTTGAAAACCACACAAGAGAGAGTAAGTGATGCACTGGTCTTCACAAAGAAACAAGACTAAACATATCTAAACTTCCGGTTCATGGTACCAAGCAAGAACCACTACAAGAGGAGACCAAAAATGATTTTGGCGACCGTGGAATAAAAATGACGAGGGTAACCATGGAACAAAATTCAAATTTGTAAGTTTTTAATTAAAGATTTATTTAATATAAAAATATATTTGGATTAATTTGTAAGTTTTTAAAATACATATCATTATTAGAATTAATAATATAAGTATTAATAATAGAATATACTTAGAATATTCTATTTTGAGGTAAATGACGAAGGCAACCATGGAACAAAATTAAAATTCATTTTGAAGGAAATTTCGATGACAACCATTAGTTCTTTAGAGATATTTTTAGGGGGGTGTATTTAACTATGAGTTTTAGAAGATTTTGGGTTTTCTTTAAAATCTCATGTTATTCAACTAGTGATTTCGAAATATTTAATCAAATCTCGTGTTATTGAATACGGAATTTATGTAAAATTATTAAAATCATTTGAAATCTTCCGTTATTGAATCAACTACTTATAAAACTTAAATCAAATCCACTGTTATTCAAAACAAATTATCCTTTTCAAGAATTTGTTAAAAACAGGATTTCGGATGACTTTGCACCCTTTTTTACTTAAAAATAGACATAGTGAAATACCACATCTATCATGTGTTTTTTGATGAGATTTTTTGAAGCTACGGAAATATTCCAGTTCTTCTTAGAAGACAAATTTGGGGATTCAAAGGTTAATGGCCGTGGGCATCTCGTCTTTAAATCCGATAAGAGGATCCCGCAGTTCTCATTTGCTTCTGAAATTTATCATTTTGAAGTATATAAATCTGTAGAGGAAGTCTGTATTGTATATGCTTGTTTTGTTGGTGAGAGTAACGTTTTTATTCGTACTCGAGTTAGTGGAAAAATTCACTTTCATTTTACCAGAAGAACAAATTTCTAGAATTTTTTGTATGTTTCTAATTTTTTAGTTGACGATTTTATTTTTCCTTTCTGTTTGTTTTTGACTTTTGTATTATGTCTAGCAGGCGTGGTTTATATAGTGTACGTAGAATTGAAAGTTTCAATTGATTCATAAGCTCTAACACCTCTACATACATTCAGAAGAATATAAATCACCTAAACCACTCTGAAATTTAAACAAAAAAATCTTACCAAAGTACCGACTTTTATAAAAATCCAAACAAAATCAAATAGTTATCTCTTAAATTCACTTTAAATCCCAGTTATTGTTGAATCCACCAAACATTCTAAAATCATTAGTTCAATACACCTCCCCTGGCATTATCTTCTGCAAAACTTTTTTATTACTTAAACGAATCTGTTGACTTATAAACAAACGTTGACTTATTTTAAGATTATTTGCGTAAAGTCGTGGTTGGTTTTGAGAAAGAGAGGAAGTTGAAGGGTTTTTAGCTAAACTAGGTTTTGTATTTTCTTATATATAAATTAAACACATATTAAACCCCTAGCAAAACAAATCGTATAAATACGCACTTAATCTAAAAGATTCTTTTACAAATTCTCAAAAACCTAAATAACAGAAGGCGACTGATCAAATATGACGAAACTCAAGGTTGCGGGGACATGGGGAGGCATCTTAGAGGTGGAACTCGACAGCTGGACTCTCACCATGCTCAGAGACGAAGTAGCTAACCGATCGGGCCTCGATCCCGAATCAATCAAACTAATCTGTGCCGGAAAAATCCTCAAAGCCGACGACGGGGACGATGATCCTAAGACCCTCGCCCAGTTAGGTATCAAGGAAAACTCGAAGATCCTCTCAAGCCGAGGCGCGGCACCAGACGAAGGCAAGGCGATCATGGCCGAGGAAGAGAGGTCGAGACGCCTCTCCCGTCTCAAGTGAGTCTTTAAGTTTTCTCCAATTCGGTAGCGTTTAGTTGTTAATTTTTTTTTTGCGAGTTGGTGATCAATCTGAGTCTTGATAGAATTTTAGGGTTTCAAAATTTGATATGTTGAATCTTGTACAGAGCTGCAGCTACGGCGTTATCGAAGAGACACGTGGATGGTTCGTTACCGATGGAAGATTATAACATAGAGCTGGAAGATCAGGGAGGTCAGCAAGTCAAGTTTGGATCAGAGACTGATCAGAGGTATTATTATTATTATTATTGCTCAATCTGGTTGAAACCATCCCTAACTTTTTTTGCGAATGAAATTTGTTCTTTTTATTTTTGTTTGCTCCACAGTGCAACAATGATGGGTCTTATGTTACATGCTAAGGCAAAAAGTCTAATAGAGACGGGCTTGTATGTTGATGCTCTTGAAGTTCTTGCCATGGCTGAGGTAAGCTGCAACTTCTTGCTTGCTGGGAATCAAGTTTTTTTCTTTGCCTTGTTTCTGATTTGTTTGTGTGATTCGTAGGAATCTTTCTTGCTCTGTGATCCCAAGATTCTCGAGGTCTTTTCCCTATCCTTTCCTTAATGTCCTTACGTAAACTCAAGGCGCTAATGAACTCAACTCGCTTGTATTATCTTACAGCTTGTGGACAACATCCCTATTATGGAAATCGACATTGTGTGGTGCTATTTCTTGCTCCGGGACCTCAAATGCTTGTCAGATGCTGGCTTTCGGCTAGTGAAAGCAAGGAAAGGGCTCGAGCGTTCTCATGGGAAGGACCTCTCTCGTGTCAGACTCCTTCAAGCTGGCCAATGTCCTGAATTAGCACTGTGAGCTCTGTTTCATTTATATCAGTTATTATCTGCAGAGTAGTTTTACACAGCTTTGTTAAAGAAGACTTCTTGTTTCTACTGGCTAGATATGTGAGACTGGAGTTGCTAGAAGGTGTGGTGGCATATCACACTGGTCAAAATGACAAAGCCTTGAATGCTCTCAAGTCCGCCCATGCTAAACTGTTGCAGGTCAGTGAGTGGTGTATGTATCCTGTAGTAAATTCACTCTTGCTGATAGTGTTCAATTGTTACGGAGTTAAATATTTGTTGTTGTGGATTGTGATGCAGCTACAAATACCCGATGAAACGCTGTCCGTAGTTATGGGTATGGGCTTCCATGAGAAGGACGCTAAGAGAGCTTTGCGACTGAACAATAAGGATATTGCGACTTCTGTTGATTTCCTCATTGAAGAGAGGGCCAAAAGAGCTCAAAAGCACAAGGACGATCTCAAGAGACAAAAGGAGATATTGTATGTTTAAAATTATTATAGTTATGTGATATTTAACTAAATAACTAAAACTAGAGCTGATATTTCAGTGAGCAGAAGACGTATGGAGTGACACCCATGAACAAAGCTGTTGATATGCAGATGCTTGACAGGCTCGTCTTGATTGGGTAAGAAATGCACTACAAATAGATCTACCGTTTTATACTGCTACTTTATAGTTTTGCTAAGAAGTAAGTGGAAATATTATTTTTGCTATTAGAACGCCCTTAAGGCTCCCTTATATATTAATAGGAGTGGTTAGCTTTGGAAGTTACTATTGGCTTTGGTGTTTTTTGCAATGCCTTTTTTTGAAACGCTCGCCTTTGCAGATATGCAAGGGATCTTGCTGCTGAATCCCTCCGGAGACATGAGAACGATTTTCAGAAAGCCCTTGATGCACTTACAAGCCCTGAAGTTAATTCGAGTATACAGGTTTACATTGAATCAAGGAAAAGAAAACGTCAAGAACAACAAGTAGGCATAACAGTTGACGAGCTTGTTTCAATGGGCTTTGAACGAGGACAAGGTACTTTTCCCATCCCGATTTGTTTCTTCAGTTCTCTTATATTGACTATATCTCATTACATCTCTCTACATTTGCACTGCAGCAACGTCTGCTTTGGAGGTTGGTGGCAAACGGGAAGATATAATCCAAAGGCTACTATCTTCGCCAGCAGCAAACCCCGGAACCGCCTCTGCCTCAGGTTCTGCTTTCACAGAAAATGGCGGTGCAACTAGCAGCACCAACCATGAAATTGTTGCGGAGGCAAAGGACTCTGAGATGGAAGATGATACGGCGGATGAGATTCCAAGCAACGGTGAGGAGGAAGAGCGGGACCTTGAGGTAGAAGGAGACATAGCAGATGAGATTGCAAAGGTTGACGCTTTGTCGGCTTATGATATCAATCTTGACAAGGAGGTCGAAGCTATAAATGAGTACCTGGTCATGTTGGATGCATCTCAGGATTCTGGTTGATGTAGAAAAAGAGTTTGTAGATAAACGAATAATACTCGTGGGAGTTATTTGCAGGGCCAATGTGGGTTGGTATGGAACTCGCTTAGTATTTAGTATGAATTTGCTTGCAGAAACTGATTTATGAGATTGTTTTTATAACCTTAGTATAGTAGTATCTAATTTCTCTTTGGCTAGATTTTTTTAAAAATGTTCAGAGTGGGGCATGGGCAAAAACCACGAGATATAGAAAAACCTGAATAAAATTACCCGATTTGATTCCATAGATAGGTATAAAATAATCCTGAACCCAAAGTTTTTTACCAATCGAATTGAGTATCTAGATAATTCAAAAATCCAAATAAACACCAAAAAATGAGACTTGAAAATATAAATTGAAGTCCAAAATAAATATTTTAGTCTAAATTTTAATGTTTATTTTAATATAATACCAGTTTTAAACCGCTCTTTCAAAATGCCAAATATATTTTCGTTTTATAAGTATCATAAGTTTTTTGGTTCTGATTTTAACATTTATGATCCAAATATATTATAATGATTGAGTTTTTGCTCTCTCCTCAGCACGTCACGTCAGCATTTTGTGGGTCTCATTTTTAAAAAGTATGAAAAAGTGTCAAGCACATGTTTCGAACCCGGGTTATTGAGATATATAAACATCAACATTTATACCACTAAACTAAATGATACTTTGTACATTGATGACCGAAACTAATATATATTTATGAAAGTCGGAAATCCTTGCTTCTTCGGTTTTCTCTGTGGGCCGGGCCTACAAGTGTATTATGAGTTTCATTTTTAAATGAGATTCATCACGTTATATGAAAAAAACAATTATAGTTTTCCCATATTGTAAACTGTCTTTGTTTAATATGAGTTAGGGTTCTTTTCATCATTGTCTTAGACAAGTCTGAGTTACAGAGTTGCGCCGTATGTCTGTTCGTAATCTATTTTTTTCACCGGCGAACTCTTCATCTCCCCATCTTAAATCATTTGATCATAAATATTCATGATTTGTAGTCCTTCTCTAACACCTATATATATGATTCTCATCTTTGATGAACCCAATTTGCATCTCCACAAAACTCATTGATTCCTCTTAGCTTTAACCATCTTCTAGAAAATGTCTCTTTCTGCCTCTCCAGTTCCTCAAACCGGCGTCCCCGGTGTCCGTCACTCAACCTTCGAGTCTCTCCGTCTTGGTCGTAGTAGTCAGAGCATAGCCTCTAACCTCCTCGCTTATGGGATTCCCTGAATTTCAAGAAAGACAGTGAGTTTATTCCTTGATGAAAAGGTAAGTTAATCTTCGATTTATCACATTTATTTAATATAATTGTTTTTAATTGATTTCCTGATTCTTTGTTGAATAATATTATTTGCAGATTCCGTGATTCATGGGTTTATTCCCGCCGGACGTGCTAATCATTACATGTCATCTTTGAAAGCCGGTTCCATTGTGAAAGTCGATCGTTTTGAGGTTGCTATGTGCTCAAGCATGTACAAGATAACTGATAATCCATTACTCATTCGTTTCATCTCACCAACTATTAATGATGAAATCATCACGGGTGCTCCTGAGATCAATTTCCAGTCATAACTAGACTGTTCGACAATTTCCAAGTGATTGTGAACACAAACCTATAACTCCCAGGTATATTATCATATTGCATCTGGGTTTATATTATGTTTCGATATCATAACTGATATTTAAACTTGCAAATGTGGTTGGGCAAATCTGTTCTGTCACGGCTCTGACTTTACCAAAGAAACAACTCGAGTCCTTATTCGTCTCCTCATTGATCCGTAAGAAACAATCAACACACAATTTCCTTTATATTATTATCTATTTTGTGCTAACATTAATAATCAAAAATATTTCCTATTTTGTGATCGTCTATTTATCTCCCTTACTTATCAAACTAATTTTACACAAACTTTTATTTTACAGCTTAAAATAAACCACAACAACCCAAACAATCAAAACACCAAAAACTAGAATTCCAAAAAAGACGAATCATTAATGATCACCTCTCTTTTTTTGTCTAATGTTAGAAATATACTTCAAAACAAATATACCAAACCAATCACCTCAACTAAAACTCAACGACACATACATCAACCTAACTAAAAAAATACAAACTACACGGCCAGCTATTTAACAATTTACAAACTTACTTTCGCAACGAAGAAGACGAAGACGGCAACCAAAATCAGTGAACTTACCTAAACAAAAAAGCAGAGTAAATTACGAACTCTGATAAATACTACTAACAATGATTTTTGTTTACATATTACCCATCAAATAAAAGATAAACAAACACAGCTACACCAAGAGATACAAGAGACAATTCCGATAGACACAAAGACAACAACAACATCTCCACCTGCTCACTACTCTTGTCTTATAAAAATAGCTTACATGCTCAATGTCAATATGCCAATACTATTGTCTTCTTATGAGAAATGCATAAATTCGTTTAAAACTCATTAAAGCCCAAATACTTAGACCTGTCACTCATTTTATAGTTATTTCTACAAGTCTTCATGTATTTGTTTTAAAAGTTCGGTAAGAGAAACAAGTTTAAAAATAAAATAAAAACATATAACAAACATAGTAAGGATAATAAAAATTATTATTTAATACACACAACTAAACTGGAGAAAAAATATCTAGAAACAAAAGGTACTCTCAACAGCTTTAATATAATTTATGTACTCTCAACAGTACAAGAAACAAATTAAAAAAACAAACAAACAATAAGTCTCAGTGACACAGCAAACAACACCACAAACTATATCAATAACATTATTAACACAATTTAGTCTTTCATAAGTAGAGAACAATGCATACACAGTTCATCATCACAACTCTAATCCTATAACAATAAAAAAACTTGAAAAACAACTCAAAACGCAAAATTCACAACCACAATAACCCTAGCAAATATTGAGATGAAACAAGAACTCTGTCCACAACTCTGCGCTTGCGCGGGGGCAATGCCCCTAGTACTACTAATAGCTAGGAGTTGTTTTGTTAGTTTAAGAGTGTGATTATTTGTTTTGGCATAGTATAATACAAAGAGTTCTAAAAATGATGAGTATTTATGAGATTTTGTCATGCGTTTTTAAAGGTGGAATTATATTTTGGCTAACAAAATTTTTCTTTTATGTAAATTATAAATTTAAAATATTTGATTTACAAGTTCTTATAATTTACCCTAAAATTTTTGTATACAACTATTAAATAATTTTTAATGGGTTTTTTTTTTGTTTTGAAGAAAATTCTAACCCGTACAATATAAAACATTTTTATTTATGTAAAATTTTTACCTGTATTATATAACATGAGAACGTAATTTTTACAATATTAATATTTTAGTTTTAACAAAATAATCATTTTAGTTCAATATGTATTGCATTAAGTTATAATATTTATATTTTTACGGAATAACATATTTTCATATAAATATAAATTATTAAAATTAAAATGGACTAATTTTTTATTTTTACTTTTATAATTTTAAAGTGTAAATGGGTCTAATCCATAACTTTAAAAGATATTTTCTAAGATAGCATTTTTTTAGTTTTTGTCACAAAAATAGCTTTCAATTAGAAAAATGATCAAAATAAGTTTTATTAAAAAATAGAAATTGATTTATATCTCAGGGTTAAATAATCTAAATTTATAGTTTAGAGTTAAGAGATGGTGTTTTGAAGATAAAGATTCAAATTAAAAAAAATTAAAACTAAAATTTTCGAAATAAATCATTTTCTTTATTGAAAACTATTCTCGTAACAAAACCCATTTATTTACGCTGGTTTTGAAAATTACACAGGTATTTTCGGTCTTAAAAATATCTCTTCGCGGTAAATTAACGAAGAATAATCAAACTGTAGCATGATTTTGGAGAGAGTTTAATGTCCAGGACAATGAACCACCATGATAATTTTTTGTAGGGAGATCTAGTTTGAAAAATGAAGGATGAAGGGATGATAGAATCATATATAAATTGGGTTATTGTTGCGTGTTATTAAATCAAGTATCATGATATCATGTAAAATAGCTTTCACTTATTTATGATTTTGCTACTGTATTATTTTGTAGATAAGGTAAAATTATACTATCTAATAGATATATGAAATATAAGAAGAATATGAAATTAAAATTTATTTGAATCGTAAAATATAAATAGGCTATAAATATACAATCATGTTTCAAACTGTTATCGATCATTTTTGCAGAACTGATGATTAAAATATTATAAGTAGAATAAGAATTTAAAAATAATATTTTAAATATATACACCAAATTAATCTTCCTTAATTTCCTGTAAAACATTCATTCTATTATTTAATATGGTTACATATTAAATATAATCGTCTGCCAATACAAGAAGTACCATTCAGACGTTATTTTTTACCAGTACCATTTAGACGTTTTTGCCAATAAAATAGAACAAGTTGGCGTAAGACAGACGAATCTTTTTCTTGATGTTTTCTCCTTGGTTATTGTAACTAATAAATTACTAACATTATTATTAACCATATGCTCTGTACATTTCTACTCCTATTAGACCGATATATTATTTTATCAGGCATAAAACAAGTGATTTAAATATAAAATATACTAAGAATTTGACGGTGGCTTGTTTCCATGAATCTAAATTGGTGGAACCGAAAATATGTGAGGCTTTGGTAGATAGAAGTATCCTAAGTAATTTACATGCATAGAGAAATACTAGTACCATATTTACAAAGTATAAGCATACGTAAGCTGTTGAATACGTAGTGTTACATTTGTATCTATTAATCATTAATATGTACAGGCTATATTGGTACTAGTTAAAGGTTTAAGGATTGCAATACAGAGATCTATATAGTTCATTATTTTTCTTTAGCCCTACTAGGTTCATAGCTTCTATTTAGAACACTACTATTGTAATATTATTGCTCGGCAATAATTTGACTCGTCCATATTCAATGTTTATCAAATCCACAGTAAATATTTTAGAATTTGTAACCGTATATGAATATCTAAAAACAGGCCTATGAAACTATTTATAGATTACCACGACACCTATTCATTTCGAAATGTTGGGACAAATGACAATTCATACTCCATATATTACACAATTGTTGGTTGAAATTACATTTTAATATTGATACATGTAACTTTTGTAACATTTTAGGAACGAAAGGGAAACTAGATTGATATTTTCGTCGATTGGCTAATGAAGTAATGATTATCAAAACAAATCCTTAAAACACCTACTTGGAAGAGTCATCCAGTTATCTCATATATTTGCTTGATCATAAAATGAAGAACTGTAAGATAAAATGATGAAATAAAAAATGGAAGTAGAGCAGCTTCTTCAAGGAGGGTTTAACCTAATTGAGCTCTCAAGCCAAGGAGATGACCAAATAAATATATGCTAAAAGTAGGAGACACGGAAACAGCTCCCACGTTCCCCTCTCTCTCCCCTTTTTTTCTCTCATCTCACCAACACTAATAAACAACAAACCAAATTTAAAATGTGTAAAAAGAGTTATACTTTCGAGGAATAATTTAATATGATATTTTTCTCTCTCTCTTGTGATCCTCCATAAATCCTACCATCTCAAACCCCACTGACCTGTCTCTCTTCCTATTATTACTCTTTGTAGTGAGTAGTGGCCAAAATTCCATCTTCCAAAGCTTAGTTACTTTGAGTTGTGTCCTCATGGTAGGTTAACTTTTTCTACTCTTTTTTGTTCAATTTGGTACCAGCTGAAGTGTTAAATCTCTCACTTTCATCTCCGTTACTTTACTATACGATTCTAAGTAATCATACCATATTCCTTATAATTGTGGCTTAATGTTCATCTTGACACCTTGTAATTGTGTAGAATCATTGGTACGTTCTATAGATACGAATATGGATATAAGAAGCTACCGAATTGTGGTATGAAAATGTATTTTTGTTTACTTAGATAATTATAAGTTGTGTAAATGGTGTGTGTTAGGGAATTCAGAAACCCGCATGGTTGGATGCGCTTTACGCAGAGAAATTCTTCGTAGGATGTCCGTACCATGAGACGGCAAAGAAGAATGAGAAGAACGTGTGTTGTCTTGATTGTTGCATCAGTCTATGCCCTCACTGTGTACCCTCGCATAGATATCACAGACTCCTTCAGGTTCGCCGCTATGTGTATCACGATGTTGTTCGGCTTGAAGATCTTCAGAGACTCATCGACTGCTCTAACGTTCAAGTAAGTAACGTATTCTTAGTCTCAATACAGTTATACATATATATATATTTATATAGAAATTCGGGTAAACTGTGGACAGGCTTATACAATAAATAGCGCAAAAGTGGTGTTCATCAAGAAGAGACCACAAAATAGACAATTCAAAGGAGCTGGCAACTATTGCACTTCATGTGACCGAAGTCTTCAAGAACCTTTTATCCATTGCTCCTTGGGTTGTAAGGTTATTTCATTACCTTTAGTCCTACATAATATAATATTAGACTCGGTTCTGCTTATTATCTGATTCTCACATTACAAAACTGTATAGTTTTGATACATGTATACAAATATACTTATTTAGCGCATTAAGTATGCCAGTCTGCCTTCAGAGTTTATTCGTTTTCTGAAAAATGAGTTTATTCGTTTTCTGAAACATGAGTTTGGTCAAATCTATGCATGAGTGGAAAAGCTGATCTTTCCTGAACTGATTTACTTATTTGATAACCTACCACTTTTTTATTTTTGAAATTATCTATATTTTGTGACTAAACTAAAGTACATGGACCATCCCCTGGAATGTTTTAAATCCGAAATTGTACAAATATGAGAATTTCAATTTTTTTTTAACAAAATTTTTGTCAAAGGATTTCGAAAAATTATTGGACAACTAAAATAACCCAATTATGTACAATATTAAATTATTTATTTATGTATCTTTGGATTTTTAAATCTTGTCTTTGAACTATGTATTTATAATTAAAACATGAATAAAATCCGTTTATAATATTCTTAAACCCATTTTTATATAGAGTCAATTAACTAAATATCCATACAGGTGGAGTTCGTGATGAAAAGTTACGGGGACATTACTCCATTCCTGAAGCCATGTCACTCTCTTACCCTAGGTCCAGACTACATCATCCCACAAGATTTACTAGCAGATGATGATATGGCTGCCTACGAGACTCCACGATCAACGGTCGTGGATGGTGATGAGTCCATGAGCTGGTCGTCGACTTCATCCGAACTAAGAGACGCTGCAACTACCACCCACGTCGTTAGAAAAAAACGAACCGGTTTCTGCTTCTGTGCCAAATCGGCTAATAGTTATAAAGCAGTTTCGGAGGATCCTGACGATATCTCAGCCTGCATCAATCGGCGCAAAGGCATTCCTCAACGATCTCCTCTCTGTTAACGTTCTCCTTTATTTTGTTTTATATTTTAATCTTCTACTTTTTTGACTAAAAATATTTTTATTTTCACATAATAGTCTTATATGTTACATGCATGGATTATTGTGTCTCTATCTAATAAAGCTTATAATCAATCATTTTGTTTTCCCTAATTACGTATATATAGGTTACTTTAGCTTTAGCATATAAAATATGTGAGACATAAATTAATCAACTTGCAGTGGTTAGTGAATGAAGGACTTATTTTGTCAATGGAGGGATTATAGTTAAAATTCTCCTCCTACGATTACAATAATAGTTGCCTAAATGCTTTATGGAGGAGAAAACCCCAGTTCTTTTTCATTTAACTTTCAATATTGTTTGTAATTCTTACAATGGTTTTTTGGTTTTGGTTTTAGATAATATATTTTGGTTTATTTGAGTTTCTGTGTTTTGTAAATTTCATGATTTTAGTAATATTATTAAAAGAAAATAAAATAGTTGAAAACGAGAGTGTTGTGTGATGCAATTCCAAATTGGTGAAAATTTAAAGCAGCTAGTTTTCCTGACTTAAAAACTATATTTATGTTAATTTTGATTGGGTGAATGAATGATTTTTCAAAAAAAAAACTAAATCTAAAACAACACCTTAGTTTTGGCCAAATAGTATCTTAATAACAGGACAATAAAATGGGAATTCAATATCCCTAGAGGTCTAAGCAGATCAATTGTTTTCAAACAACAGTTGTATTAGGTCTCTTTCTGTTTGTTATCTAGATATTATGTTGAAATCAAAGTATTTCCCTTGATATTGGAGTTGTAGTACAAATTTCGGCTTAGATTTACATTTCAACCTAATAAAAAAGTGTTTCGGGATATAATTGTTTAAAAAATATCGAGGATATGGAACATGAAATCTTGAATATAAAATTGGGTTCATTTTGGACAGATTTGTTAGCGACTCACGTGGCTCCTAATTCCGAGCTGTGGGTATTGAATTTTTCCGTGAATTCAATAATTTACGCACCTGCCGTTGAACGCGAATGAATCCAAGCCAAGAAAGCAGACGTGGAGGTGCACTGACGGTGGCGGTCCGAGCATTATAAATGGAATCAAAGCTGAATTCAAGCGAGTGTGTTGACATCACTGACATGATGTTCTAGACCATCGGGGATAACGGTTTATGTTGGTAATAACGACGTTAGTGACTAGTGAGTGAGGATGATTGTATATGGTGGTCTATGCGAATATGTTTTAAAATTTTGATTTATTTACCTATGCCACTAAAATGCATTTAAAACATGTTTTACTTATTCATTAAATTACATCTATATTTTATTTTAAATTCTATAAAAATATCTGATAAAAAGAGTGAATTTAGCTATATACCCATTATAAGTTAAAGTTTAAGAAACTAACCATGAAGGATTATTTTGGGAGACATGCTAATTTGTCACAAAACTAGACGATAAATTACTTTTCCACGTGTGATCGTGCATCCAACACAATGGTAACCCCTTACACCATGCAAATATATGCTCATCTTTTAACGTGAGCTAACGTGGTCAATTTATACTAACACTAAGAATATGTTAAAATAGAATGAAACATGCAAAATAGTATAACATAATCAATCAGAACAACAACCTACTATACAAGATGATGTGCAAATCAAATTTGGGAGATAAAAAGTAAGAAAAACCATACATCAATGACAGAGATGGCGATTAAGATGACAAAGAGGGTGTCATGAAATGACATTTCTTGGGTTCGAAAACATAGAACTGCTTGATTTACTGAATTTCATTCTGTACAATTTTATTTGACTATAACATGAATAATTGTATACTATATTTATGAACTAATTTGATTTTATATTATTTACTGAAAATATTATTGTTGACCAAAAAAAAAAGAATATCATATTTATAAAGTTTGAGACGTTCCGAACGAATATAGAATATTTTCCATTTGGTTTAATCATTATTTTGTTAAAATTCATTAACCACTTTTACTATGTTTATATATTATGCAATCTACTCAAGGTAAATCAAGGAAGTAGACAGATTAACATGATTAAACAAAGTTTTAAAAAAAAAGATTAAACAACAAAAGCCATTTTCCTTATTTGATGATGCTAATCCATTTTTGGTACAAATTTGCTTTTTCGTTTTACAGGAGTTGTGATAATGAAACAAACCACTTATTACAAGAAGAGGCAGAAAGAAGTAAACGAAATAGTAAAAGGAAAACATACATTAATTAAGGCGGACGGAACGATATAGAGTAATACACCTGCATCACTGTAAAATTTAGTCCTCGAACTTTTATCCGAGATCCGGATTTGATCCCTCGATCCGGATATGATCCGAAAATCCGGATATCCGGAGGGGCCGAATCCGGATCCGGATAGTAAAATGTTGGATCCGTCAAAACCGGATCCAGATATTTTAATTTTTAGTCCGGATATCCGGATCCGTAAATTTTATTAATAACTATTTCAAAAATAGTAATATATATATAAAAATTAATTTTATTTAATATATTTTCATTTTTATAATATTATATAAATTTTATGTAAATTTTGTAATATTATCATAGAAATAATTAAAAACATTATATATATTTTTATTTTTAAATTATTGTTAATATTTTATATATATTGATATTATTTTTTATTTATTTTAAAGATACAAATCCGGATCCGGATATCCGCCGAATATTACAATTTGTAGAAGGATATCCGACACCCGGATATCCGAGAACCCCGAATCCGGATAAGGATAATAAAATTATGGATCCGCCGGATAAAAGATCCGGATCCGGATACCTTAAAATTACTCGGATACCCGGTCCGTCTCAGACCTAGTAAAATTGACCAGTTATTTAATCTGGATTCTTTGTCCAGTAGCATGGATTAGCATCATGTAAAAAAACCAAAATCGAGTTGATAAATTACAAATACTCCAGACTCGAAAAATCAAAATCAAACCAAAAACTGAGTGACTACAGAATAGTCAAAATACAATTTATAGAAAAAAATGTTAATTATATTAAGTTTTAAAATAATCAGATTCCTAAAACTAAATTTTATAAACCAAATTTTTATATCCTAAATATCTATTACTAGCTTAAGATTCGGGCAATTGCGCGAGATGAATGTTATATATAAATCTAATTTCTATCTATTATTATTTATTTGTATTCATTTACGTATTATGTATATAATTAAATTAGAGTAAAGACATAAATCAAAACAATACATCTTGTTTATTTACGATATTTTTTGGTAAATAAATTAAAATAATTATTTTATTTATTTTATATGGTATATAACTAAATTTCAACGACATGGACATAGGTATACAATATTTTAATATAAACTAGAGTTGAACCCGCACGTCCGTGCGGATAGATTTTTGTTTTTAATATAATAATTAAAATATTAAATAAATTATAATATATATATATATATATATATATATATATATATTATAACAATTTTCATTTATGTAATCATTATTTTGAAAATTGTATATATTGGTATTTTTTTAAGTTTGTATTCTTGAAATATTTTTGTGTAGCTAAATTTTACATTATCTATTATAATATTTTGAAAATATTTTTAATTTAGTGTATTATATTTTAATTTTGTGTTTTTATTTTTACTATAAAAATCAAGCGTAGAAATGATACAACCAATAAATTATCATTTATTTTGTTATCTATAAAAACTTAATATGATAATTTTTAAAAGAAGTGGGTTATACTATTTATTTCCAAATGAATTACCCAAAAATACATAAAATCTGGCTTAGACTAAAATGGTAAAGAATTAAAAAATAATTGCATAATAGAAATGGATTAGACTTTACCGGAAATGATATTGTTTAGATTTATATTTCTTTTGGTTAGTAAAATATCATATATGCATAAATTTAGGATATTTTGTTATTTTTTTTAGTTAATAGTCTAACATATAGACTTTTTTAATGGTAGATAAAATAATGACTCTATTTTAATAGAGTAGATATTTTGAAAATTTATATTCATATGATAAACACAAAATTTCTAAGGTGCAATTTTTTTAATGCAAATTTCAAATTAAAATATTTAGGTTTCAATACTTTTTCAATACAAATTTAGAAATTATCATATTTAAGTATTATTCTATGTTATATAGTTTAATTTTAAACTATATAATTATATAATATGAATGTCTAGTAAATGAGACTTCATATTCATACGATTTATGATCATTTGTATCTTATTATTACCAAAAAAAGTTAAACCATTGATCACAAAATTTTAGTTTGAGACATTTAACGTTTTTATTAATTTATAGTCGTTTTAAAAATTCAAAAATAACATATAAAAAAAAATTAATTTTTTTATTATATGGTTAATGTAGTTGTTTAATATCTTAGGCAATTCTCCTAAATAGACCATTTTCAAGTTTTGGTCGCAAAAATAGACCACAAGGAGGAAAATGACTAAAATATTTCATTTAATAGGTAAAATGACACTAATACCCTAGATATATAAAAAATAAAATAAAATAATAATTTTTTTTATAGTTTTAGATTATATGTTTTCAAATTTGAACATTTTTATAATTTGTTTTTTTGAATTTTTTTAGAATTTTTTTTTAATTTTTATTTTCAAATTTTCTTTTTGTAATTCGAAAATAATTTTTGAAACTATTTTAAAAATTTTTATTTTCAAATTTTTAATATTTATTTTTTATTTTATAAAATTTTAAATCTCAATCTCAAATCCCCACCCCTTAATTCTAAACCCTAAGGTTTGGATTAGTTAACTCTAGGGGTATAAATGTATATTTACCTCTTTAATGAAATATTTTGGTCATTTTGATCCTTAGAGTCTATATTTATGACAAAACTTTTTAGTGCTATCCTACGGTATTTCTCTAATATTTTTTAATAATATAAAATTAAACAAAAAAAACCTAAGATACATAAATTATTATCAAATATTTATCATTCATAATCATTAATTGTCATATATATATGTTAATCATATTTGACAATTCTGTAGCTTTTATTTAAGGAAAGTACGAGAATATTTTTTTGTACACAATTTATCAATTTAATAGTTAGTTTAATAAAAAAATATAATATAAGGTAAGATTGACCAACTTATTTTTCTAAGTAGGGGTTATTGGTTGTTGTATTTTAATGGATTTGAAAATCCGAACTAAATCTAGTGTTATTGGTTCTATGATTTTCAAATCTGTATTAAAATCATGTGTTATTGGTTTAATGATTCATAAATTCTGTATCAAATCAAGTGTTATTCAATCGTACGGATTTACTAATATATTTGATTTTATAATGGATTTGAATGGATTTGTTTGGATTTTTTAGTTAAAAATACAAAGACTCAAATCCGAGGAAAAACCTCCGGATCTGCATATTTTACTTGGATTTATAAATACTATATGGATTACTAAATCAATCAAAATATATAAACCAATAACACCTCCTTATTTATAAATCCAAGTAGAATATGCAAATCCGAAGGTTTTCCCTCGGATTTGAGTCTTTGTATTTTTAACTAAAAAATCCAAGCAAATCCATTAAAATGCATTATTAAATCAAATATATTAGTAAATCCGTACGATTGAATAACACTTGATTTGATATAGAATTTATGAATCATTAAACCAATAACACATGATTTTAATACAGATTTGAAAATCATAGAACCAATAACACTAGATTTAGTTCGGATTTTTAAATCCATTAAAATACAACAACCAATAACCCCTACTAAAAGTTCTGAATTGAATTTTCATGGTGACATGTGGGTATAAAATAATGTTCTAATGTTTCTCAATTAATATATAAGGGTTTTTTAAAAATCAATTTCACAAAAGCCAAATTAACTACATGTTATTAACTAAAATGTATGAATTATCCAAATTACTCTATATATTTATTCAAACAATACGAATTAAATGATATTTTATTCGAAAACCCAGATTATTCTATATTTTTAATTGAATTGTACGAAATCATCTCAAAAGCCTAAACAAAACCGAAAGTGAACTAGACATGATTTTTCCAAAGTATTAATCGGTTTTCAGTATTGTTAACTAAACCGAGCCAAAAACAGAAAGAAACAAACACATATCACCATATGGTTCCTATACTCTATATCCAAACAAAAACTATCAGAAACTGAAAAATTAAACCTGAAACGAACTCCCAGAACTACACATATCTATATTTTAGAATTCTCAATTGAATAATTAATTTCTTGGCCGAACGAATTAACAAAAGAAAATAATTCGATGTGCTTGTCTTATACATTTTCCCAGTTTGTTTTAAGTTATATCTTGATTTTTCCGAAGTCTAGTAGTGAAAAAGTTATGCTAAGTTATTTAAAAAATCAATTGTTCATGTAAACCAAATTCAAACAAACATCCAAATCCATTTGTCATCTAGTGCAAAAATCCCGAAAATTTTAAACGAGAGAGCGAGTGATTGTGAGGAAGTACCCAAGGATTCGGCGTTCACTCGTGTGGCCTTGGTTGCAAAAAAGTTGTGTGGCTCTCACCCATTTATCTCCTTATCTCTCATCTTCTCTTTTCCACCTTAAATCTTCAATACTTCATTCTATTGCATTCTCCCTCCCTAGCTCTTATCAACCTTTTATCTCATTCCTCGACTTTTTCAAACTCAGGTTCTTCCCCCCACCCCTCCATCTCACTATTATTATGAAATACACTAATAAGGGAAGAAATAGAAGATACAGAAGGAAGAAGGAGAAATATGCAAATATATCACAAATACTTGTGAGCCATACGTAACTGAAAAGATTTTTTCTCCTTGCGTCTTATCCGCCACGCGTCTGGAGAAATTCCAATAAGCGAATCCTTGTGATCGGGATAATAAAAACATGGATATGAAATTAAAAATAAAATAAAATAAATTAAAAGGAAGATATATTAACGAGGTTTCTGGGAAGCAAAGGCCCTCAGGAGCTTCCGCCTTACTCAGAGGTAAAGTTGTCTCTTCTTTTTGTTATTACTTCGTTTTCTCCGCTTGTTACACTTTTCTGAATACCTGATCTCTTAACTCTTTCAGCCGATCGATCACACATATTTGTTGGTTTACACCTGTTTATCAGTAACGCACTTTTGGCGTATGTAATATGTAGATAGGCGTTTATTTTATTTATTATTTACTCTTTTCTTCATGCGAAAATATGCTACTGCTAACCTGAGTTGATGGTAGCAATAATAATACATATTACAGTTTACATCATGACATGCATATACTCACATGTTTTAGTTCTATCGTACTTTTGCGAGCGTTTATAGTTTAGAATGTTTGTAAACTTTTTGTAGTGTGGAGCAGGAGGAGAAACAAGAAAAGGGGAAAAATGGACTATATGAATGGACCAGGGAGACACCATCTTTTCGTACCAGGACCAGTGAACATACCGGAACAGGTGATCCGGGCGATGAACAGAAACAACGAGGATTACCGTTCACCAGCCATCCCCGCACTTACAAAAACGTTGTTGGAGGACGTGAAGAAGATATTCAAGACAACATCTGGGACACCGTTTATGTTTCCGACTACTGGTACTGGTGCTTGGGAGAGTGCCTTGACTAACACGCTATCTCCCGGAGATAGGATCGTCTCGTTTCTGATAGGGCAATTCAGCTTGCTGTGGATTGACCAGCAGAAGAGGCTAAATTTTAACGTTGATGTGGTGGAGAGTGACTGGGGACAAGGTGCAAATCTCCAAGTCTTGGCCTCAAAGCTCTCACAGGACCAAAATCATTCCATCAAAGCCATTTGCATTGTCCACAACGAGACCGCGACTGGAGTCACTAATGACATCTCTGCTGTCCGAACCCTCCTCGGTAAATATTTCCTCCCAAACATTGATCTCTTTGTCTTCATAATTTTAATTTTTTTCAAAAAATAAATAAATTAATATATACTTTACTTATCAACCCAAAACCCTGGAATTGGGATCCGATTACAAACCGACTTTGTACAAAATATATTAATTTCACTTAACACATGTATACTCGTCTTAACACAGATCACTACAAGCACCCGGCTTTGCTGCTTGTGGACGGTGTCTCGTCCATATGTGCGCTTGATTTCCGAATGGATGAGTGGGGAGTGGATGTGGCCTTGACCGGATCTCAGAAAGCTTTATCTCTTCCAACAGGACTTGGTATTGTGTGCGCCAGTCCAAAAGCTTTGGAAGCTACCAAAACCTCAAAATCCCTCAAAGTCTTCTTTGATTGGAATGACTACCTCAAGTTTTACAAGCTCGGTACATATTGGCCATACACACCTTCCATTCAACTCCTTTACGGTCTTAGAGCTGCTCTTGATCTTATCTTTGAAGAAGGACTTGAGAATGTCATCGCCCGTCATGCCCGTTTGGGAAAGGCCACACGGTACATATAAGTCTTTTAATAGCTACAATTCTGGAAAATATCAACTAGAGTTTCTTTGTTAATATGATCTTTGTATATATATGTAGGCTCGCGGTGGAAGCGTGGGGGCTGAAAAACTGTACACAGAAGGAGGAGTGGATAAGTAACACAGTGACAGCGGTCATGGTGCCGCCAAATATAGACAGTACTGAGATTGTGAAAAGGGCGTGGAAGAGGTACAACCTTAGTCTTGGTCTTGGTCTCAACAAAGTGGCTGGCAAGGTTTTCAGAATTGGGCATCTTGGACATCTCAATGAGGTACGTTTGCCTATTGTTTAATCCAAATTTGATTAATCAAAACTCTAATCGAAGTACAAAATTTATACGCAGTTGCAACTTCTTGGGTGTTTGGCTGGAGTGGAGATGATACTCAAGGATGTTGGCTACCCAGTTGTATTGGGAAGTGGAGTTGCAGCTGCTTCTACTTATCTCCAGCACCAGATCCCTCTCATTCCTTCCCGGATCTAATTCATATCCCTATTTCTCCATCTTTCTCTCCACCCCCTTTCAATGTATAACAAAACTATTTGTTTTCTCTTTTCTCAGCTTCTTTATTTACTAAAACAATATCTATTTTATGTGCAACTATTCCCAAAAAAAACTTATCAAACACAAGGTCAGATTTATTTTTATTCATTATCAATACCATTGAAACAAAAGCACATATTTGAAAACTAACTTTATTTACATGATATATTATAAAAGCACTGTATTTAATCTTTCTATCAATTCCTTAAACGCATTTAAATATCAATATATTGTCTTATGAAATAATTTAAATCAGAATAATAATAATAATTTAAATCAGACACACTTAATCCTAGGAACTAAATTCTAGCGATACAGTCCAACCAATCATCCACTTTGTTATAAATTTGAATTTTGTTCATCGGCTAAGGTCTTATGTTGATAACAAAGGTATAAGTAAACAACATAAGAATACAGAAATGTGTTTTATTCTATGAGTAATGAACCTGAGTAAAATAGTTTAAAAACAAAGTATAGCTAGGAGAATAAGTAAAATTTGGAGAACAAATATATCTATCATTTTTCATAATGGGCATCATCACAATATTCGTAGCAATGTTTTCCTTTTATTTTGTTAAAAAGAATTAAACAAAGGAAAATAAACATAATCAGTACAGGTATCCTAGTTATTTATTTTTTTTTAAAAAGTGAATCATAAAGTTTGGTAACTTTGAAATTCCTGCATAAACAGATATATGATCAATTGTTAGAAAGAATTAATCCAACTTAACTAAATTCAATAAGAAAATGTACCTTCGTCCCTGTCATCCTATTACAGATTTGATTATTAAGTTGCAAAATCGATAAGCTTGAGATATAGACACAGGGAGCGAAACATTATTCAGAGGAATATGAATTGGAAAGTTTCATTTCTTATTTTTTATTCTTCTTGATGCTTTTTGTCCACTAGAACCACCGCAAACAATAGAACACTCGATGCCACAAATGTTACCAAAACATGAAAACAATCCGTTATCACCTCCTTTCTTTTTCGTCCCACCTTGCTTTTGAGGAGGAGCTACAATCATCTGTTGATTCCGCGGGACGGTTTCGTTGGGCTTGTAACTCGATTTAGGGATGAAGTTAGAACTTGTTTTGTAGTCAGAACTTGGTTGATAACTTGAACCAACGTCTAAAACAACAGGTAAATTCGCTTGCCACCTTTCTAGCTTAGAACGAAGACCCTCAACGCTCCGTGCGCCAACACTTATCACAGTACTCTCTGCATCTCTCCCTGTCAAAGCCTTCTCCTTTGCAATTTGAGCGGCGACCACTGACGCTGAAGGACCCAAATCAGACTCTGTGATCACAACCGGTCTCGACCTCATTGGTGTTCCATATTCAATATTCTTCCTTTTGGGAGTAGTATATGCATTCTTGTTCTTTGGTCTCATTGGTGTCCCATACACGTTATGCTTCGTTTGCTTCAACATGGCATTTGGCGTTTTCTTTTGTGGTTTATACACAACCATTTGAGAATCAGATGAGAAGTCATCTTTCTCAAAACCTGAGTTTGTAGTAGAACTCACACGGGTTTGTTGTTGCGCCACCTTCTTCCTTGGTGATTCCACCATTGAGCTTGTATCACTTTTGGACCGTCGAAGACCGGCCGGTTTTGAAGATATTATTTTTTTCTTGTGAAACATCAAATCTTCTTCAAACAAAAGAGGCATGCTTTGTCCGGAGTTATCGATGAGCCCCACGGCAATGTTTAGGAGGCCGTGAGGGCGACCTGACGCACGAAGAACCTCGAGGGTAACAAATCTCATCGCGGAAGAAGGGTCCACAAGATCGCTGATCAGCGTTTGCACCGTTCCGACGTGAATATCTTTGAACCAATGCAATGCGTAGATTTCTATAACAACTATTGATGTACCATCGTAGAGTGCTTCCTCGTCTAGACGAAACACAAACTTGTCGTTCCATGTAGGGCTTGTTCCGCCCGTATTGTCTACCCGAGTCGTTAGTTTACACTCCGGGTCAATCCAGGCTATTGCATATGTTTTCATGCACCGTGCCACTGGTGCCAGTTCTTGGGCAGAAATAACATTCAGCTCCAGAATTTGACAAGGTGCAAGAAAAGACATTTTTTGCTTGACAGAACTGTTTCTATAAAATTTGTTCTTTGGGTGGCTACGAAGATAGATCCGTCGTCGTCCTTGGAAGGGACGACGAGGGCGAGCAATGCATGAAGGTTAAAATGAAAAAGTAAATTGAAAACACTAAAAATATTAATTAACAAAAAGATTTTTCTTTAAAAGATTAAATTCTTGTTTTCGTTTTGGTTATTTTGGAACACCGAATCAATTGCATCACCTTCCGTTGACTACTATTTTCTTTCATTAATCATCTTCAATATTTTAGACCTCTCTTTCTTTAATTTTAGGTAATTTTCGTTATTTTTATTGTTATTTCTGACTAATTACAGATTTCTAGATCTCTGGTACTTTTAAGAATAGAGATCATGTAAATCTAGAAAAATAAAACCACTCGTTCTCTCTCGTGTTCTTAGAATTTATACAAATCGAGTTAAATAAAATGGAAAGGAAATTTCTACTTCACATTTTTGGATGAAATCTTATACTTCTTTTTTCGAAAACACTCCAACAATCACTATCAAACTCTGCTCCAACTTGAGAATCTACTCCGTTTTTTTTATCTTTTCTTAGCCTAAGGACTGGTTACAGTTAAAATACACCTTCTCTTGGAGTTGCAATCTTTCCAACCTTCATTGGCAATGGCTGGGAGAAACCATTTCTCATTCCTTCACCAATAAGGCTCTTGGCCATAAGGCTAAGGCTGGCCAGCATCGTCCATAAGGCAGGGCAGCACTCTCCTCGGCCTTGTCTTCCTCGGCTTTATCATCCGCAGTGTCTAATGCCACGCTTTGTCGACGTGATAACGCTGGGGCTAAATGCCAGTGGCCAATTGCTGAGTCAGAACGGCTAATCGTAACGCTGAGTCAACATCCAATACATACAAAATGATCTATCATTCCTTCTGGAAACTGAAAGTTAAATCAAACTTAAACCGGACCAAAGCTAGATTCGTACAAAAACCGGATTTAAACCGGAAGATGGATTTTATGTGCCAATTTGTTAATGGACCGGAGCACTGGGCTGGACCTGAATGATAACTTATGGGATCACTCTTTAACCATATGCTCACTATCTTCTACCATGCGTGGATTGGATCCCGCCAAGGCATGCTCCAAAATTTTTCCTCTCTTCAACCTTTGGCTTCTTCTTCGGTTTGATTCAAGTGTTATAAGGAGAGCTGTTATGTCAGCAGGACTGACTCCGCCCACTCTGCTTGCCTGCCCGATCGTCTGCGGTCTCACCTGAAAATTTTATAATGATTCATAACATTAGACTCGATAAGCTCTAAAACAAAAGCAATTATCCGTCTACTCATATGTCCTTAAACACACAAACCTTTGATAGTTTCTCACGCCCTTCATGGGAAAGAGTTGTCATCGAAAAGTAATCTAAATCCTCTGGAAGTCGTCTATGTTCTTGCTGGGCCATCTATTAAAGGATATTATTTGATTTTTTTTTCAATTCATGTCCATATATCCAAAGCAGATGAGGAGCATTTAATGGACATAACATACCTGCTGCAGCTGATTTT
Organism: Brassica napus; assembly: GCF_020379485.1. NCBI lineage: Eukaryota > Viridiplantae > Streptophyta > Magnoliopsida > Brassicales > Brassicaceae > Brassica > Brassica napus. Next base: position 34,563,731 of record NC_063446.1, read on the forward strand.
GCTGGCGCAGAATGAAGCCTTCGTATTTTATATCGATCTCTACACACTCTTTCTCCATTCTAGACAATGTCTCATTTCCAAAACCATGCTTTTCAAGTATGTTGTAGTGGACATGGGGTTTCTTGAGTAGACTCTCTAGTGTCGCTGATTTTTTGACTGGCTGAGAAGACACCTCGGTAACTTCAGCAGCCAATTCACCCCCTCCTCCTGTAAGCAAAATACATCATCATAATCTTTGAAGACGCCAACACAATTTCCCAGATCTTAATACGTTTGCTTTGAGAGACAGTGAGCTCCATGTGTAACAGTGATCAGTCAAAAATAAAAAAATAAACTTGAGTTATGGAAGAAAACCTGAGATCTTGACAGTTTTGAGTCTCGTCTTCTCTTCTGAAATCCTTGCTTGCTTCTCTTGGTATAACTTCCAACGTCTATCATCTATCAATCCAAGTTCACGCCCCAGAGGCGTCAGTCTACTATCCGCGTTATCAAATCGAAGAAGAAGCCGATGTTCCGAACGGCTGTCAATGAGAAGAAAAATCATATTTTATCAAACAAAATAGTTCATGTGAACAGAAAAATAAAAGAGTGTTAAGCAAGTCAATGGCCATAGAGCAGCTCAAGAAAACTTCAGAAGTCTTTTATTAGTTTAAATGAAACTATATACAGCAAGTGATTGCCAGATCGGTTATCTCTACCCTACCCATAATTCAGAAACTATTCATTTCGAGTTTATGAATGGAGGAGAACTAGGATAATGAAAAAGAAAACTAAATGTAACTTGCCTTGTTAGCATGCGGTATGGCTCTCTGAGATCCTTTGTGACTAAATCGTCAATCAAAGTGCCTATATAACTGCTTTCCCTCTCAAGAACAACGTGCTTCTTACCATCGGAATGTCTGGCAGCATTGATTCCAGATACAATACCCTATATTTCAATAAATAACAGATCAATGATATATAACAGCAGTTTTCAATGTATTGACATATTTTCTTTACATAACAGCAGTTTTCAATGTATTGACATATTTTCTTTACATAACAGCAGTTATAAAGTCTGCTACAGATCAGTCACCTGTGCGGCAGCTTCTTCGTAACCAGTTGTGCCGTTGATCTGACCAGAGAAGAAAAGACCTTCAATTTTCTTCGTCATAAGGGACCTTGAACACTGATGAGCTGGCAAATAATCATACTCAACAGCATAGGCAGGCCTTAGCATGGCGCAATTTTCGAGTCCTGGCAAGCTTCTTAGAAGTGGCAGCTGGAGATTCTCCGGCAGACCAGTTGAAAATCCCTATGGAAAAATTACAACCCGATAAGAATGATACTGATCTCAGAGCACATTGCATTCTAATATATTACTCATAAAAAAAAATATTTTAGCCTTGTAGACTTAAAACATCAATGCATAGATTAGCCACTGAGTACTTTAACAAACAAGCTAAGATATCTGCTCTAGTCTTGAAAACTTAACTTATAGACCCTCACATTAAACTACAGACAACTTCTGAATAGTAACAAACTTCAGGCTTGCTCAAACTATCAATAAAGAACATTCCTGAACAAAGCATATGTTTCAGATAATAATATAGAGACACAAGCTAGATTCCTTTTCTCCATCCTAGGTTTCACACTTTTTCCCTACCAGACCAGAGATGATTAACAGTTAGAGGAATCATAACTAAGGCATGCATCAACCTGCACATAGATCTCTGGAACATCTCGGCCCTCTGGTTCCAGGAATATTTGATGCGACTCTTTGTCTTTAAACCTAACAATCTGAAACCAAATAAGATATAAAGGGTATAAATTTACTTAATCAAAAGTAGTTTATGAGAAAGATGGGTCAACATTTTTTTATGTACCGACTGTAGAAAACAGTGAGTGCAAGAGTTTAAAACGATTACTGTTTTGTTACTCCTCCTACAGAGCCTAACCTCAACCCATTATTCTTCCTATTCCTTTTGGATATCTAATTGATTCTATCACATAAACTCAAACGCCCCATTGATCTCTTCCATCCCCTACTATTACACATGCTTCGGTTAGGCTTTAACTCTTATGTATTATTATTAATGACTTATCAGCATATGTGTGCATGTTGGAGACGGAAATAGTATTAAAATCACATTGTCTAGCAAATTCGGGTTTCAGTAGTCCTATTAATGTGATTCCACTCATAAACATTGACAAGTATATCTAAAACAATCAGCTCAATAACATGAAAGGTAGATGAACCATGTCTGATGTAACTTCCCCTGGGTCCACGAACGAGACAATACAAAGAAAAAAACAAAAGAATATACCTTGTCTTCAATGGAAGGGCAGTACCTAGGACCCTTTGCTTCAACCCATCCACCATACGTTGGGGTCTCATGCAAATTGTCCCTGATCAATTGGTGAGTAAACTCTGTCGTGCGAGTCAAGTAGCAGGACATTTGCTCTCTCTCAATATGAAAATCTGGGTCGAAACTAAACCAACTGACCTGGGAAAAGGAACATTAATGTTCAGCATCTTCAAATACAAAAGGTTCATGAATCACCTTGGTTAGATACCAGAGAACAATATGAAATATTGTTCCATTTGATGAGAAATGTATTTAGAAAGCGCCAATGAAAGTGTACAAAACTTAAGCTTGCTGCTGCCTAAGTGGCTACTCATTGAATGAATCGTTTTAGCCCATCTAACCATACAAGAATGATCTGGAATAAGCTATTTATTTAAAGTGTATAGAGTAATACCTCTTCGTCTCCATGTTGAGCCTCCAAGAGGGAAAAATCAATGGTCCGGCGATCAACACGAGCTGGCGTACCGGTCTTCAAGCGATCTGTTTCAAACCCAAGCTGCTGCAAATTCTCTGTCAAGCCCTGTGAGGCAGACTCGCCAGCTCTTCCAGCTGGCATAGACTTCCTACCAACCCAAATCTTCCCACTCATAAAGGTTCCAGTGGTGAGAATCACAGAAGGCGCATAAAAGTTCATCCCAAAAAACGTGGCAACCCCTTCAACGTTGTCATTCTTCCCAACAAGGATATCTGTTACCATCGCCTCTCTAATACTGAGATTCTCAGTGCTGCCATACCAAAAACAAAAAAATTGCAGCTATTACAAAACATATAATTTCAAGATTATTATTATTCCAAAATAGCTTGTAAGTAGTATTTTACACATGCTTAGAGATTTATATGCAACAAAAAAAAATCTAGATATGTAAGCAAGACGTATAGTAATTAAGCTGACCTTTCCACAATCTTTTTCATCTCCATGGCATATTCTCTTTTGTCGGTCTGAGCACGTAAGGATCTAACGGCAGGTCCTCTTGAGACATTTAGAATGCGCTTCTGTAAATAGCATCTGCACACCATTAAATCGTTCAGTGACAAAGGAAGAAACAATGATCAGTTAACAGTGTTTACTTACACCTAACCTATAAGTTAACAAAGCATTCTTTACACTCCAAACTACATATAAGAACAGAGCTAGTAGATCTATAAACACTCAATCTAATCTCCTCTGATTCCTCAATTTCCTTTGAAGAGGCGAAAACGTACCGATCGGCAACTTTGCCAATATCACCACCAAGTGCATCAACTTCATGAACTAATTGTGATTTTGCAGGTCCGCCGACTGCTGGATTGCAAGGCTTCTCACGAAACAAGTATAGTTAGTTATCGGGATTACTGTTGTTGCACAGTTGTAAACAAGTAGTGTACATAATACACAAACAAACCTGCCAAGCTATACGATCGAGGTTTAAGGTGAGGAGGAGAGTGCTAGCTCCCAATCGAGCGGAGGCTAAGGCGGCTTCGCATCCGGCGTGTCCCGCTCCAACCACGATCACGTCGTAGTTCGAACCACCTAAAGAGATTGATTACTCGTTTTAGCAAAAATAATTAAATTAAAAATCTGGATGAGAGGTTTGGTGGTTGGGGAACCTGGTGATGAGCTGAAGCTTGTGGCGTGAGGACGGTTAAGGGAGAGTGTGCGAGGGCGGAAGCGTAGACGAGAAGAGTGGAGAGGGAATGAGATGGAGGAGTAGGAAGAGAAGGAAAGAGATGGGACAGTGGAAGAGAAGCTTCGGAGATGCCGGAGACCTAAAGAGGTGGAGGCGGTGGTGGCTCTCATCTCTAAACAGAAGCGGAGGTTGTGAGTGGTCGACGCAGCAATTCAATCGGGGATAGAAGATGATTTGAGTTATTGGATTAGTGAAGGAAATGGGCTATTCTATAAAATGGGAATAATCTAAATCCCCAAGGACCAAGCAAGAGTTTCTCTCTTCCCAACTTAATTTATTATTTTGTCGATAGTTTTTTTTTTTTTTGGTATAGTTTTGTTGGAGATTTCATATAGCAAGTACTCTAATTTGGAAAACATTTCGTATGGAAAACAAAAAAAAATGATAAGCTTGGTGCCATCTGCTGTGGTTTTCATTAGTTACTCTTAATCTAGGATTTTGGTTTGGTTTAGAAGTAAATTTTGGTTTTAGTAGTAAAATTAAATGGTGTAAGAGACGTTCACCTCGGATAATAGAATAGATTCGTTTTGCTGTAGTTAAAAATACAACATTGTCTAGATTGGGTTGCATATGATTTTTCTAAGTGTTTATTTTGGAGTTGTATGTGGGATTTAAATATAGGTGAAGCTAAAATTTTGTATTCACAATGTGGATGATGAAACTTGAAATTGAGAGAGAGAGAAAAGAAAAACATAGTCAGTAGAAAATGTCCGTTATGCTAAAAATGTCTAAACTTTTTTGGCTTTTTTTTTTATGTAGAACGTTTGAAACTACCGTCGTCCTTCTATCCATATCCAGTTTGATCCTTCCTCCTTCTATCACACCGGTTCTTTTTCCTTATCTTCCAACTCAAAATTTGGATTTAAGACCCTCCCTATAAAGTTTACAAATCTCCTTCCAAAAAACCTTAGCTTATAGCTTCCGCTTCTTTAAACAGTAACAGACCATAGAAAATCGGAACAGAGACTCCCTGTATCCTTACAGTTATCCTACAATCATGTTTAATTAATAAAGCTGGGTTTGAGGAAACAAACAACATTACCCTAAGAACGAGCTAACTCTCTTCTTGGTTTTCCCATACTAGGAATCTCAACGACTTCCTAATGAAACTTGAATGTCAAAAATCTCATAGGAAGAACAAAATACATAGAGGTTTCAGATGAAAAGGTGAGGAAGATTATTGTAAAGGGATTTGGAGTGCAGAGAATATGGCTTGAAGGAAGAGGGGATGAACATCTTCTCCAGAGAACACCTCCAACTTCAACTTCTCCATGTGAGGCCATATCTACAGACAGGACATAGAAACACAAGTAAGATTCGTCATTTCATTACAAATCTTACGCTCTTAACAACATCCAACTTAACTAACTTTTACCTCGTTCGCATATTGTCTAGTAAATGCCGTAAGATATCCAACTGTGGATAAGCACCACTGTTCTCTATCACCGATCTCAGACCTTTTCTTTGGGTTTCCATTTTCAGTGTCCACCTCCATCGCAGATGAGTTTTCATCTTCAGATTTTAGATCCTCCAACGACCTCGCTTTCGCTGGTTCTGGAAGCCGTTCCTTCAGGACTGCAGAGAAACTCTGGAACAGCAGGAGCAGTAGAGCCTATATGCACAAGGAAAAGTCAATAAGAGGATACAAAAAGAGACAGTACACTAGAAAGTTATTATTTGAATACCTCAGTTTCAGAGAGAGCTCTGTTAAGAAGAGCCTCTTTTGCCTCTAGGGATTCCCGTAGAGACACCTCTGCCTCCCCTGTCTTCTCCACCGTTGATTTCAAACGCTTCATCTTCCCTGGATTTTCACCAAGGACAGGCTCACCCTCCACTAGGGAAAGTTTGCTCTCAGCAGCCTCCAGCTCTGCTCGTGCGTTTGCTGAAGCTTTCTCAGCAACCAAAACATTCTTCGTAATGTTTGATATGTCTTTCCTCAAATCAGAGATACGATTATAAGTCTTGTTAAGTGCATTCCCAAGTATCTGCAGAGACAGAAACAAAAAAAAATCAGAGTTTATTAAGCAAACGCAAACGAATTGAGTTAGAATGCAACTGACCTCCCATGTCTGATCAGACATATGAAACTGATCAACATTCTCCGGAGAGAAAACCCATCTCACAATTGCCTGATTCGATACGAGTCTATACCCCATCATCCTATCCATTGCCACGGCCGTCATTTGTGCATTGTTTTTCCAGTATGCACTCACTTGCGATAATAGCATCACCTGTTTATCATTATCAGGACAGAGTTTCCCAAACACTTGGCCGTACCGCTCTAGGACTGTGACCATATGAGTGAAACTTTTTGATCCGATCTCGAGTAAGGTCTGCACGACTACTGTAAGAGTGACTTCAAAACCATGAACTGGATATATCGTTTCTTCAATCCACGACATCATGTCACGTGCAGATTGTTTTTCCTTGACCTTCCTGTTCAGTTCAGCTGACAACTGATGCTCTTCTGTTTTCTCTTTACCCTCTTCCAAGGAGTACCTGTAAGCCGGAGCAGCCTTTGCAGGAAGCAATTCTTCTAGGGCACTAGCATTCTCGATGCTCTATTTGACACACAGAAAACAAAATAAGTTCTCTAGTGGCCAAAAACTAAAGCCAAGTTGAACTCAAGATGAAACATAATAGCTCAATTAAAACCTCAAGAGAGAATGTGACGCTAAAGTTTGGCAGCTCTTGATTGCCTCAAATTTTCTAATATATCAGAATATTAAAATCATAACAAGTGCTCTGTTACCTGCTTAATTTTATCCCAGTAAGACAAGCGTACTTCTCTTTGGAGAACCTCCTGAACAAATACACGCTTAGGGGCCCATTTGGGAAGGTCCAACACATAAGACCACTCTTCCCATGGCCAGATGAACTGGAAGTTGGATCTGTTAAGCATGAAAATATCCTCATTGAATTAGAAGAAAAATATGTATATGGATCATCAGGTGAAAAGACAATAAAGCACACCAAAATCCATATTTTATGTTTCTGTAACAATCATCAACTTCATATGATGAATAACAAAATTCTCAATTAAAATTCTCAATTAATTTGAGAGACACTCTGACGCTTCACAATAGAAAGCATAAAGTAAAACAGCCCCAAGTTCGCGTCTATTGAAAATCCATATTTTATGTTTGAATAACAATCATCAACTTGGCTAAAGAAAAGCTTCTCAGCTAGATAATTTTCTATCATATATGGAAGTGGAACATCCACAAATCAACTTTTCAACGGATAAGGTAAGAAAAATGAAAAATGAAAAATGAAAAATGAAAAATGTATACTTACAAGTGGTGAGAAAACCAGAGGATAAGGCGTGTCCTGGATTCCATGTCAAGGTCGGAAATTTTCTCAAAGAGTGCACGAACAGCGCCGGCAACAACAGCAGGAAAGGCACCCGGAAGAGCCTAAAATGATTTGAGTATTTGGCATCAGGTATAAGAAATAAATGACACCAACCATTTAAAAGTCATCGAAAGATCATAGTAACCCTTTGTTCCTTGTTTGCTACCTTACAAAGATCCATAATCACGAGTGTATAATAGAGAGTCTTGAACGGTGGCTGTGGTAGCAGCAGTATCTGGGAAAAAACAGATCCAATTGTTAAATCTAAAAACCAAAGCTCTAAGACAAACATTCCTAGAAAAAAATTGGTATAATCTGCCAGGAAAAGATTATCATTATGCTTTCATTTACATTGTGAATACTTAATATAGAGAGAAATTTCAAATTTAAGCAAGAACAGAACTTCACCTGAGAAAATAGTGTCTCTGCCATAAGGTACTCATACCGGAAGGGCACAGGAAGATTAGCCATGTAGGAAGCGCACTCCTTCCGACTAGATTTGCAATAAATTAATTAGGAAAACAAAATCAAAGGTGACCACAAAATAAAAGAAACTCAGTACATGCTAAGATGTAGAATAAGAATCAACTAATGCTAGGCAATTCAACACAAAACACTGCCCCCTTGGTAGTCAGTCGCTTTGCCGATTTAACACAATTGAGTTAGTGTTAAGTGACTATATTGTTCGAAGAGTTAGTCTCGACTCTTGAACTTAGCTTAATGTAACACTTGACTATATATCTACACCTAACCAAGATCTACACCAAAACAAGTAGGCATGGACGACAATCTACTATGCAAGGAAATTATAACAGGGACATAGAAAATCAAGAGTACTCCAGTTCTGCAAAAATACATACCATCCATTTAAATATAGGAGCACATCCAGTAAATATTCCTCAACGACAAAGCGATCAATAGGTTGTACATCCTGTGAGTAAATATTTCCAGAGTTATAAGAGAATAAGAACCCATACGTATATGACAGATTAGAGATAATAGATGTTGATCACTGAAATTGTATGTGTAATAAATTTCCAGATGAACATAGCCATCACATCACCTCAGTCTTATTAGCTGGAAATATATTCAACCTGCGAATCCTCTGAGGATATCTCATCAAAGCGTCATGCTTTTGCTTGCCAATGTTCTCCCTCGAATGATCAGAAGGTGGACTTGGTGGTTCCATACATTTAATGGGGCGTAGCTCATGAAATTTTCCAGCAACGAGCTGAGCTTCGAACGAGAGATGAGGCCTAGGAACTAGCACATAGAAAAAGCGTTAACTTGTCATCAATAACGATATACAACAAACATGCCTAGTATGATAGAAGAAGGTAGACAGGGAAATAAAGAAGAGGTTTGTAGTGGATTGAAGTCTTAGTGATACAATAACATTAAAATAAATGCATACCACTATCAAGTTTCCATCCATTGGAAGCTAGAGACTGTGTTCGATCCCATAGATCCTCCACGAAATCCTAAAGAGACAACAAACAACAAAGAGAAACCAAAAGTTACGACACCATGATACAATATTTAACAAATTACGATCTCGAACAACTAGAAAGACAGAACGAAACGTCAGATAGATTTATACAAACGCATATTATTCATGCATCTGCCAAGACATCTACCGCAAAACGGAAGGGATACCTAACACCAAGCAATACAACAACTTGAAAAAAAAACCAACACTTAAGTCAAACCTTTTCTGAAGGACTATTTTCAGATTCTCCTTTGAGAAAAAAGTTTAAACCAGACGATGAAGAATTCTTTCGGATGCTCAAATAAGCTTGTATCCCGACTAATACTCTTTCAATCTCATCAGGAACTTGCTGCAAGAAAGAGGGAAACTCATCAGAGATGACAAGTTAATAGTATCTTATAGCAGTTCGTATAGAAGCAGTTCAGTTACCAATACTACCCACTAGGTGAGACATGATAAAACTAAGAATTAGACTATTAAATTTGGTTGCACATAGAACAGGACCACATAATTATATAGCTGGAAGCTCGTGATCCTGTATTCTAATGGCCTTCAACACTAATAGTCTAATACCATATGTTTTCTAATACCCAACTAACAAGATATCTTCTGGAATGTCTTTAATTCAATAGCAATACCTCAGCGAGTTCTGCTCCTCCCCACGGGAGGCTTGACAAGATGCATATAACGTAAAAGTCAGCTTGTGCCTGCCATGATGGGTTTCCTTTCTCTTCATCCACAGTGGTGGCAGCAGATGACAACAGCGTTTCGAACACGACAATCAAAGAGGCAGGTTGAATAACCTTACTGCACAACTGAAGAACCCAAATAGAACATGTTAAAAACATAGAAAAACATCTCAAAGCCGGTGAACAACTACTGTAAATATTCATGTTTGCTTTTAATTTTCAGACGGTTTTGGTGTCTAAGAAAATATGAACTTGCATATCAAATTAATGAAGCAACTGTGTATCCATACCAGGGAAGTCATAAAGCGTAGCAATATGCGGATACTGTTGCAGTTTCCAGAATCTAAAGCGACCTGGCATGTTCAACCCAGTAAAAGCAGTTACATTATAAGCAAAAGTGGAGAAACAAAATTCTATTTTGGCCAATTGATATACAAATTATTCACCTGGAAATTAGCTTGGACACTTTCTACTATCTTTCTGACAAAGTCTTCATTCTCCAGGTTCAACAAACCAATCTTAAACATGTGGAAATAGAAAGACGTCAATCAGATTACAAAGTATATGCACCAAATTAAACTGCAATTGCATACAGGATAAAGACTTACCAGAGTGCCATACAAGGGAATCTTATGAGGCAATTGTTCAGCACATTGCAGTAGATACTGTTTTAAGATGAAAATCACAAAAGACATGTAAGCATAAATGCTAATGAAGAAAATGTCAGATATTCAAAATTGAATTGAATCGCTGATGAAATTAAAAAAACAGGAGTCATAAGAAAATGTGAAACTTACAGGCGAAACTTGGTCCCCAGAACGCTCGATTTCTCTACGAATAACACCAAAACAAGTCTCCTGCAAAGAAACAACAAACGAAAAGAGACTTGAGAGAGAGAGAGAGAGAGAGAGAGCAATTAGGGTTTAAGAATCGAGAGATAGAGAGAGAGAGAGAGAGAGAGAAGACTGACGATATGGTCTTTGAAGTCGGAGGAAGTGCCGTACTCGGGGCCCTTCTCGCCGATTCGGAGAAGAAGAGTCTTCCAATTGCTCATCTTCCCGCAGCTGCAGATTTCTCTTCACTGGCGAGCGCACTGACCTCAAATCTCTCTTTCTCTTTCGTTCTCACTTCTTTCCGCAATTTCTAGGTTTATTTGGTTTTTGGATTTAATTTTTATTTTTTTGTCGACCTTATTTGATGATGAGTTAAAGCCCAACGGGCTCAAATACAGATGGTGACGGGCTAAAATGTTTTAATTTTTAACTGTTTTAGATTTTAATTTTTAATTTTGATTTTGTGGTAGATTTGAGTTTTATTATAAGAAAAGAAAAAAAATGGTAATTTTGAATTTTGATTTTTTTTTCCAATTAAAGCAAAAATAATTAATAAGAAAATATTTCTTGTAAGAACAATACAAATACAAAATATTACGATCACTAAAACTCGAAAATTTGTACCGAAACTTTATTTTAATTAACTTTGATATAAAATTATAGTACACAATATTGATTAAAAAATTATAGAGCTAAATTACTTAACCAAAACTTCGATGGCAAGATTATTATTGTGAGATCTTTGGTCATGTATTTTTGTAAAATAGATGTAGCTTTTTAAAGAGATGTATTTGTATAAAATTAATACGTTAGAAAAATAGGTAAATAAACTAGATCATGATTCGCATGATAGTGCAGATTGAAAACAAAAATGATAAAACAGTTATTAAAAAAATGAAAACTAATGTTTTATGTTGTTTGGACACGAGATAGTAATATGTTATTATTTCCATAATTAATATATGTGTATATTTAATTTAAAATCCTATATTGATCCAAAATAATAATAATTTAAAATCTTTCAAAAGAGTTGGGTCCAAGTGAATGTTTCTATTTCAATAAGATATATAGTTGAGATATTTCAATTAACAAAAATAATTGGTCTAATTGCAAGGTAAAATTCAGTTTTACCAAAAGTTTGATATCACTTTTCAAATTTACCTCTAAAAGATAACTATTTTCATAAATACTTTAAATTTTGTGGGAAAAAAAATTAACTCCTGTAAATCACTTGTCAATGTTTAAACATGATTCATACAAGTTTATAAACCTTAAATTTTGTGAGAAAAAAAATTAACTCCTCTAAGTCACTTGTCAATGTTTAAACATGATTCATATAAGTTTATAAACTCAATCCCATCCCTTATATACTAAACCATAAAAAATGATCAATAAACTTTCAATCTAAATATTAAAGTATATTTGATTGAGTATATTTTTAAATAGTGACAGCCAAGTTAATGTATTTTAAGCAGCTTCTCCTGATTGTATGTATAATCAGTTTTATTTTTGATAAGTATACAAATTTTAGAGAAATTTTAGAATACTCTAAGTTATCTTCCACATTTAAACAATACACTCAATCAAAAATACAATTTAACTAAATTTTTTTCCTCTTCATATAAGTTTATAAGTGAGGTAGATTTGCAAATGGTATTCTTTTTGATAAATTAATAAATTTGACATTTCATCAAAAAAAAATTTAGTTGGATAAATCTTCCAAGATATTCTAAATTACTTTTTTGACCAAAAGAAAATTCATTAAACAAGTAAAAAACATTTATACCATTACTCTCTCTCTCTCTCTCTCTCTCTCTATATATATATATATATATATATATAGCAATATAATAAATAAAAAATCGAAAAAATCGAAAAAATCAATTCAAATTTTTTTTTGATTTTTTGATTTTTTGATTTTTCAATTTTTAAAATTTTTTAAATATTATTTTGAATTACGAAACTTCTTTTTTTGAAAGTATTTAAAAATTATTATTTTTAAATTTTAGTCTTAATTATTATTATTTTTATCCCCATTCTCCAAAAATTCATTCCTCAAATCTAAAATGTAAATTCTTAACCGTGTTCATTGTTTGAATTTTAAAGCGGTTAGAGCATGTCCATCAATTAGAACCTCCAATGGGCTCTTTAGATAAAATTAATAGTTAATAAGATGATTTGGACACTTAAGAACCTTAGCTAGTGCAATTAGTTTTTTCCTCCTCCAACGGGAGAACTTCATAGGGGTTCTTAATTTTTTTTTAAACTATAATGATTTAAAATAAAAGCATACATTAAAATTTATTAAAAATTACATAAAAACATATTAAAAATACAAATGCAAATCAAAAACGAGAAATAGCCGTTTAGTTAAAATCTTGATTTGTTCCAAATTTTTGCCATATATTCTCAACCAAATCAGCTTTCAATTGATGATGTATTTTTCTATCACGAACTTGATTCCGAATGCTCATCATATTGCCGAGATTTGAAGGCATATTTGTAGAATACGTGAAATCCACTTGTGAACTTCGGCTTGATTCCGGTTGTGCGAAAACTGAAACATCATACTGAGTGTACCCATCTCGTTCGTCTTCTACGCTCATATTATGTAGAATGATACATGCTCTCATTATCTTTCTAATTTTTACTTTATCCCACAAAAGAACTGGATTTTTGACTATGGCAAATCGAGCTTGCAAGATCCCAAAAGCACGCTCGACATCTTTATATACTGCTTTTTGATGTGTAGCGAATAAAGATGCTTTCGGACCTTGCGGAAGTGGAATAGATTGGACAAAAGTAACCCATTTGGGATAAATACCATATGTGAGATAGTAACCCAAATCGTACTCGTGTCCGTTGACAATTTAAGTAACTTTTGGAGCTCGACCTTGTAATATATCATAAAAAACCGGTGATCGATCAAGAATATTGATATCGTTTAATGTACCTGGAGGTCCAAAAAACGCATGTCATATCCAGATATCTTGTGAAGCTACAACCTCTAAAACAATGGTGGGCCTTCCTGATCCACATTTATATTGAACTTTCCATGCGGTCGGACAATTCTTCCACTCCCAATGCATACAATCAATACTTCCTATCATCCCCGAAAATCTGCGTATCTCTCCAATATCGAGGAGTCATTGAAGATCTTCTGGAGTGGGTCTTCGTAGATATTCGTCTCCAAATAAATTTACGATTCTTTGAACAAAATGTTCTAAGCATAAAAGCGCGGTTGTCTCACCAAGTCGGAGGTATTCATCGACCGCATCAGCTGGACAACCATATGCCGCCATATGAATTGTTGTCGTTGCCTTTTGTAGCGGAGAATGAACGAACCTTCCAGTAGCATCTCTTCTTTGTTGAAAGTATGGGATTTCAGCGGAGAGTCGATCAACAATACGTATGAACAAGGGCTTGTTCATTCGAAACCGGCGTCGAAACATGTGAGAAGGATATGTTGTATCTTCACTAAAATAATCGTTCCATAACTGCATGTGTTCTTATTCTCGTTGTCTTTCAATGTAGGCTCGTTTCTTTTTTGACCTTGATGCTTCTTGGCGATTTTCATGATGAATGAGGAGATTTTCGAATTGTTGATCGAAAATTTGATCGAATTTCTCATCCAATATGTCTTCAATATTATTAGAAGAACAAGAAGAAGCCATATAGAAGAGAAATGATAAGAGAAAAAAAAAGAAAGGTTGAAAGCAAAGTAAAATGATAAGAGAAATGTGATTCTTGTTCTAAGCAAAGGATCGAACAAATGATAAGAGAAATGTGATGCTTTTAGAGAAATGGTAAGTGCTTTGAGAGAATTGGTATTTGATTTGGGAAAAATGAAAAGTTATTTGATTTGAGATAATTGGTATTTGATTTGATAGAAATGAAAAATGCTTTGATTTGAGAGAAATGGTTAGACACAAAATTTATACAAGTTCTTGTTTACACACGGAGAGAAATGGCTCCACCTGCGATTGCAAGTGACGAGTCTGAATCTGAGTAAAGTTGGCTCCACCAGCGAAAGCAAGTTCTGCTTTCTCATAACACGAACATACCAGCTTTGTGTCTTGGCTTCTTGTGTCACATGCATTCATATGTCCATGGCTTCAGCTTTATGTCTTGTTGTACCTGCTCCATACATAATACATTCAAAGCCATATTAATACAGATTCATATGAAAGGGAAACCAATATTAGACATTCAAAGCCATATTAATACAAACTCGACACAATTCAACAGACTCGAGATAAACTCAATACATAAACGCATAACAGACTCGACAGAAATTCAAAGAACATAACATACTCGACATAAATTCAACAAACACAATAAAATAGACGAAACCAATATTAGACATTCAAAGCCATATTAATACAAACTCGACACAATTCAACAGACTCGAGATAAACTCAATACATAAACGCATAACAGACTCGACAGAAATTCAAAGAACATAACATACTCGACATAAATTCAACAAACACAATAAAATAGACTCGAATCAAACTCAAGAAACATAACACAAGTGGAAATGCATTCAGAGCTTATTTTTCAAACTAACTTGCCAACATGTCCGTTATGAGCTTATTTTTTAAAGCTATTTCTAGTTCAGTTAGTGGCTCTGTCTTGGCAATCAACTTATCAAGCAATTTTTGCTTGTTAAGCTTCTCCTTCAAAGCAAAGTCCTTCTGCCTAATCTTCCACATGCTCTGAATCTCCCTTCCTTCCTCTTCCATCGTCGGCTTGCTCACAGACCTTTTAGCTTTCGCGTTTGTTGCTTTAACACCAGCAGGCCTTTTGATCATCCTCTCCTGGCGCAGAGCTTGATGATTGTGCGCTTTGGTCATCTGGCTTCCTTCTTTTACACTGCACTTTATATTTAGTAGATGAAGCTTTACATCATTTCTGATCATGAAGAAGCTCTAACCATGCATGCTCAAGTGTAAACTTCACCTTGTGGTCATTGTAGAAAATTTCATGAGCCATTTTCATCACGTCATTCTCATTCTGGCCACTTAACTTCTGTTTCGTTGCAGCATCATATGCGCCTACAAACTTACATACTCCCTCGTTTATCTTCCCCCACATTTGTTTGTAGTGGCTTTGACTCTCTCTTTTGCACACCAGCTAGCTTAGGACTCGCTCCAACATAAGCTTCAATTCGTTTCCAAAACGCAATTGCTTTTTGCTCATTCCTGACTACAGGATCCTTGGAGGTGTTCAACCAAGCACTGATAAGCACACCGTCTTCTGTTGGTATCCACTTCCGTCTCTCTTTGCGGTCCTCCACAGTGTGTGCTTCAACGTTTTCTTCTTCAACCCAATGTGGAACGAACCCAGAGACATTGGACGTAGAGAGGTCTATACTAGGTTGTTGATTGTTTAAGAGGTCTATAAAGCTAGAAGATTACGAAAATGAATCCATAGAATGTAGAAGATTGAAGGAAACAGAAGAGAAGAAGGAAATAGGAAAGGAGAAGGAAACAGAAAAGGAGAAGGGAAATAACAAGAGATATAGCAAAAGAAAAACGCGTTATGTTAAGATTTTAAAGGCAAGTTTAAAGTTTTAAAAGTTTTTAGATGTTGAATTTAATTCCAATCAATGTGTACACTTAAAACCAAAACAACCACTAAACTAATGCCATTCACTTCAATGCAACTAAAACTAATGTCAATCATTTCACCGCAACTAACACAAAACCATAACACTAAATTCCATTTATTTCTCAATCAATACCTAAATTTTTTTTAAAGTAAAAGTATACTAACCTCTTCCGTTTGATGATGAACCATGGATGCTTGTGGTCGTAGTGAATCCGTTTTCGGACAGAGAGTGGCTTGCGTAATGAATGAAAAGCAAACTCAGTTGAAACCTGTTACACTACCAACAAAGAAAGTTAGATTAAATGGGACTAACCAAAATATTTACACAGATAACCGAACACAAAATTATATGAAAATAAAGACAACAGCAGCTTGGTGTGATCATGCGAAACACAATCGACTCTGTTTCCAGATTAATAGAGATATTTGTTTCTAAAATTCATCATCAACACTTGTTATAACAAACCAACTGACTTTGTTTCTATGCAAAGGATTCAATCTTTTCAACAGTCAAACAAAACTCTACTACTAATCTAATAGATTTCATCTTCCTCAATATTATTAAATAAATCACCATTGACATCATTTGTTAAAAGTTCTTTTTCAAAAGACTAGGGATGTTCGAACTTATCTTCTTTCTTCTTCCATCTTGTTTGAGTTATATCCTTCCCTCCATCCTTGCTTTCTCTTGAAGCTTATCTCTTCTGACCTTCATCATAACCTCTGAAGGAAGAAGACAAAACAGCGGATCACGAACAGAGAATGGGAGATAAACCAAAATCGAGACAGCAGTAACATATAGTTCAAATCAACAGGATGATTTCTTACCGATAAGGAGATTGAGACGAGATGTGAGACGAGATTCGAGAGAGACGACGAGATTCGAGACGAGAGAGACGATGAGATTCGAGAGAGACGACGAGATTCGAGAGAGACGCCGAGAATCAACACTAGAGAGACGACGAGATTCAAGCGAGAAGACGGAGAAGTCGAGAATGAAACAGAAAGTCCTTCGGCTTTCTTGCGACGAAGGAGAGAGAGCATTTGATTTGCGGTCGAATCACACGCTGCCACGTTAGGGCTTCTTGGCTTCTCTTAAAAGCCCAAATTAGACAGCGGTTCTTCAATATTATGGGCTTTTTGATTTATTTTTATTCACCTTTTGTTAGGAACCTCTTGTTAAGCACTCCCGATGGACATGCTCTTAGTTAGCCAGTCCTCACAATTATTATGGTGGTTAAAATATTTCTAACAGAAAAAAATTAAATCTGTTCTAAAAAATATTAAAACTTTAAAATGGTTTTCAAAAAAAAAAAAAAATAGAAAATATACCCATCCTTTCAGAATCTATAAACTCAAATTGATAACTTGAGGTTTTTTAAATCGGGCACTTTGGTGCTTTAGAGAATACTTTTGTATAACATTTATTCAGCCGTGGCCAATTTATTGCAGATTTTCTTAAGGGAAGCAAGAGAAATATAAACAAATAAAATCAGTTGTTCATGATATGCAAGCACATGAGTTCATGCCTGGCATAACACTGAAGAACTTAACAAAGCAACTAACGAAAATGAGAAAGAAGTAAAAACATGTCGTAAAGAAGGAAACCATGATTAAGTAATGAAAAAAATCACTATAAAACATCATAACTCCTTTTGTCTTCAGGTCAAAGCTTTAGCAATGAATTTGGCGAATTTATTCAGTTTTTTCGAGACATACTTTTCGATCTTCGCAGTCTTTTCCTCCTCCCTCCTAACAAAAAAAAACATTCTTATGAAATTACGAAACTCTACTATTGAATTGTGGATTTAGAAAGACAAAAAGTGTTCGGAATCATGATAAAATTTCAATATAAGACATCAAAATCCTTTTCCCTTATCCAGGTTAAAGATTTTTAAGAAGGGTTAAAGAATCCCTCACTTATCCTTCATCCAATGTTTGACGAACTCATCAAAGCTGACCTGACAATCACCATCAACATCCATAGATCGGATGACATTATAAGCGACCTCATCAGTTACTTTTTTGCCATTGTGATTGATAGACTGTTGAAAGTCTGCTGCAGTTATGAAACCATTGTGATCGACATCTAGAGCCTTAAAGAATTGAATCATTTCTTCCATTTCCTCCGTAGACAGTGTAACATCTGTGACAAGCTTTTTGGCTAACGCATCATTTTCATCATCGCTAACAAAATAACATCAAAAAACTTCTTAAATTATCGAAACGCTGCAATTTAATTAGAAATTAAGAGAGACAAAAAAAGCCTTCCAAATCATGATGAAATTACACCGTAAGTCATCATAAATCTTTTTTTTCTTCTTCATGTTAAAGCTTTTTTAAGAAGGGTTAAAAATCCCTCACATAGCCATAAATCTTTTGACGAATTCATCAAAGCTGACCCGGCCATCGCCATCAGCATCCAAATTTCGGAGTAGATTATAAGCTTCCTCCTCTGTTAACTTTTCGCCATAATTTTTCGCAGACAGTTGAAAGTCTGCTGCAGTTATGAAACCATTATTGCCTACATCGAACAACATAAAGGTCGCCTTCATTTCTTGCATTTTCTCCTCAGGCAGAGTAACACTTGTGACGAGCTTGTCTACCCCTGCAGCCTGTTTTTCAATACTAACAAAAGCAAAAAAAAAAAACAAAATCGGATTAGATTATAGAAACTTCACTATTTAATCATCGAATAAGAAAGATAATAGTATTAATCATGATGAAATTTTATTGTAAGACATCATAAATCCTCTTTTTTTCTTCAGGTTAAGACTTTTTAAGAAGGGTTAAGAATTCGTCACCTATCACACATTTTGACGTATTCATCATAGCTGATCCGACCGTCGCCATCTACATCATATGTTTCGATCGCCTTGCAAACGTCTTCATCGGTATAATCGCCCCCATCTTTTGTCAACACATATCGAAGCTCTGACGCAGTTATAAAACCATTCTGGTCTATATCGCAAGACCTAAATTCTTTTTTTATCTCTTCCACTTTTAGTTTGTTCAACATAACTGTGGATATCTTTTCGACCATCACAGCTTCATCAGTCCTGTCAAAAAAAAAAGGAAAAGCGAAATCTTCTTAAATAAATTACATAAAATCCACCATTAAATCACCAGATTAAAAAGGAATATACGAGACAAGTAAAAGTAACAAACCAGTTACGAGAGTGTTCTCCAGCTATGGTTGCTACATACGTCAAAGCATCGACCCATATCTGCTTCTGTTCTTCTGTTTCACCTTCACAGGTTTTCTCGAATGCGATCCCAAAGCCTCCCTTCTGCTTCCTTACATCCGATGGATCAACGTCGTAAAAAATCGGCATCACAATCTGCCCCGAAGCTTCTTTGCACTTCAGGATTTCAACCAGTTCATCTAAACACCAGCTCGAAGAAGCGTAGTTCTGTGAGAGCAAAACAATAGAAGCTTCCGCTTCTCTGATGGCTAGTACGAGCTCAGATCCAATCGTGTGGCCTCTCTCGATTTTCTGGTCATTAAACACCGTGATTTCTTTTTTTGCAAAGACATTGTGCAAATGACTGAGGAATCCTCTACGAACATCTGGCCCGTGGAAGCTGGGGAAGATTTGGTGACTAACGTGAGACGAGGAAGAAGAAGAAGTCATGAGAGAGAGGTAGAGCAAAAAGAGAGTTTGAAGAAAGTATAAATGTGGTTTGAGGAAACAAGTCCGTTGTTCATATATAGAAGGAAAACGCTTAAAGAGAAGAGGAAAGTGTAGAGAAATTTGAGAGATCCTGCGCTGGAAACTAATGGCTTGTTTCCACGGCAACTTATAAAAGTTTGTTTCCTTATAGCCGCCTATTTTCAATTGGTCAAATCTGACGGAGAGAAAAATAGTGGAATAAGACGAACTAGAAATACTACAAAATGTTATAAATCACTAGGATCGGCCCGCCCTACAAAATTTTAAATGTTATTATAAAAATTATTTTACATGAGTTTATATTAACTTATAAAACATTTAAAATTATTATGTATTGAAAATAATATTATAAGCAAAAAATAATGAAAATAATTCTGAGATTATATTGTTATTGTTAATAAATATTTTTGATTTGAATTAAAATGATAACAACTTTCATTATTCTCTATCGTTAAATAATAAAATATTAACAAAAATAATTAAGAAAATGTAATAAAGAAATATTCATATTATTTCTATTTCAATTTGACATAGTAAAAATATAAAGTTTAAACAAATAATACTATATTTATTTTAAGAAACTTCAAATTTTTAAAAACATTAACATAATTTTTTTTTCTAAAGAACCTACAGTCCAGTAAGTAAAGAGCTTTTGTATTGTTGTCAGTTTGTCACCATATAAATCCGGCTAATCTGTGATAAAACACACAAATCATTATACATAAAAGATAATGAAAATCAAATTCACGCTCCCTAGAAGTTAACTGAGTGTACCTGCCAACCAGCTTCTATGTTGTTAAGATACTTTCTGAATAAGTCACTGAGAAGTCATATCTGCGAGAAGGTGAACTCGTACTGCTGTTGTATCTTTGGCTCCCAGACATTTATAGTTACTTTAGTTCCATAATATTTATTTTTCCCCTTCCACATAAGATATATCATTCTACAGTTCCAAAAACCAAAACAAATAACACATCTCAGATTAAAAAACCAGAAAAAACTTTTAACTCTTCTGATGACCACTTTGGTTCATGAGGACATGTTCCTCAGATTTAGGAAACGGAAAACTTTTATACTTTTCATGCCATATTTTTTGTTTGAACTTTCTCTCAAGACAACATCTTCCTCTGTCATGGTTCCTTCAACACATTTACCATATCGATGACATAACTGAGGGATATGTGTGTCCTTCTATTTTTGACTTCGTAAAGACACTTTGTTGTTATCAAAGAGTCCCTCATTAGGATACAATTTTTCAATTTTTTTTTGAGATTATACAACCTTCTTCGTAAAGAGAAATTATTTCAATACTAAGATATGTTTTAAAAACAAAATATCTTAGAATCAATAAAAAGCATGTCAATTTCCCAGAAACTGAGCAACCTCACCTCTAAGGTGGAAGAACAACCCATAATTCAGATTAGCAAGTCGAACAGAGGAGTTAACTATTATAATGAGAAAATAACGAATGCTATTGGATTTGTGAGGATGATTTTCAAGAGATGAAGCTTTACCTTTTTATAGGTGGAGATTCATTGCTAGGAAAAAGGGATAATGCGAGATACAATGAATGAGAAATCATGGAAGCATTTATGAAGGTTTTTACGTAATGCTTTGAAAGATTACAACAGAAGACGAAAAGACGCAATTAATCTTGGCACAAAGGTTTTTCACGTCGATTTGATTCACTCAATTCATCATATCTCCTCCATAGCTGGTGTAGATCGAAGAGGACACGAGCCTTAATTTTTGGTCACGCCATCGGGGAAGACAACCTCTATCCGTTGGGCCAATTAAATGTTTAGAAGCCCATTAACATGTGAACAAACGAAACATAACTCGATTAAATGAAACGCAAAGTTTTACTTATCTGAACACGTGTCAGCTCCAGAACGCATGACTTTCTGACGTGGCATCCTAGGTGACAGCATAGTAGAGAAACAAACATATTTATATATATAGATATTGTGGATGTCCATAACCGGCCCGGTTCATAACCTGCCCGGTTCATAACCGGCCCGGTTCATAACCGGTAACCGACCCAATGCTAGAGAGAGAGAGAGAGAGAATCAGCATCTTGCCTTTTCCTTATTAGATTATGATTTGTACTTTTTCCATATTTGTATTTCTTTTCTTTAGTCTTTCCATTAGTCTATGACAGTGTAATTTTCTATATATAAAGGGTTCCTTATGTTTATGAATAATACAGAAACATAGATTATATTCTCTAGTTTCACAACACGTTATCAGCACGATAGAATCTAAATCCCTAAGCTAAAACAAACCGCCTAAAACCCTAACCCTAATCGACGAACCATCCTAATCCCGATCGCGAAACCTTACATCCCGATCCTTGTTTGCAATCTGTTCCCGATCAGCTTCAGCTCAAGGCGTTCCTAATCCTAGCTCAGACGATCTCGGCTTGTTCAACCTCAGCTCGCAAACAAGACGATCTCAGACAGCTCGCGATCCGATCATCACGTTGGACAGCTCGCGTTCCCGATCTTAGCAATCAGACAGCTCGCGACAACATCAGCTCGCATTCCGATCAGTTCCAGCTCGCGGTTCATCTCTTTGGTGGTCCATTAAACCCTACTTGAGGTTAAGGTAATTCGAAACCTTAAAGAGAACCCATAATCAAATTTGATTGTTTGATAAGAATCGAAACCATAAAAAAAACTACAAACCCTAATAGTATGATCTAATGTTGAAATCAAAACCATAGGGTAATAGATCAAAACCCCAATGAGTAAATCGAAGCTCATAATCATAAGTTCGATACCCCCAAACCCTAATCAAGATTGATTGTTTGATCAATTAAAATCGAAACCTTAATGGTTTTGAATCTCAAAACCCCAATGATCTAAGATTAAAATCGAAACCTTAATCTAATGCTTTGAATCGAAATTGATTGTTTGAATGATTGTATGTGTGGATATAGTATGCTAGCCTTGATTAATTAAAACCGTATTGAATTTGATCACATAGAAATCGATTGCTAGGATTGATAATCTCATTCTTGAATTTGGTTGTTTGAATTGATAAAACCGATTGAATGATTTTCAAATTGAAGTCGTATTGATTGTTTGATCGAAACCCTAATGTCTTGAAATTAAAATCGAATACTATCTTGTTTGATTGATTAAAACCGAATGCTTGAATTGAAATAGAAATCGTTTGCTAGGTTAAATTATTTATGCATTCTCGTCTTGATAATGATCCGGCTAGTATTGATAGTTTTCATTCATTCTCGAATGAACCCTAATTGTTGCATTGCTCGACTGTTTGATTGCAATTACACATTGAACTCTTAGAAAACCGTTTGCTAAGATTGAAAATGAATAACCATTGTATTGATTGCATTGAAATCGTTTGCTAAGATTGTATCCGTGTGGCTTGTTTGCATCATGCATGCATAATAGTACGAACTGATTGCATATAGAATCTGAATGCTAAGATTGAACATGTATGCATCGTATACGAATGACCTATTTGCATCATACCTAGAATCCGGATTGTTTGAGCATATTGATTGCATTCGCTTGAACACTTTTAAATCTAAATTATGAAACATATGATTTCAGATGTCGAAAATCAACAACTTGGATTTTGCTGCCCTAAGTCTCTATGGAGATAATTACTTGCAATGGGCACTTGATGCTAAGATCATCTTAAAATCCAAGGGACTCGGTGAATGTATCACCGAGGGCAATAATGCAAGTGAGAAAGATAGATACAGTGCGATATTAATTATACGCCATCATCTTATTGAGAGTCTCAAAGATCAGTATTTGACTATTGAGAATCCTCTAGACTTTTGGACAGAGTTGAAATCGAGATATGATCACTAGAGAACGGTGTTATTATCAAATGCAACATATGATTGGAGGAATCTCAGAATCCAGGACATTAAGTCCGTGGACGAGTATAACTCGGCCATGTTTAAAATAGTTTCAAAGTTGAAACTGTGTGGTGAGGATATAACGGATAAGGATATGCTTGAGAAAACCTTTTCCACCTTCCACACAAGCAATGTGTTGTTACAACAACAATACCGTGAGAATGGCTTCTCTACTTATGCTAATCTGATCTATTGTCTTTTGCTTACTGACCAAAACAATGAGCTGTTGATGAGGAACAGTGAATTGAGACCTCCTAGAACAAACCCATTACCTGAGGCACATGCGACTGTAGAGGATAAGAAAGAGTCGAACCATGTCCAGAGTGATAGCCAACACGGCCGTGGTCGTGGAAAATGGCATGGACGTGGTGGTCGAGGCCGAAACTCGTTTGGTCGAGGCCAAGGCAACTCATATGGCCGTGGCTCCTATGGAGGCCGTGGACATGGCCGAGGCCGTGGTACATCTTTCAAACTACAAAACTCGACCAAATCTGTGTGCCATAAATGTGGTATGGTTAATCATTGGGCTAAGACATGTAGGACTCCCAAACATCTCGTTGACCTCTACCAAGAGAGTTTGAAAGGGAAGAATCCTGAAGCTCATATGACTTATCATGATGGTGAAGATGATTTCATTCATGAACGAGACGATCTTATGGATTATGAAACTTCAGATTGTTTAAAAGAATGAAGTTGAATTCGACATCTATGTTTTCGTGTTCTTTTCTTTATGTTTTCTATGTTTTGATTGTTTTGAACTTATTTTATTAATGAATGAAAGTTTTTATATGAAGTCTCTAAAGTATCATTCCGGGTATAGCCAGTCTCATAGAGGGCTACGGCCAGGCTAACATCCTAATGCCTAAGGGTACGCATCTAGAGATATCTGATGCATTGTATTCACCCAGCTCTAAGATTTGCCTATTGAGCTTTAAAGACATTCGAATGAATGGCTTTCATATTGAGACTAAGGGTGAAGGAAACAAAGAGTTCCTTCAGATCATAGAGATCGGCCAAGGCTATAAGAAAGTCCTAGAGTCTATACATGCGCTCTCTACTGGCCTTTTACTATGCTAAGGTCGGAATGATAGAGACCAATGCTGGTGAGTTCACGTCCCAAGCGTTTAATGATTAATGTATGTCCATGGGGGTAAGTGTGGAAAACTCCGTGGCACATGTACATACACAGAACGGCTTGGCCGAATCATTCATAAAACAAATTTAACTAATAGCTAGACCATTGCTTATGAGGTCTAAGCTTCTGGCCACAGCTTGGGGACACACGGTCTTGCACGCGGCCGAACTGATTCGTATAAGACCGTCTAGTGAACATAAATATTCCCTATTACAATTGCTTACGGGTCATGAGCGAGACATATCTCATCTTAAGACATTTGGCTGTGCCGATTATGTTCCAATCGCTCCACCGCAGAGAACAAAGATGAGACCTCAAAGGAGGATGGAGATATATGTTGGATATGATTCCTCCACGATTATAAAACACTTTGAGCCAACTACAGGTGATTTATTTAAGGCCAGGTATGCGGATTATCACTTTGATGAATCCGAACATCCAACATTAGGGGGAGATAGCAATAAGCTGGTAAAAAAAGATTACATGGAATCAAACATCCTTATCTTGGCAAGATCCTCGGACTCAGGAATGTGATTTAGAAGTCCAAAAGATTATACATTTACAAAAGCTAACTAATCAATTGCCAAATTCCTTTGCTGACCTGAAAAGAGTGACTAAGTCATATATACCAGCTGCTAATGCACCAATCAGAATTGATGTTCAAGAGGGACACAATCAAGTTGCTACAGAATCTAGACAACGTTTGAAATGTGGTAGACCAATAGGTTCCAAAGATAAGAACCCTCGGAAAACTAAGAAAGGTGCAGAGAATGAAACCAAGGTTGTTGAAACCCTAGACACGACCGCGGCCGTTCCTAAATCCCGGGACTTAACCGCGGCCGATCCCAAAACCCTAATAGCGATCGCGGCCGATCATGAATGCTTAGATGCGGCCGGCCCTGATGTATCTAATACTGATTCTTAGGACGCCAAGATTCAAGGTACTAAAGGTCCTGATAATAATGAGATCTCAATAAACTATGTCCTGTCTGGGATACAATGGAACAGAAAGAATGTCGACATTGATGATATATTTGCCTACAAGGTAGCACTTGAACTTATGGATTTGAATGAAGATCATGAACCCACGTCTATTTATGAGTGCACTCAACGATCAGATTGGATCAAATGGAAAGAAGCTATAAACGTGGAATTAAACTCTTTAAAGAAGAGTGATGTCTTTGGACCAATAGTCTGGACACCATATGATGTTAAACCAGTCGGCTATAAGTGGGTCTTTGTGAGGAAAAGAAATGAACATGGCAAGGTCGTGAGATATAAAGCACGACTTGTTGCACAAGGATTCTCACAGAGACCAGAAATCGATTATGAGGAGACATACTCCCCTATGGTGGATGCTACTTCTTTTAGATTGCTGATAAGTCTGGCTATAAGAGAGAAATTAGACTTGCGGTTAATGGATGTTGTAACTGCATACTTATATGGGCCACTGGATACTGAGATTTATATGAAAGTACCAGAGGGTATAGAGTTGAAAAACAAATCGAGTACTCGAGAACAACACTGTATAAAGTTGAATAAGTCACTTTATGGATTGAAACAATCAGGCCGAATGTGGTACAATAGGTTAAGTGAGTACCTAGAAAGAGAAGGATACAAGAATGATCCGATCAACCCTTGTATCTTTAAAGAAATTCGGCCAGGGCTTTGTGATTATAGCAGTGTATGTTGGTGATTTAAATATCCTAGGAACCTCTGGAGAGATTTTCCAAACAGTTGAATATCTTAAGAAAGAATTCGAGATGAAAGATCTTGAAAAAAACAATGTTTTGTTTGGGATTACAGCTTGAGTACATAAGAGATGAAATCCTTGTGCATCAAATGGCATATACAGAAAAGTACTCAAAAGATTCAACATGGCCGAGTCTCACCCATTATCTAGCCCCATGGTCGTGAGGTCCCTCGGCCTGGACACTGATCTGTTCCGTCCTAAGATGGACGATAAAGATGTCCTTGGTCCCGAAGTGCCATATCTCAGTGCCATAGGAGCTTTGATGTATCTGGCTAGTCACACGACCCGATATATGTTTTGCCGTGAATCTATTATCTAGATTAAGCTCTTGTCCAACCCAAAGGCACTAGAACGGGATTAAACATGTTCTTCGTTACCTGCAAGGAACGAAAGACATGGGTTTATTTTATACTAACCAAAACAAAGAAGGTTTAGTTGATTTTGCTGATGCAGGTTATCTTTCGGATCCACACAATGCTCGATCACAGATAGGCTATGTTTCCACACATGGTAGAACAGCCATATCATGGCGTTCCATGAAGCAGGCGATCGCGGCCACATCTTCAAACCATTTGGAGATCTTGGCTGTTCATGAGGCCAGCCGTGAGTTGTTCAGAACAGGGGGAGTAATACGTGTTGTACTCTTTTTCCTTCACCATGGTTTTGTCCCACTGGGTTTTCCTGGTAAGGTTTTAATGAGGCAACATCTAAAGCGTATTACAATCCATGTATGGTTATGGCATCCAAGGGGGAGTGTTATAAATCATATTGTGGATGTTCATAACCGGCTCGGTTCATAACCGGCCCAATGCTAGAGAGAGAGAGTCGACCGTGAGGAGAGAGAGAAAGAGAGAATCGGCATCTTGCATTTTCCTTAATATATTATGATTTGTACTCTTTCCATATTTGTATTTCCTTTCTTTAGTCTTTTCATTATTCTATGACGGTGTAATTTCCTATATATAAATGGCTCCTTATGTTTATGAATAATACATAAACATATAGATTCTATTCTTTAGTTTCACAATAATAAAAAAAAACATATATTTTCAATATATATATGGTTCTAAACCATACCGGTCAACCCCATTTGAGTTGTAAATTTAGTTTGATAACTTTTTTTTTGTCAACTTCTTTTATAAGGCCCAATGGGCAAAAGATTACAAATAGACTCAATGATATTTGACCCAAACAAAGCCCATACAACAAACATATAAGATTACATGCATGAGTGACACGGGATCAGACACGTGGCTTCGTTTCTTCTATCGAGAAGGGAAAGAGGCGGTGCCGGAAAACTCGCTGGGAAACCATCTATCTCCATCTCAGATCACTTGAGACTGCTTGTATGTTCTTCATTCCTCCAATCTCCATTAAATAAGAGATCTTCATCTCCAATTGTTAGAGTTCAAGCCCAACGAACAACTTTAATAGAAACGGTATAGAATCTCGTCGGAACGCTACCACTATGGCAACTCCAACTCATCTGGATTCTGAATCACTTCTCCAAAGCTTGTTCCAAACCTCAGTTCCTTGGCCATCGTGGAGACTCCGCATGTACAGTGAGCAAAGCTTGATACCACTCCGAATCAAAGAACTAAGCTTTTCTAAGCAAGAAGAGAAATCCAATCTCTTAATCCAACGGCATATTGCAACCAATCCAAAAGGAGAAGAACTAGGTTGAAACTTTATCTAGGTTCGACCCAAATCAAATCAGAGAAAAGATAGGAGTGATAAACTACTCTGATTGAGTCAAACCATATCATTACCAAAATCGCCTAACGAAACTGAAAACGATCGAAGCTATTTACAAACAAAAAAAACAAAAGAAAAAAAGGTAACCGGCGGCAAAGCCACCGGCCACCACTTTCAACACTCGCTTATGTTCTGTTTCTTAGAGAGAAGTTGGAGAAAGTAGAGAGAGAGAAGTTTCGTCGCTGTTTCCTACCTTTTTTAGACGGATGCTTAATGTAATATAGTTTGATAACTAAACCGACTTTTTCCTTCCTTAGAAAATGAAAGGGAAATATGGTCCAGTACTAACGTGACTGAACTGCACTAATTATTTTTGGGAATATGAACACTTGTACAAACACAATCCTTATCTTAAGCCAAAGATTTACGTTGTCTAAAAAACAAGGCTTTGTCAATTATTGAGTCATCCACAAGAATTTCACGGTGTTTCTTTCTCATGTTTTTAAAACCGCATGTTCGACCATAAACCGTTCACATAGCCGATTGAATCTAATAATTGGTTCGACCGTAAGTCAGTCACGTAATTGGATTAGATCTTACATTTATTGATAAGAACCATTAATCTGGTCTTCCAGTTTTGTAGCTTTGCCGAAAATTCATTTTGGAAGGAATCTTATTATGCGGTTTCGATAAAAAACAAAAGAAAATAGTTAATTTTGGATAAACAAACGAAATTTAGTTTTAAATATATCTTTTAGGTATGTATAAAATTTTTTGTGAGCGAATAATAATAAATGGGCTATGTATATACATGATTTATGTCCACAAAGGTCGCGTCAACATCTTCTTGAACAGATAAAGTTCAGTCTTCGGTGGTAGAAACCGCGCTTCTTCTTGTTCCTGCTCAGTGCTCACATCACAAATCAAACAAAAAACATTTACAACATATAATTCATGTGCTCAGTGAATTGAAACGTTTGTATAGTGAAGACATATACTAGAGTTTATTGAAACATCACAACAGCCACACCGCCACAAGTCCACAAGTACTTTGGTTTAAAGGCCACAACCTGTCATTCATGCCTTACTGTATCTATCTTATAGAGGCACTTCTAAAGTAAAACATCATCAGCCTAAACCCAAAGAGTTCTTCGAAATGGTTGAATCTGACGAAGCATTTGCAAGAGGATAAAGGTTTGATGAATCTGTCCTTAACCGAAATCAGCATTGATCATGAACTCTTAAGACGCGTACCAGGTGAAGTTGTGCTTGGTGGTTGGTGTTTGGGAGATTCTGGTAAGAGCAGCAGCTCGTGTTCTATCTAGGGTGACTCGGGTTTTCTTAGGCCCGGTTCTGGTTCAAAGAGGCTGAAGAGACGAATTGTTTAGTTATTGTCTAATCACTGGATCAGATCAGACAAATGCATATCTTAATAATCATTATGGCCATACATCCAGTAGAGTACATAGTTGGCAACAAACATGATAACAAAAGTTATTAACGCACCACATCTAACACTTTTTTGTTGTCTTTCATCTAATCTGGAAAATCTCAGGACACTTTTCAATTGGTTTATTAGCGTAATATTAACCGGCATAAATCACGGGATTTATTAAATTAAATCCAAACTGTATCTTAAGCAGAATGTAATCAAAAGAATGGAGCTCTGGGTGTAGACATACCTCAACTTTGAATTGACCATCCTTAGTTAGATCCGATGAAGAAGTTGAGAAGCTATTACTCGAATGTGAGGCATCACCAGAAACATGATCCAGCGAGGACATGGTTTCTCTTCCCTGCAGTGATCGCCTCAATCTTTGCTTTCTTCTTACTCTTTCTCAAATCAGAAAGAACATCGGCTTGGCTTCAGATCAGAAAATAAAATTGATGAATTAGTCATTTCAGAGAAAAAGTTTTCTTAATCGTTTTCACTATTCAGACCATGATGTTCAAGGAAAGTAAGGCTTACCTTTTATAGGAATAGAAACACCGCCTTGCAGAGGAATAAGGTGCATTCAATAACATATCGTGCTCGTAGAGGGTGATGGAGTTAAGGAGCATGATAAGGAGGATGAATCAATTAGAAGAAACATTTTCGTTTATCTAAAGAGAAGATAAAACGACAAATCGAAGATTCACAGAGCGATGCTTATAGTGGATTGAAAACATTGAAACTCCACAGTTGTATCAAAGATCGAAGAAGAAAACTCTTTGCTTCATCGTGGAAGAAGAACACAAAACCCTAAAATTCTTGCGGCTGGTCTCATTGTTTTTGGCTGAATCACGGGAGCAAGGGTCTCACTAGTGTAAACACAGCGGTTGGATGACAAGAGTATGTGGATGCGGTGGCTGTGATTTTAAGCATTACTAAACGATTTATACGAATGGTATGTGGTTAGAAATTGCTGCGTTGGTTGGATAGTTATGACTAATTTACTACTAAATGCAACAACAATTTATTAATAAATTAGCAGTAATAACACTTATATTATTTTAAAATATTAAAATTATATTAGTAATATAAATATAAAAATTGTATTTACAAAATCGTAGTATTAAATTATAAATCATTATTTTGTGTTTATATATATGTATGTATATATATATTAATGTCTAAAATTATAGTAAATATTTTTGTTTTAAAGTTTTATAATAGAAATTGAAATATAACATTAAGTATTTATATTATTCTAAATTTTAAAAATTTAATTAAATATTTTTCTTTTACTATAATTTTTGAAAAAAATTTATTTTTATTTATTTTTCCTCAACCGCTTACAACCGCAGACGTTTGTTGGAGTAAATTTTTGATTTTAAGAAGTTTGGAATAGTTTGAAACGATTTATAGTGTTTTTATGATTGTTGCAAACTGTCAACAACAACTACCAATCATAAAAACTGCGTTTGCGGGTGGTAATTAAAAAAAACCTTCAAGTAACACTAAATTATGAGAAACATATAATTGAAACGCAGAAGCCCTATTTAATTTTAATATAATAGTGAATTTGGCTAAGAAAGACAAATGTCATGTTCTCGTGAGAGTATTTGATGACGTGACATTCTCCGAAAAGAATAAAAATTCTTTTATATATATAGAAGTAAATATTTTATTAATGGTAAAATCAAATACAAAACTTGACCGAAACATACCCAGAAAAATCATATAAATAGGGTTGTTTGTAAAAAGCAAGAATATATCATCAATACTACTATATCAAAAGAAATTAATAGTAAAAACAATATGGGCATCACAAAAACATCTATGACTATGTCCTTTGTATTAATATTGTTGATTTCTTTTTGTAATTACAGTATTTTGGCCAGACCAGGTATATTATTATTCTCAGTTATTTTTTTATCATTTGAAGAATAGTAGTTAAACATTTCCGTGTCATTTGATGTAAAATCGGTCATAATACTTTTAGGTATATAAAATATATTCATTACTAATTTTTTTTAATGTTTACATTAACTGTATATTTGCAGAAATCAAGCCAGGGAGTTATGAATGTACTGTGCCATGTACGGCAGTTTATGGAAATAGGGAGTGTTACAACTATTGCACAAGTCATAACTATAATGGAGGACAGTGTGATGCTACAAGAGGTGGAAAACTACCGCAATGTTGTTGCTATAACTATATTAATTAGTTTTTGCTAAACTGTGATTTAAGCAATATATCTTACTCATACCAGATTTTAAGTATGAATCTATACAATTATTTTAAAATATCATCATTGCGTATTATTTATAAGATAGCCATTAAAATTTAGAATTATTATAACAACTTATTCAGAGCTAGTTAGCCAAATATTATGTTTTCCTATAATGAATTTAAAGGTCTTTGTCCAATAGCTGAGTGAGGACAACTCTATCCTCACCTCCCTTCTCCGACTATTCGTTGTAGGGAGTCATAGCATATTTAAGGTATATCAACAAGTTTTTTTTCAGTAGGCACTAGTCAGGTCCGGCTCAAACATTTTAATGGCCTGGTGCAAAATATTTTTTCCCAGTAATTAACCTATTTGAAATTTATAAAATTTGGACCTTTTTAAGAATTTATTTTTTAAATTAAGGACTTAGATTTCCCTAATTTGTTTTGTAAAAATTGTTGGGCCCAATGCTTTTGTTCCATCACCACTCCCCTAGAGTTGGGCCTGACACTAATAGTATATTTAATTGCGTGAATATATTCTAAAAAAATTCAAAACTTTAATTTTGATTTGCAGACTAAACAATACACTTATAGATTTTGTGGCCAGTTTAGCAATAATTTTAATTTTTTGTCAAAGCAACAGTTTTTTTTTTTGAATATATGTTAAATTTACTCAAAAGAAAAAATACACTGTTTTACCATTTGTACTACATATTTCAGACATAAGAAACTTGTATCCTAAGAGCAACAATATCGGCCAGTTTCTTAAAATGAGGTTCTAGAAAATGAGGTTCCAGAAAATAAAATAATTAAGTTATGTAAATAGAGACATGTGGAACAAAATGTGTTTAAAACATAACGTAGAACTAAAAGTTAATAATTGGTTCTTAAAAGTCTTTAGTTTAGAACTTATTGTTTTTTCTTTCTTCACTTTTTTTTTTTTTTTCTCTATCTTTAAATCTTAGATACTTTTTAAGACCATACGTTGGAGCTGCTCTAACATAACCCGACATAAAGCAATAGTTTAAGATAGCACTACAAGAAAACAGCGGTATTCTGACGGACATTCCGACGGAAAATGAAATCCTCGGAATATCCCGAGGAATTTCCTCTGAATATACCGACGGAATTCCGAGGAAATACAAATCCGTCGGAATATTCTTATGGAATACCGAGGAAAAACGTATTCCTCGGAAAAAACCGATGAATTCCGAGGATATATTATAGCCGTTGGAGGATTTTAAAAATTCCGAGGAAATTCCGACGAACTAGCCGTTTCCGTCGGAATTCCGTCAGAATTTCCTCGGTCTGTCGGCAGGATTTCAACTATAAATACAAGCACCCCTCTTCCTCTTCATTCACTCCATATCTTCATCCTCCCTCTTACTCTCTTTACACACGAATTTGATTCATAAAAAATATGTCTTCTTCAAATTATTTTCGTTCTTGGATCGATCGACCTAATTTGGATCCGAACACGAGATTGCTTACGGAAGAATACCAACGAGGTATAACCGAATTCATGGGGTTAGTTCACCGATAACCGGAAGCAAAAACAGGTATGTTAAGATGTCCTTGCTCTAATTGTAAAAATAGAAAGGTTATTAAAGAGTGGGATGTTTGGACTCATCTATATTTGAGTGGGTTTACACGAAGTTACAAAATTTGGTATCATCATGGGGAAACTGATTATGAACATGGTAGTACTAGCGAACCTCAGCCAGCGGTTAGATTAGAAGAACCAATTAGAACGGATGTAGATTATGGTGTTGGTACTGAGCAGATGGTAAATGATCATTTTAGAGGGGAAGATTTACCCAATGCACAAGCTAGGAGATTTTATGATATGTTGGATGCTGGAAAGCAACCATTGTACGAAGGTTGCAGAGATAGTCATTCAGCTTTATCATCTGCTACAAGATTGATGGGCATTTAAACAGATTATAATTTGGCTGAAGACTGTGTGGATGTGATTGCTGATTTTGTAAAAGGTATTCTACCCGAGGATAATGTAGCTCCTGGTTCATACTACGAGGTTCAGAAACTCGTAGCTGGTCTTGGTTTATCGTATCAGGTAATAGATGTATGCAGCGACAACTGCATGATTTATTGGAGGGCGGATGAACAGTGGGTTACATGCAAATTTTGTGGAAAGCCTCGTTATAAAGATACGAGTGGAAGAGTTCCAGTGCCATACAAAAGGATGTGGTATTTGCCTTTGACGGAAAGGTTGCAGAGGTTGTATCTGTCTGAACGCACAACACAACCAATGAGATGGCATGCGGAGCACTCAACAGATGGTGAGATCAGACATCCTTCATATGCAAAAGCGTGGAAGCATTTCCAATCAAAGTATCCCGACTTTGCGTATGAGAGAAGAAATGTCTACCTTGGATTATGTACTGATGGTTTCAGTCCGTTTGACAAGAGTGGAAGACAGTATTCTCTATGGCCCGTCATTCTTACACCATACAACCTACCCCCAAACTTGTGCTTGCGACGAGAGTTTTTGTTTCTCTCGATTCTCGTTCCCGGACCAGAGCATCCTAAGAGATCACTTGATGTGTTTCTTCAGCCACTAATATATGAGTTACAACAACTATGGGCTCAAGGTGCTAAAACATACGATGTTTCGTGTAAAGAAAACTTTCAAATGCGGGCAGTACTAATGTGGACAATAAGTGATTTTCCAGCATATGGTATGTTGTCTGGATGGACAACGCATGGAAGGCTATCATGTCCATATTGTCAAGATAACACTGAGGCTTTCCAACTAAAACACGGAAGGAAAACGTGTTGGTTTGACTGTCACAGGAGATTCCTACCACCTGATCATCCATATCGTAGGAGTAGGAATTTGTTTACGAAGAACAAGAGGGTGTTTGACAGTCCACCTCCGAAAATTTGTGGGAAAGATTTGAAGATACAACTAAGAGATTTTGGTGCAGAAAGGACGCCAGACGTCGGTGGACATGAGCGTTTTTCGGTAGATACTGTTGGAGAACTACATAACTGGCACAAAAAAGTATTTTCTGGGATCTGCCATACTGGGAGGATCATCTGCTAAGGCATAATTTAGATGTCATGCATATTGAGAAGAACTTTTTTGACAATCTCATGAACACGATCCTTAATGTTCAAGGTAAAACAAATGATAATTTGAAGTCAAGACTGGATTTAGTCGATATATGTGCTCGTTCAGAACTTCATGTTGATGAGAATGGTAGGGCTCCTTTTCCCATATACCGACTTGATGCAGAGGGAAAAGATGCGTTCTTTGATTGAATTTCAAACGATGTGGAATTTCCAGACGGTTACGCATCAAATTTGCGTAACTGTATCGACAGAAATGAAGGAAAGTTTACTGGCTTGAAAAGCCACGATTGCCATGTAATGATGCAGCGCCTCCTTCCATTCGCCTTCAAGGAATTATTACCACGAAATGGTCATGAAGCAATTGCAGGGATAAGTGGTTTCTTCCGCGATTTATGCACGAGATCAGTGACTCTTGAAGGTATTGAAAATTTGAAGACTAACATAGCCTTGATTCAGTGCAACCTTGAGAAGATATTTTCTCCCTCATTTTTTGATGTTATGGAGCATCTTGTTATTCACCTAGCAAGAGAATTGGAACTTGGTGGTCCTGTGCAGTATAGATGGATGTATCTGTATGAGCGATATATGTTCCATTTGAAGAAGATGGTGAAAAATTTAAGTAGGGTGGAAGGTTCTATAGTCGCACAGATGATCAATCAAGAAACTTCAAACTTTGCCGAGTACTACTTTCCAACAGAAGTCCATACCAAAAACAGAAGACCTGCATTGTGTAATCTGAGTTCCTACATACTTTTCTGGTGTGATTCAATTTAACATAACCCGATAAAATATCAAGAAGTATTCTGTTACACAAAATATAACATCGGTATACAGAAAATATCAAGATGTACGTATCTAATGTATATGTATAGCAACAATATTTAAGCACCAAGATGTAGTCACAACGGGAAACAAAACAATATAATATATATATATATATATATAAAAGTACAAAAATTTAGGACTCATACTGACCATTGTCCAATGGAATCAGTGTTGTCATGCTGCTGCTGCGGGAACTGTTTCTGCAATGATTTAGGTGAGAAAGGCAGATTTGGAAAAGGTTGATGATCAGCGGGAAAGAATGGGGAAGGATGATGATGTGACATGTAACTAGTACATGAAATGTTGTTATGGTCTTGTTCTTGGAACTGGAAATGATGATTCTGTTGTACTTGTTGTTGTCTTTGTTTTGGGCTATTGGTTTTCTCTCCTTCGGTTTCTCGGTATTTGTTGAGATAGACCTTTAACGGAGCCACGTAGTCTTCGAAACCGAGAGTTGTAATGGCCCAAATGATATCATCTCCATTGATGGTTTTCCTCTTCTCTCTTTGACACTTATCAGAAGCTTCACCAGTAACGAAACTGATGAACTCTGATACGCATTCTTGAACGGTTTCTTTGGCGTCTTTCGAGATCTTACCATTACCGGGAAGAACCTTTTTCATAATTCTTCCGACATTGGCAATTGGAAGAAACCGGTCTTGCTCTTTGTTGTTGTTATTGTTCTTCGAAGAAGGGCTTCCAAGATTTGTTTCGGCTACTCCAGGAGATTCATGATCCTCCTCAGGGTTTTCGTCAGTCATCTCTATCTTTCTTTATTTTTCTGAGACGTTAATATGTGATGGATCTGATTTTATGGTTAAGCTTAGTGCTTGAAACTAGGTAACTTGTCTATTAATGGATTTCTTACCAAATTTGGAACTCCCTGTGACTCGGTCTCTTTTTACTGGTGGGCAGAAAGAGATTAGATGGGTTAACCGGCTCTATTTAACGTATTATGCAGGATCCATAGTTTAATAACATCAACTCTAACCCGTTATTCCTGATGACAATGGGTTTTCTATAATTTGAAAGTAATCAATATATTTCTAAATTTTAAACTATTTCTGAAGTAGCAAAGAATACATTATTTTGTATAAAGCTTAACCAAACAATGGTAGAATAGAGATTGATTAGGCAATAGGCAGGAATCATAAACCATTGGTCCTCAGTTCGATTTCTGCCAAACAAAACTAAGGGGGGTTATTGCAACATTAATTTATGTGGAATTTGATGATTTTAATAGTTGAGAGGATTTTACAAGTTAACTAGATTTAACAAATTTTATCAAATACTTTTACATAGATTTTCATTACTTGTGTATAAAATTCTATTGATTGTTATTAACTTTTAAAGTAAAAAATTAATGGTGGTAGAAAAAAAAAGAAATAAAATCATTTCAATTAAAGCAATTCTTAAACAACTTTTAAAAAAAAATTTGTCACAAAAAAGATCTCAAGAAATAAAATGACCAACAAATTAATTTCTACTTCTTACTTTATAGATATATAAATAATATAAAAAAAATTATATAATTTCGAAATATATGTTTTAAATTTGAATTTTTGTAAAAAAAATTTGAATTATTATTTTTGAAATGTTTAATTAAAAAATACGAAAGTGCTTTTTAAAACTATTTTTACAATTTTTATTTTAAATTTTTAAATTTTTTTTTTAAGTTGTGAATTGTATTATGTTAAAATTGTGATTTGTATATTATTTCATTCTTCAATTTGAGTTTTTATATGTGAGTGTATTTTATTACTTTGATTTCAATAATCTTATGGGTATAGATGATATTCTCAAAGTTGAGTACTATGAGTAAAAACAAAGAAAATTTACATCCCAATAACAATAGATTTTAATAGAATCTTAAAATCAATGAAAACTAAATTTTTCCAATAACAAAGGATTTTGATTGGAATTTAAAAATCATCACTCTAATAACAATGGATTATATTTAGATTTTAAAAATTCACAAACCAATAAGAATAGAATCTCAAAATTTAATAACTCCTCTAGAATTTTTTGCCCGATAATTTATGTGGAATTTGATGATTTTAATAGTTGAGAGGATTTTACAAGTTAACTAGATTTAACAAATTTTATCAAATACTTTTACATAGATTTTCATTACTTGTGTATAAAATTCTATTGATTGTTATTAACTTTTAAAGTAAAAAATTAATGGTGGTAGAAAAAAAAAGAAATAAAATCATTTCAATTAAAGCAATTCTTAAACAACTTTTAAAAAAAAATTTGTCACAAAAAAGATCTCAAGAAATAAAATGACCAACAAATTAATTTCTACTTCTTACTTTATAGATATATAAATAATATAAAAAAAATTATATAATTTCGAAATATATGTTTTAAATTTGAATTTTTGTAAAAAAAATTTGAATTATTATTTTTGAAATGTTTAATTAAAAAATACGAAAGTGCTTTTTAAAACTATTTTTACAATTTTTATTTTAAATTTTTAAATTTTTTTTTTAAGTTGTGAATTGTATTATGTTAAAATTGTGATTTGTATATTATTTCATTCTTCAATTTGAGTTTTTATATGTGAGTGTATTTTATTACTTTGATTTCAATAATCTTATGGGTATAGATGATATTCTCAAAGTTGAGTACTATGAGTAAAAACAAAGAAAATTTACATCCCAATAACAATAGATTTTAATAGAATCTTAAAATCAATGAAAACTAAATTTTTCCAATAACAAAGGATTTTGATTGGAATTTAAAAATCATCACTCTAATAACAATGGATTATATTTAGATTTTAAAAATTCACAAACCAATAAGAATAGAATCTCAAAATTTAATAACTCCTCTAGAATTTTTTGCCCGATAACCCCCCCCCCCCCCCCCCCCCCCCCCCCCCCCCCCCCCAAAGCTACTACTGTTTGTTGAGACAAAGATTAGTAGACCTCATTCGAAAACCAAAAACATAGAGCCAAATTTGTCGTCGACATAATTTGCAGACGTAACTATTGATAAATAACATTGTTTGTAATGGACTAACCCGCATAACTCGTTATATCAGAGACCCTGTATTTCCATCTCCGCCAGCATTATGAATTTCCTCAGACCAAAATCTTCTTTCCTGTTTAATCTCTCTCTCTCAAACCTTTCAGGTGTAGAATCCAGATGCGAACTGTAACACCTTGATTTCTGATATATATGAAAATGCTCAAGAATTAATTTCGCTACTATGTCATTTTACCAACGTCACTACAAAGAAACAAGACCTTAACGACTACAGTATTAGTAGTTAGTTGGTCGTAATATGGGCATTACGACCAATTAACTTCGAAAATCGATTGATCGTTAGAAGCTGGTCGTAACTAATTATTAGAGGCACACTGGTCGTAATATTACGACTAGACGTATTAGTCGTACACTGGTTGTAACCTTACGACCAATTTACCTCTAATATCGATGTTTATTAGTCGTAAGGTAACGACCACTTTACATCGACTTTATATGTTCATTGGTCGTAAATTTGACCAACTTTATTTATTTATTTTTGAATTTTGAATTTATTTACGAATTTTATATATTAATTAAAATCAATATTTAAATTTAATTTGATTTAATTTTTAAAAAATTGATAAAATTAAAAGAAAATATCTAACATCCGTAAACATAATAATATCCATAATATAAAACATTCAAAATACAAATTAATTAAAACTGAAAAAAACTAAGCATTAAGGTTTATTTCGTCGAAGAAGTCGGATGATGTGCCGGAGGTAGAAGCTGATGGATCCGGCTGTCTGAGAAAGGTACTCCCGTAAGAGTTTCTAGACGCAAGGTTCCTAAGTCTCTTTCTACCGCCAGCCATAGCAATATCGTCATTCTGAAAAAAAAAACCAAAAAAAAAGATGATTATAAACAATTCAATTTTTTTATATAAAAATAATCTAAACATGTTCTAATTCCATCATAATCTAACTCCATCCTAATCTACTTCCATCCTAAACTAATTTCAAACCTAATCTAATCACCTAACTAACCACCTAAAACTAAAAAAAAAAAAAAAAACTTACCTAGAGAGAGAAGGGAAATCGTTGTTAGAGGGAAGAAAATGAGCAACCAAATGGCTTCGCGAGGTCCAAGTATATATAGAGTTTTGGTGTTACTCGTAAATGAGTTGTAATATTACGACCAATGAGAGACTAGCGGTCGTAAAGGAGATGTAAATTTACGACTGAGACCAAATAATATTACGACCAATTAGGGACTAAATATTTTTTTTATTTACGACCAATTAAGGACTAATAGTCGTAAAGAAGAATTAAAATTACGACCAATGTGGGACGACGTCCTTTACGACCAATTAGGGACCAATGTGGGAAGAATTAAGATTAGTCGTAACTGAGTCGTACTTTACGACTAATTAGCTTCGTTTTGTGTTTATACCCTAAAACCGAAACCCCAAACCCCAAACATCATAAGTTGTATACACTTCTAAACCCCAAAGTACAAAGATTTTTGTTTAAACTAAGTTCATATATAATTGAGCAAACATGAAAATAAGTTATATATTATTTGTAATGCAATACAAAGAGTTTAATAATATAATAAAACACAAACACTGTAACATAATCAAACTCAATCACTCGTCATCAGAAACATCATCCACTTCATCATTTTCTTCAAATTCATCTTCGTTGGCTTCGTCTGTTGCATCGTCTGGAAGTTCTTCATATCCCTGGTTGTGTGGATCAACAAGTAATATATCATTTGTAGCTTGCTCATGTACTTCTACTTCATTTACGGCATCTTCTTGTAAAGGCGGTTGTTCATCAGTCAAGATTCGGCCCCGAGGTGTAACTTTTATAGCGGCTAACCAAGATATTCCAGATTGTATGATCCTCGGGTATGGAATAAAACAAACTTGGTCTGCTTGAGATGCCAATATGTAGGGTTTAAATTTGTTGCACCTCTGTGTAGCATTTATATCAACAACTCCAAACTTGCTATACCGAACACCTCTATTGACGGTGGGGTCAAACTAGTCACATTTGAAGAGAACGCATTTCAGCTTCACCAGACCGGGGAACTCCACTTCGATGATCTCTTGTAAGATTCAAAAGAAATCAGTTTCACCTTTCACACATACTCCATAGTTCATTGTTGCTCGCCGACTTCCGTATTCGTAAGTGTGAAAAGTGTAGCCTCGTGTGAAATACATAGTTGCTGTGGTGACCTTAGCGACCGGACCTTGTATCAATTCGTGAAACCACTGAGGATAGAATGAATCATCATAATCAACCTGGATCATCAACATATATATATAAATATATAACTTCATTAATTATATAATAAATAACATTACGTTTGATAATAACTTAACCACGAATGTGCAACTACGTTTCTCGTAAATTGTTCGTTAATCAGATGGTAGCTTGTCGATGTAATTTAGTCGTACATTTACGACCACATTACGACTACCTGAAAGTGTGGTCGTAAATGCGAAGTTAGTTTACGACCAATTTACGACTAAACCTTTTAGTAGCAAAATTACGACGGACTTTAACATAGTTGTAAGTTAGACGTAACGTCGAAGTTAATTTACGACTACACATTTGTAGTCGTAAATGGTAGTCGTTACTCTCACGTTTTCTTGTAGTGCGTGCACTTATCTTTTCCGTCATACATCCATTTAGAATTCTAGAGTTAAACGTTCTTGAGCCGAAGTATTGGAAAGATGGTTATCTATCGAAAAGTGATTCACGATATCGTGCGAGAAAAAGTCATTTGGTGATTGTAGGTTCAGTAAACAATGATTTCGAACCTTCGAAAAGATAACGCACTATCCCATCCGAATGGGATGGATCGAAAGAGCAGACATAGATAGCCTATTAGCCGTGGACGGTTGAAGCGTTACATAAACATTCTCACTTCCAGTTACCTAAAGATAACAAAATACAACACCACAACAACACAAAAACTAATATGACCGGATTGAAGGTTCAATCTATCAAATATCACACATCCATGTGTAGTTGGTTTGATTTCTATTTAATTCTAGTTGTTCAAAATATTAATGAAAAAATATATTCATCACT
The DNA here is from genome assembly GCF_020379485.1 of Brassica napus. Taxonomy (NCBI): domain Eukaryota; kingdom Viridiplantae; phylum Streptophyta; class Magnoliopsida; order Brassicales; family Brassicaceae; genus Brassica; species Brassica napus. Next base: position 34,605,538 of record NC_063446.1, read on the forward strand.
ATTATGTTCGGATTTGATTTTTTTTTCTAATTTGGTCCGTGTCAGTTTGATATAATTCCCCGACCCCGAGGCCAGCTCCATAGCAAGATGGCTTAAGCCTAACCGGTGGAAACCGGGTCCGACCGTTTGTTTCTATTAATCATAATTGGATCTCAAGTTCGGTTCGATTGAGCATCCGAATGAAATTAAAACCCGCCTTTGCTCAAGAGAACTCTCTGCGCACACAAAGATGAGAAATCCAAATTCAGTTTGAAGAACATCTCTCCAAAACAACAATGGAATGGCTAGAAACTCATTTCTCAAACTCGGCTCTCTCACGAACTCTTCACCCTTCGCGAATCTTCTCGATTCATGCATCAAATCCAAGCTACCACCAAACGACGTCCGCACCGTCCACGCTTCCATCATCAAATCCCCTTTCTCCAACGAAATCTTTATACACAACCGTCTCATCGACGCATACGCGAAACGCGGCTCGCTCCAGGACGCGCGCAAAGTGTTCGACGAAATGCCTCACCGAAACGTCTACACTTGGAACACTCTCGTGACGGCTTTAGCCAAGTTAGAGCTCTTAGACGAAGCCGAGACTCTCTTCCGCTCGATGCCTGAGCGTGACCAGTGCACTTGGAACTCCATGGTCTCCGGGTTCGCTCAGCGCAATAGGTGCGAAGAGGCGTTGCGTTATCTCGCTTCGATGCATAAAGAAGGCTTCTCGCTGAACGAATATAGTTTAGCTAGTGGTCTAAGCGCTTGCTCTAGCTTGAGCGATGTGAACAGAGGCGTACAGATACATTCTTTGATCGCAAAGTCTCCTCCTTTGCTCTCTGATGTTCATATAGGCTCTGCTCTCGTTGACATGTATTCTAAATGCGGACACGTGGATGAAGCTCAGCAGTGTTTTGACGAGTTGTGTGGTTATAGAAACGTCGTCACTTGGAATAGTTTGATTACTTGTTACGAACAGAACGGTCCCGTGGAGGAAGCTCTCAGCGTTTTCAATTTAATGTTGAGATCTGGTTTTGAGCCTGATGAGGTTACGTTAGCGAGCGTGATCAGCGCGTGCGCGAGCCTGTCCGCGCTCAAAGTCGGCCGGGAAGTTCACGGACGTGTTGCTAAAGACGTTAAGTTACGGAACGATATAATCCTAAGCAACGCCTTTGTTGATATGTACGCAAAGTGTGGAAGAGTAAAAGAAGCTAGGATCGTGTTCGACAGCATGCCTATCAGAAACGCGATCGCCGAAACGTCGATGATCAGCGGCTACGCTATGGCTGCGAGCACCAAGGCTGCTAGGCTGATGTTCACCAAGATGAGGGAGAGGAATGTCGTTTCGTGGAACGCGCTCATCGCCGGGTACACGCAGAACGGGGAGAACGAAGAAGCTCTCGGTCTGTTTCGTCTGTTGAAGAGGGAGTCGGTATCCCCGACGCACTATACCTTTGCTAATATCCTCAAAGCGTGTGCGGATCTCGCGGAGTTGCATCTAGGCATGCAGGCTCATGTGCACGTGTTGAAGCACGGGTTTAAGTTTCGATCCGGGGAAGAAACTGATATATTCGTTGGCAACTCGTTGATAGATATGTATGTGAAATGCGGCTGCGTGGAAGATGGTTATCTCGTGTTTAGGAAGATGGTGGAGAGAGACCGCGTCTCCTGGAACGCGATGATTATCGGATTCGCGCAGAACGGGTATGGAAACGAGGCGCTTGAGTTGTTCAGAGAGATGCTTGGTGGTTCTGGGGAAAAGCCAGATCACATTACAATGATTGGTGTTCTCTCCGCGTGTGGACACGCTGGATTAGTCGACGAAGGGCGGCGTTACTTTTCGTCCATGGCCCGAGACTTCGGTGTGGCTCCTCTGAGGGATCACTACACTTGCATGGTTGATTTACTCGGCCGAGCTGGGTTTCTCGAAGAAGCGAAGAGTATGATCGAGGAGGAGATGCCTATGGAGCCAGATTCGGTTATATGGGGCTCTTTGCTCGGTGCTTGTAAAGTTCATAGGAACATCACGTTAGGTAAGTACGTTGCGGAGAAGCTTCTTGAAGTAGAGACGTCGTCGAACTCGGGACCGTATGTTCTTCTTTCTAACATGTACGCTGAGAATGGACAATGGGAGGATGTGATGAATGTAAGGAAGTCTATGAGGAGAGAAGGAGTCACGAAGCAGCCAGGTTTTAGTTGGATAGAGATACAAGGACGTTCTCATGTTTTCATGGTTAAAGATAAAAGACATCCTCGCAAAAAGCAGATACACTCGCTTCTTGATGTTCTGATAGCAGAGATGAGACAGGAACATGCTGAAACAGGACCACTCTCCTCTGAGGAAATGGATTATTCATCTAGTATTCTTTGGGAAACTGCCATGTGAGTCCCTTTTGTTTTTTTTTTGTTGAAAATTCAAAGAAATAGAATTGTGAATTCAATTTTGGGATACCAGTTTTCAAATTTACTTTTAAATAATAATCATTTTCATAAATACCTTAAATTTATGATAAAAAAATAAATTAATTGTTCTAAATCATTTATAAATGTTTATGAATAATTTGTAGAACATCTATAGCCGTAAACAATAATCACTAAACCATTTTTGATTGAGTATATTTTTTAGAAAGTGGCAATCAATTTAGGTGGAATTATAGAGTCAATGGAAATATTTTTTTTTGCATTAATACACTTTCTTTCACAGTTGTAAGTAAATTGAACATTTGAACAAACTTATAAAGCCAACGTTTTGCAGATAAAAGACATTATTTGTTACCACATCTAAACAAGAGTACTTTTGAAACTTCTTTGTGAACATCTACACCTCAGAATCACATAGGAAACAAACCTGTAGAGCAAGACAAAACACAGCATGATGACAACGTTTCTCCATCTGTTTTCCTCGCAATACCTTTCTTCTTTCAGCAGACCCTCCTCGGTCATCAAACACTTTCCGATTCCATACTCCAAACACTTGCTCGACTTAGAGAACTCGTTTATCAAAAAACCTTCAAAAGGGTACTTGAACAGAGAGATGTAGTGCATGAAAATCCAGTACCCAGGGATCTCATTCTTCGATATGAAGTATCCGGAGAAGAGAAAGAAGGAGCCCATCACACCGGAAATCACCGAGTTCCCGACGATGAAGTTAGGAACCAGTGCGCTAAAGCACACAACCACCGAGTTGGCTGTGTAGAGGATCAACCAGATTAGTAGCAAAAAGTGCAAGAAAGCCATGAAGCTAGGGTTCAGCCCCACCAGCCAGTACACTGGGACTGAAAACAGAATCGCTAGAATGAGCAGAAACGGCAAGTAAACAAGCCCGTTCGCGACGGCGTAGGAAGAAACTCTGTAGCTTCCACTTGAGGTCTCCTTCATGAGAATCTCTCTCTCTTGCAGAAATATAGGGAGCGCCTCTATCGTTGAAGTAAGCAGGAATGTCAATATGAACGCGAAGAGTCCCACTCTCTCTCGCGCGCCTTTCAAATCGTCCTTGAGATTGTGAAAAATCAGACCTAGAACAATCCCTGAGCCTAGCATCTGAACCGTCCTGCAAGCAAAGAGCTCCTTGGTTCTGAAAATGTTCTTGGAGAATCTATGAGTGAGTATCATAGTCTCTCCAAGCCTCGAATTCGCGAAATCTCTTGTGAATTCTTTACCTATCTTCATGGTTCCTACGTCGGCGACCTTTGATTGTTGAAACAGCTGCTGTAGCGTGAACTTGCCGCTTCTCCCCTCGCCTTGTGATGTTGGGACATGAGCCACTACTAGTCTTCTGCTTTGCTGTAGCCTCTGGTGCTTAGTGATGGCTTCGATCGACTCGATGGCGAATTCGACTATATTCTCATGGAGAGGATGCTGCAGACCGTTTGATCTTAAGTAGACGCCGAGCTGATCCACCGAGCCTTGGTTCAGCGTCGAGCCGTTAGCCAACAGAAGAACGGAATTGAACAGTTTGACTATACGAAAACCCGGCTGGTGGATGGTTAGAACTATGGTCCGGCCTCTTGTCTCAGCCATGAGCTTGAGCATGTCTATGATCTGAAGAGCAGAAGTGCTGTCGAGACCAGAGGTCGGCTCATCGAGAATCAGAACCTTGGGGTCGTGAATAGCTTCAACTCCTATAGAGACGCGGCGTCTCTCACCACCCGATATTCCTCTGAGGCTGTCATCTCCCACACGAGCCGTGGCTACAGCTTCGAGTCCAAGCTCACGCACCAACGACTTAACACGTGTTTTCAGCTCCTCTGCGGGTAGCTTTAACCGCAGCTTGGCGCTGAACAAAAGCGTTTCCTCCACCGTGAGCAGAGGAAACAGAGTGTCCTTCTGCGTGACGTAACCGGAGATTTTCTTGAAATTGGCTCTGTCGACCGGTCTCTGATTGACGATAACCGAACCGGTTTGAGGGATGAGTCTTCCAGCTAGAATTTCGAGCAGAGAAGACTTCCCTGCCCCACTTGGACCAACGATGGCGAGAATCTCCCACGGTTTGGCTCTGCAGGTCACTCCTTTTAGTACATGCTTGACTTTCTTGTAGGTTCCATCCTCAAGCTTAACCGGTTGGTCAGCTTCCAGAACCGGCTTCCTTGTAAAGATTCCGAAAGGATTAACATTAATCTTCCGCTCAGTGATGTTGTAATCAATATCTAGAGCTTCGATCTCACATCCTTCCTTCTCCATTGTTGAAGCTTTTGCACTCTCTTTTTCTCTCTGAGTCTCCAATGCTTGAGAGAAAGGACAAGTAATAAGTACAATAGCAATTATTTGTCCTACGTAGTTATTCTTCTAATTGTTTTTATTACTAATAATAAAACTTTTGATAAGTATTGTGTTTTAAAAGACAGCTTGGTTTTCTGTAGCTTCTATTGGATTTAAGTGAAGACTTAAGTTATGGTTCACGGGCTGTTTGTTTTCTTATATCATAGAGAGAGAAACAGAGAGGTTCACATGCAGTTGTTCCTTCTCACTCCGCTGTAACTTTCCCAAGATATCAAAGAGTCACGTGTTGCTCTCTATGCATACTTTTTGAGAAATTGCGGTGAATACCAAATAACTAAAATAATTATGTCAAAAGTAAGTCGCACTTCTGTAATATTTATTATTTAAGTCAACAAAAATGCTCATTCCCCGGTTTTGAGTAGGAAACAAAATACCCTACCGAACCAAATCCAATTTACAAATTTGTTTCGAATTGGAATCAAATTGATAAGATATACAAATGAATCCAAAATTTTGGAATCGAAATTGATAAAATATACAAATGAATCCAAAATTTTGGTATCTGAAACACCGATTTTGTATCCGACTTAGGCATTTTGAATATCCTAAAATACATGAATTACGATTATATATTTAAATATATTAATTATTTTTAGATCTAATATTCAGAAGATATTCAAATACTCAAAAATATTCTAAATTATCAAAAATACATGAAAACACCTAAAAATAAATATTAAGGAGAAAACAGCCGATTCCACCATGAGCTTGACGTCTTCATTGTTTTCATACACAAACTATTGAATCAAACCAAAACCACCACGAACTAATTTTAATTTTGAATTTCACACATGAACTTTTATAATCTGGTTAATTACTATATAACCGAATCTGATTTCGGTTTATTTAGCTTCGAGTGCTGACGTGGCACACACGAGGCTAGAATGGTATTGGTCGGTTTAAAATCAGACCAATTTTTTTTTTCAATTTGCCTTGTCAAAACGACGTCGTTTTGTCATCTGAAGTTCAAAAAAATAATTGGGGTAAATTAAAATTAGGGTTCATCGTGATTTCAGAAGAACAAAACCAAGAAGAAGAAAGAGGAAAATAGAGACGACTTGGGAGTCTGAAATCAAAGAACATAGGAGTAATCGTAGGAGATTTCGAGTTAGAGTGGGCAAATTGAACCGTTTTCCCTGTTTCTGTGACTTGCGAGTCTGAAAGATGAGGTATGTGGAGTTATTTCAATGAAATTTTTGGAATTTTTAGTACATATTAGGGTACGTCTCATCGTCTCTGTCTTCCTCTTTCTTCTTCTTTGTTTTGTTCTTTTGAAATCACGATGAACCATAATTTTAATTTACCCCAATTATTTTTTTAACTTCAGATGACAAAACGACGTCGTCTTGACAAGGCAAATTGAAAAAAAATAAATTAATTTGGTCTGATTTCCCCAAATATTAAGAAGTATTTAAAATATTAATACTTACATGTCCTTCATCCAAATTTCTAAACCAAACATATTTTCATGTTAATTTCAAATATTTACTATATAATATTCTTTATATGTTGAATATTATTTCTATTTTTGGATTTTAAGGTATATTAATTTTTTTGAATTTGTTTACATAATTTAAATGTATATCCAAACCAAAACCGAACCTAAAAAATCCAAACTGAACCCAAACCAAAATTTATAAATATTTGAATGAGTTTAAATACGTAAACTCAAAATTCGAATAGACCGGAAACGAAACTGAAAGGATACACAAATGTCATCCCTAGTTCTTAGTACTTGTGTTTCTAATATTTGTTGAGAAAAAATGTCTCTAATCTTTAAACTCTATTATAGAAAAACTGAGAGTATAAATCACTAAGAGTGATTTAGTTTAAAACTAGTAACTAAATATATCAAATTACTATTTTAATTAATTAATTTTAAAAATGTAAACGCTTTTTAATATATAGAAAATATATGTATCATCTAACGATTTTAAATATTAAGCGATCTTCGAAATATTCAAAACCAAAACAAAAAGACATCGTCAATAGTCAATCCCTCAATTTACAAAACGCATACATAAGCTATGCCAAGCTTTAGCAGCTGACTACATGAAGAATTGGTACTACATGAATATGTTATGCATAACAACATCTCTCAACTTAATGATGTTACCTGGTTAATATCACGAGTTTAGTTTCATTCATCCAAAAAACTGATGTTTATGTCAGAGACCGTTTAAATAATTCGTTTCATCAATTAAAACATAACCAACCTAACCGTAATTTAACTAAAATTATATTTTAACCAAGGTTTTAAAAGCGTAAGAATATTTTTAACAAAAATCTAATTTACAAAATAAACATGTTTTAACATTTTTGATAAGTATAGTTTAGTGTATTTGAAAACATATAATTAAATTATTTTTATTTATATTAAATATGAAAGTTATATAAGATATTATGCAATTTTATTTTTTTAATTATTTCAATCTGTTTCCTTATCAATTTTTAATAAAATTTATGTAATTCGTTTGATTAATTGTGTGATATATACTTATTTGACAAATTTTTAATTATAAAACTCATTTGACATCAATTTATTAACTTTCACATTTTATTTGTTTAAAACTTATTTGATGTCAACTTAAACCAAACATAATCTCGCATATATAACACGGGACAAAGTCCTTTTTTTTTTTTAATTTGAAACACACGAGACTAGGGGTGGGCACAGAACGGATAGTACCATATATTTTGGTATTTGCGATTTGCTTTGTAGTTTACGGATATCTAGTTTTTCGATTTGCTTTGCTTTGGAAAAAAACGAATATCCGGTTTTCCGGATATCCACATAATTCTCAGATATTTGAGAATATTTACAGATATTTACGAATATCTCATCCACTTTTTTCAATATGAATAAATGTAAAAAAATTATAAATGTTTGTTTTCAAAAAATATATTTTACATTATATAAAACAAAAAAGGTAAAATTTAGTGAAACTATATGTTTCATGAATTTTACAAAACATAAAGTTTTATAAAATTGTAGTTTTATAAATATTTTATATTTCTTTATTAATTTAATAATTTTATAAATAATTGTATACATGAAATATTTAAAATTATATGTTAAAATAATAATTCCATAAAATTATATATTTACAACTCTCTATTTAATTGTAGATATACTTCTATTCATATAGAAAATAGACCCTGAAAAAGGTGGGGTCCCTTGTAGGCTGGTCGAGAAGGAAATCAAAGTTTTAGCTTGTAATCAAGGTCAACATATAGACAATACACATACCATTGAGGAGCTTCCATCGTAAGGGCGTGGGGGGACATCTTTAGTATTAGCCACTCTGGGTGAATGTACACGTAGAAAAGGGTGTTCTAAAAGCTGACAGCTGTAGGGCGTACTGTTGGATTCCGTTGCAGACACAGTCTTATAAAATTCTTTGCATCATTCGAAAGGTGATCAGGTATTTCTGGCATTTCTTTGCTGTTCCCGATTTTGAAAATTGCAGCAACCTGGCAAAGACAGACAACTTGGACTTTAGAATAATTAGAAAGATGAGTGAACAAAAAGATTATGTTATCATATATCCCTTCAAACTGGCTCCAAGGTGGCTTTGCTGTTGCTATTTCAAGAATAGTACAGCCCACTCTCCACACATCGACTGCAAGTGTAGCCATTTTTGTGCATCACAACCTGTAAGAAAGCAGAAAACCAGAACTTGTGGCTTGGTGGTGATTAACTTGAGGGCAAAAGCTCAATAAGGTGAAGTCACCAGGGTTCGAGTCCCGGTCGCTGGAGAATTAACATTTCGGTATTGCCAGAGACAAGGGACCGGCACGTGGCAACATGTAACTAGTCTGGATTACTTCTGTGGGACCAGGATATCCCTGTATAATTCGAAAAAACAAAGCAGAAACATGAAGTGATTTTCTATCAGCTGCAAGAATATCATGTCTCGTGCACCACTTGCAGGAACTTATCCAGGAAAGTGAAAAAAGAAAGGGAAAACTACCTCGGGTGACATCCAATAAGGACTCCCCGTGAAAGAAAGCATAGTAGAATAGGCTGTTACCTGTTGGCTGTTGCAGAAAGAAGAAGCAAGCATAATTTTCAATAAATATAAAAATAATTGATATCTTCGGATGACTAAAAGAAAACTTTAGCTGTTGTGCTAGTAGTCTCCCTTTGTTAGGAATTTGTTTATGAGAAAACTTTTGGTTTTCGAAGGCAATTTCTCAAGAGTCATCTTGTTGTACTGTCAGATTTGTATCTTAAAAATGTATTTCACCCATGTACTTTTAAGGTTGAATGAAATTTCAGTGTTAAACAGTGGTGAATGGATTTGGAAAAGCCTATCAGATTGAGGAAACCCTAGCTTACTAAGATAAAAGCTCACAAGGGGATGACACAAAGCGCTTATAAAAACGAATCCTCTAAATTGCATCTTTGTAATCTACTTAAGTGGAAGTAAGCAAATGTTAAGATGCTTTAGTAAAATTGTATAGGGGTTCGATCATACCAGCACTAATGCACCTGATCCCATCAGAACTCCGCAGTTAAGCGTGCTTGGGCAAGAGTAGTACTAGGATGGGTGACCTCCCGGGAAGTCCTCGTGTTGCTCCCCTATTTATTCAGGGAAAGGGGCTTTTCTCTCTTTTCTCTCTCTCTCTCGCCTTTGCTCTCAGACCAACAAGCATCTCCGTTTTGCCTCTGGTGCGGCTGTGCCTTTCGCCGTCGCCAGAGGGCTGTTTCTCCCCTTATCTCTTGTTTTCCTTTTTGCTCTTCTCTCCTCCTCTGGCTGCCTCCGATATGCGTGTGTCCCTGGGGTTTCGAGCTTCGTCAGCGGAGGAACCTAGGCTGAAGCTGGCGGACGTCTTGAGTTTCCGGTGACACTACGAGGTAGGTGTAGCGGTGGATGGTGATTAGGGTCGGCTCTTAGGGGGTTGGGATTTGTTGCTGGTCGATTTTCATTCTTAGATCTATGGTTAGTCTGTAGCGCGTGGTCATGTAAGGGGCTTCTCCACTCTGGGATCTGTTCTTACACATGTATCCCGGCTCTTCTGTCCCGGTGGAGATGATCAGAGGCGCTTGTTTTCTCCCTTCGCGTGGTGTCTCGTTGTAGAGAGGTTTCTTGTTGTCCTTTGCTTAGTAGGTTCGGTGGGGTTCTTCTCCATCGGCGAGTCTGTGAGCCTGTTCGGATGCGACGTGTGTCGTCTCCGGTAGTCTTCAATTTGGCGCGTGTGCCTCGGCGTCTGAGTATCTGATGCGAAGTCGTCTATGGCTTGGGTTTGGAACCTCAGTGTCTATTACCTGCTTGTCTCCCTCTGGTCATGGCGTTTCCCCTTAACACTCGTGCTGGTTTCCATTGCGTGAAGCTTATCGAGTATCCTTTGGTGCTGTTTTACGGCTGTTCTTCATTGTTCTGATCCGTTTTCCGTTCGAGTCGTTCAGTTCTCTGGTTCTCAGAGACTGGGTGTGTCGAGGCTTTCTTATCCGGTTGTCATTTGGGTTAGTCGCGTCTCGTATTTGAACCCATCATCCCAGCACTTGAAGCCTAGCGCCTAGGTGTTTTCTGTGTTTCTTGTGGGTGTGTTCATCCGGCTCGTGTGTGCTGGCTCGGAGTATTAAGGGTGGAGCTACGGTTACTTCTAACCCCGTGTTTGTGCAGGTTTTTGTCGTATGGCTCCTTGGGGCTTTGCGTCCAATAATTGCTCAGTCTTGTTGATGCAGGCGTACTTGGCCTCTAGCGTTCATGTCTGGTCGCGTGAGCGGATTCTAATGTTGTCTACCTCGAGCTGTTCTTGGTCGAGCCAATCCTTAAGAGTGGATCATCGGGGAGGCCAAAATTACAGGATTCCGACTCTCGTTATAACTGTGGTTCTTCTTTTGTGGCAAGCGGTGGTGCAGATTAGTTGAGGCTTCCGGGTAGCGGGTTCTGCTTGTTGAGTCTGTCCCTGTGTTAGCTTAGATCGACTTGGTGTTTAGTATTTTATTTTTCTTTGAATTCTGCTTTTTGTTGCCTTTGTACTTCTGTCAAAAATTGAAAAATTGGTAATAATATTTTTAAATTTTTACCAAAAAAAAAAAAAAAGTTATATAGACAATGGTTGTACTCTTGGGTGAAGATTTACTTGAACAAAGTTGAGAAATGTCTGACACAATTAAATCTTTAGTCTCCTGCAAAACCCGTTGGTTTATGCATCATTTTAGATGAGAACATTGGAGTTTTTGATGCTCCATACTTCAAACTCAGATGTCGCATTACCCCATTAGCCTGCATGCCCAAACCCACACGTAGCCAACAAAAGTCTGGTATCTTTCTGCAATATTGCTCCCATCATCCCACGGGTAATCACAGCTCCTCAAGAAAATAACTGAAACGCCATAACCTTTTAGAGATGGGGCGTTGTAGATAAAGTAGGGGTGGATAATGGGCAGCCCTGAGTTCGTGTGTGCCTTATATAACTCGGTTAAAACTTAAAACCAAATATGCAAAGTTAGAAAAAGAAGAATAAAAAGAGTATAACTTTGGAAGGTAGTTGGGCGGTCATTGTTGTGTTGACTAAAAATCAGGGAGTGAGTAGGTGTGTAGTTTCCTTGTGTTATATAATGTAGATTTTAGCGTACTTAGAAATAGATGATAGAGTAGATAATATATGACTATATGAGATTAGTTGTCTCATATATATTATCAAAATTCCCATATTTTTTTACCAGTAGTCTAATTTCAATGAATTTACGAAATTTCTGGTTGGAAATTTTAAACTTTTGTAATCCCAAATGACAAATAAATCCTTTTTTTTTTTGCACTGACAATCATGAATATAGTTTTTTGTTATGATATTGTATTTCACAACAGTTTAAAAATATACAATTTAGTGAATTATTTTCAAATGACCATAAAAAAACTAGTATTTGATGAGTATAGAATCCGTATAGTTATGCTCTGTTGTATAATTTTCTAAAATATCGATGAAAATGTCTATCTACTATATTTTATTTTATTTTATCGTAAGATGAATATTTCCTCTATTTCTATAAAAAAAATGTTTTAAAATAAAATTTTGTTTCAAATAAACGCACGCTTGAAGTTTTTAAAGCAATTTTTGTTAGTTAATACTCTTTCCGTTTTCTAATAGATGGCATTTAAAAAAAACTGTTCCAAATTAGATAAAGTTTTCCATTTTTAATGAAAACATATTAATTTTATGTTATATGACTATTTGTATTATGTAGTCTATTTTGTTATTTGTTGAATTGTGTTTAAGTGAATAATTAATGATGTTTTTGTTTAAAAAAATATAAAAATGTTAAATGTTTTCTTAATCTATATATAACAATCCTAAACAAGATCTAATAAAAAACGAATGGAGAATGTTGAATAATAAATTCAACAAAATTAATTGTACTTTTTAAAATAATATTGGTTAAGAATTATGAAAAATTGGAAAATAAAAAAAAATAATACATTTATTATTTTGTTGGGATAGTTAATTTTTATTTTTTTCTATTTTTATTAGATTTGGATTTAACTGTAACAAATATTATTTTCATCAACAAATCTCTTTATTCATCCATTTGATCAATTTAGACAATAAATTTCAATATTAACAAAGTTAAATATACATAAGAGATACGTGTAATTATATTCAAAATATTTGATTTGGTATATCAAATATTTACTACGGATATATAATCAGTGATATTTTACTTTAAAAGTTTTACAATTACCTTAAACAAATTATTATGAAATACATGTATTTTTAAAGCGACTAATAACTAACTATATAAATAGCTTAGTCAGATAGTTAAATAATACATCACATTCATTTTTCAACGTATCAAATGAACAACAAAAATACAAAACACATGAAGAGTTTTTTTGGAATTGTGGTGTTCCAATTCTTGTTTTTCACATTATCTTTAGCAATTCGTGATAATTTTTTCTTTACTTCTGACTTTGATGTGTCTAGAAATGTTTTTTATGATGAAATAAAAAAATTGGTTCCAAGCGACCCAAATGAAATGTTTCTTTCTTCTCCACCGGTTTCAATAGAGAATATTGGAATGAAGAGATTGGTTCCAAGCGGCCCAAACAATGAAACGTCTCCACCTTCTCCACCACATCCCATAGAAGATAATGGAGTAAAGAGATTGGTTCCAAGCGGTCCAAATAATGAAACTGTCTCCACCTTCTCCACCACATTCCATAGCTGATTTTGGAGTGAATAGATTGGTTCCAAGCGGCCCAAACAATGAAACGTCTCCACCTTCTCCACCACATTTCATAGAGGATACTAGAGTAAAGAAATTGGTTCCAAGCGGCCCAAACAATGAAACGTCTCCACCTTCTCCACCACATTTCATAGATGATACTAGAGTAAAGAGATTGGTTCCAAGCGGTCCAAACAATAAAACGTCTCCACCTTCTCCACCACATTCCATAGCTGATTTTGGAGTGAAGAGATTGGTTCCAAGCGGCCCAAACAATGAAACTTCTCCACCTTCTCCACCACATTCCATAGAGGATATTGGAGTAAAGAGATTGGTTCCAAGCGGTCCAAACAATGAAACGTCTCCACCTTCTCCACCACATTTTATAGCTGATTTTGGAGTGAAGAGATTGGTTCCAAGCGGCCCAAACAATGAAACGTCTCCACCTACTCTACCACATTCCATAGGGGATTTTGGAGTGAAGAGATTGGTTCCCAGCGGCCCAAACAATGAAACGTCTCCACCTTCTCCACCACATTCCATAGCGGACTTTGGACTGAAGAGATTGGTTCCTAGCGGTCCAAACAATGAAACATCTCCACCTTCTCCACATTCTATTGCAAATTTTGGAGTGAAGAGATTGGTTCCAAGCGGTCCAAACAATGAAACTTCTCCACCTTCTCCACCACATTCCATAGCTGATTTTGGAGTGAAAAGATTGGTTCCAAGTGGCCCAAACAATGAAACGTCTCCACCTTCTCCACCACATTCCATAGCGGATTTTGGAGTGAAGAGATTGGTTCCAAGCGGCCCAAACAATGAAACGTCTCCACCTTCTCCCCCACATTCCATAGCGAATTTTGGAGTGAAGATATTGGTTCCAAGCAGACCAAACAATGAAACATCTCCACCTTCTCCACCACATTCGATACACTAAAAAAACAGTTAACCGAAATAACTAAAATAAGTAATGTTATATTTATCTAAAAATGACACTTACAAAATGTTACCATATATTGTAATTTATAAGTTTTAATTATAAGAATGATTTAGTTATCTATATAGCAAGGATTTTCTATAACTGTTTTTTTTTTGTTTAAACCAATATATAAATCCTAAGTGTGATTTAATTTAATAGTCTAAAAACAATTTAGACAATAGAAATTTAGATAATTAGGTAATATGTTGTGTATGGTTTGGTTTATTTATAATATTACGTGAAATCGAAGTTTGACTTGGTTAAGTATGATGGTCAAAACCAATTTAATTAGGAAATTAGGTAACATGATTGTGTTATAGTATTATTTGATTTAGTTTGCTATATACTATTATGTGAAATCAAGATCTGGTTTGATCTATTTTATTATTTCTCCATGCATAATAATGTATAGTAGATTATCTGTTATATTCAGTGTTCCATAATTTTAGTAGTACTAAAATATGATCAATGAGTATCTTAGATTGATAAGTAATAGTATTTTGTGTAAATAAAATGTAGCAAAAATATTAGTTTCAAACAATTTTCTTGGTTTAATAAAATAGATATTTCTGTCGATAAATCTATTTTTATTTATGCATTTCATCAATTAGATAATATACTTCTTTGTTTCAAAATAGAAAAGATAATATACTTCTATAAACAGAGGTTTGTTAAAAAAAGATAAAATACTTCTATATAAACAAAGTTGCATATACATATCTTTATTTTCAAAAGATTTTATTATGTATATCATATATTTTTCTTTATAAGTGATATTTTACTTTAAAAGTTTTAGAATTTCCTATAAACAGGTAATTATAAAGCACCTACATTTATGTAGAGAGACTAATAACAATAAATAGTTCTATTCGGGTAGTTTAATTACATCACATTCATTTCTAATATATATATCAATCACAACAAAAATACCAAATACCAAAAATACGAAGAGTTTCTTTGGAGTTGTGGTGTTTCACTTCTTATTTCTTACGATATCGTTAACAATTCGCGGTAATTTTCTTTTAATTCTGATTTTAATGTGTCTAGAAAGGTTTTCAATGATAAAGTAAGAAGATCGGTTCCAAACAGTCTAAACAGTGAACATCTAAATGTCCTCTGTCACATTCTATTGCAGAAATCGGAGTGAAGAGATTGGTTCAAACAGGGGCGGACGTAGCCTTACCGTTACGGGGGCATGTGCCTCCTAAACTTTTTTTTCCTAAACAACTTAAGCTAATTTGATTCAATTGTTATTAGTTTAGTGAATAAACAAAAAAGGTTCCCCCGGTTCCTAATGGTTTTGTTTTATTTTAAGCATTGTTCCCCCAACTATAAATGATTCTAGATCCATCATCGGGTTCAAAGTGGTCCAAACAAAGAAACGTCTCCACTTTCTCCACCAGATTCCAGATTCAATAGTGAATCTTGAAATTAAGAGATTGGTATTCCAGATTCAATAGTGAATCTTGAAATTAAGAGATTGGTTCCAAACGGCTCAAATAATGAAACGTCTCCATTTTCTCCACCAGATTCAATAGTGAATCTTGGAATTAAAAGATTGGTTCCAAGCGGCCCAAACAATGAAACGTCTCCACTTTCTCCACCAGATTCAATAGTGAATCTTGGAATTAAGAGATTGGTTCCAAGCGGCCCAAACAATGAAACGTCTCCACTTTCTCCACCAGATTCAATAGTGAATCTTGGAATTAAGAGATCGGTTCCAAGCGGCCCAAACAATGAAACGTCTTCACATTTCATAGTGAATTTTGGAGCTAAGAGATTTGTTTCAAGCGGCCCAAACAATGGAACGTCTTCACCTTCTCCACCACGTTCCAAAAGCTTTTTAAAAATCAACTAAAGAATCTTGTTTTAAATGGTTAAATTAAACTATCAACTATGTTCATTTCTGAGAAGAAAATAATGTTATTTCTAGTTTGCTCTACGTTACAAGTTGAACTATGCTAATAGATAGTGACAACCTCGTTGATTAAAAATAAAAAGAAAAATCTCGAAAGAGAATAAAGAATTGTGAAGAGACATTATTCTCCCAGTATGCTGGTTGAGTCCTAGGTTGAGTCATTCAAGCAAGCATTTGTGCTTTTACCACTCGATTGCACCAACTTAGAGGAATATGCTTCCGAGTTCCGACAACACCTGCAACGACAGTTCACATGGATCTTCCCAGACCAGCTACTTCATCACTGAACAGCTCTATGTTAATGTTCATACCCATTTGCAATAGATTATTCTGTTTTTCATATAGCATTGTGTTTATTCAACAGATTTTAATATACTCAGCCAACAGCCAAAAGCCAATTAGGTTAAGCAAACCAGTTTTAATAAACCGGGTTTATCTTTCCCACCAAAACCGAACCGGTTTTAGCTTCTTTTATTTTTCGGTGACAGGTTTTAAAGTTGTAGGGCTTTTAAAATCGGCGAGACGAACTTTAAACCGGCGAAACCTAGCGACGACGAGGTGATAGTTTCAAGGAAGATCGATGAAGATGAAATCTGTATTCGACGCTTCAGAAATCAAATCAAATCGGATTTCGAGTCAGCGTCGCCGAGTAACAGTAGTACAATACCAAACTCGACCCAAAAAAAATGTATCGAATTCGAATAAATATTTTAGATATCTACAAATACCTGAATCACAATTATATATTTAAATATATAATTATTTTTAGATTTAATATAAAAATATCTAAAATACTAAAAATAACTTTTAATTATTCAAAATATTTAAAGATAGATAAAAGTAAATATTCAAAATACTCAAAATAACGGAAATACCTTAAATATCTACAGATTTCCCATCAAATATCTAACTAAACAAAGTTTCATATTAATTTTAGATATTAACATACATTATTCACATTTATATGTTGTATATTATTTTTATTTTTGGATTTTAAAGTGTATTGAGGTTTTTGATTTTTTTTACATAATTTAAATAGATATCCAAATTGAAACGATCCGAAAAGATCTGAATTGAACCTAAACTGAATTTTATAAATATCCGAATGAAGCTTACATCCTTAACTCCGCAAACTCAAAATTAAAATAGACCCGAAACAAATCTGAATGGATAATTAAATGTTGTTCATCCTTAATTTTGAAAACTTGTGTTTCTATTGATAAAAAAATATTTCTCGAATCTTTATAACTCTATTATATAAAAATTGAAGGTATCAATCATTAAGAATAATTTAGTTTAAAATCACTAATCAAATTCTTATTTTTCAAAAAGTATAATCACTTTTTAATACATAAATTTTTTTTTAAATATAATCGCGTGTTTAGGGAAATTTTCATGTTTACCACTTTGTTGGTGCCATTATTCATAACGATTTTGATATGAAACAATTTTCAAAATATTCAAAACCAAAAACAAAAGAACATTGTCAATCACTCAATTTACAAAACGAGTACATAAGCTATGGGGAGCCTAAGCAATAAAAAACAAAGCAAAAGAGACCGAATCATTCGAATTTCCAAATTTTACAGCATATTTTGAACATGCAAATAAGAGAGCGATAGTCTGAAGAAGTGCATAAGGAAAAAAAGCAATAAACTTGCAATCTATTTCCTTTTTTTTCTGGAACGCAACTTTTATAAAATTTAAAAAGAGTTATGCAGTAGGAACTGCTACAAGGTTCAATGCCTGTTTCGCTAATCGATCAGCATCAACATTCCTCAACCGAGGTATCCAAATAAAGGAAACAGAATCAAAGGTAGTACAATCTAAGCGGATGTCTGCAATAATTCCATAGAGCTCCGGAGGCTCCATCTTTGAGTTGAGAGCTTTTATCAGTTGAGTAGAGTCCGATTCGCATCGGAAACGCCAGATCCCCAGCTCTTTACACTTTCTTATAGCATCTCTCATTGCGAGTCCTTCGGCCATCAGTGGAGAGGTGACGAAGGAGCTAGTGTTTTGGAAGCTCTGGGTGCACTCTGCTTGCTTAATTATCCACCCTATTCCCGCCATTCTGGAGTTTTCGATCCAAGCCGCGTCTGTCTGCACTACTACCCCGTAACATGGGGGAGGTTCCGTCTGTCTTCTAGGCTGATGTTGCTTTACTTCTCTAGTCTGGGCGTTTTGCCATTCCTTAGCTGCAACGATTGCCTTTGTTAGGACCTGTTCTGTCGTGAAACCTTTGTCATTGAAGATCAGACTGTTTCTTGCAGTCCATAATGCCCAGACAATCCATGGGGCCAAAGAGACAGTTATGATACCCACTGGAGGCAAACATGGGATCACTATGATTTGCATCCAATCATTCTCTAAATCTAATGATCCTCTCCTATCAATTTGTTGTGCAAAGGGTGCAGCCTTCCACATTTTCATCGCAAAGTCACATTGAAAGATGAGATGATTAATAGATTCAAGGTTTCCACAGCGCTTACAGTGCGGATCAAAGCGTAGCTGTCTGATTTTCATTTGTTCTCCCACTGGTAGATCCCCTTTGAGTGCCTTCCAGATCAGTAGTTGAATCTTTGGAGCAGTTTGCAAGTTCCATACTCCTTTATTCCAGTGTGTCACTTGATCTCGCCGGTCTCTGGCGTTCTTCTCATTTTGAATCTCCACTGCTGAAATATACCCAGACTTAGTTGTGTAGATTCCATCCTTTGTGTGAATCCAGAATAGTTTATCCGGAGCCCCTTGTTTGCTCGGCTTGATACTTAAGATCGCGTCCACCAGTTCCGGTAGTTCCCGTTCGATTGTATTCAAGTCCCAGTCTTGCGTGTTTGCTTGAAACAGGTCTGCCACCACTATATCGTGGGAAGCTTCAGTAGGCGGTCCCATAGGTTGGAGCTGACGTGATGGACTAAGCCATGGGTCTTGCCAGACCTTTATGGTCTTGCCATCTCCTACTGCCCATCCCATGTTTCGCATCAGAAGATCACGTCCTATCAAAACGCCCCTCCAACCATGAGATATAGCTGATACCGCTGGTACTTTGGTGAACTCTTCATGTTGGCAATATTTTCCGAACAGGGTCCTTGCAAGTAGACCCGTTGGATTATTGAGCAGCCTCCATCTCAGTTTAGTGGGAAAAGCATCATTGAAGCATTCGAACTCTCGAAACCCAAGTCCCCCGTTGGTTTTTGTTTGTGCCATTTCATCCCAAGATACCCAAGCCATCTTCTTAGCGCCAGAGTTAGAGTCCCACCAGAATCTTGTTACCGCTGATTGAATCTGGTTGCAAAGGGAGATCGGAAGTTTAAAACAGGTCATTGAGTGAGAGGGCATGGTGGATAAGACACTCTTAACCATGACCATCTTTCCTGCTGAGGATAGAAACCTGTTTCTCCAGCTTTTAGCTTTTTGCTTGATCTTATCCACTATCGAAGCGAATAGATCTTTCTTCTTTCGTCCAAAGGGCTCGGGAAGCCCGAGGTATTTCCCGATCCCTCCCTCATTCGGTATTTGAACGATGTCTTTGACTTTTGATTTTAGCTGTGGCGGGGCTCTTCTCGAGAAGGAGACCGAGGATTTTGCAGTGTTGATGTACTGTCCCGATCCCGCTTCATATCGCAATAGAATGTCCTTCAGCGCTTTGCTACTTTGCTCAGATGCATTTGTGAAGAACATGGTGTCGTCCGCAAATAACAAGTGATTGATTCTAGGGCAACCTCTAGCCACTTTCACCCCTTTGAGTGTTCTTTCCGCTTGTGCTTTGTTACATAATCTCAAGAGAACCTCACTGCACAAAATGAATATGTACGGTGAGAGTGGGTCTCCTTGACGGATTCCCCTACTCGGTTTAACCCTTCCTCTAGGCGATCCGTTGATGAGAAAAGAATATGTAATAGTGGTAATACATTGCATGATTAATGTAATCCACTTTGGATGGAACCCCATCCTACTCAGCACTAAGGATATGAACTCCCACTCGAGTCGGTCGTAAGCTTTACTCATGTCAGTTTTCACTGCCATGGCACACCTCACTTCCGCCTCAGAGTTTTTCAAGAAATGGAGGACTTCATGGGTGATCAACACATTATCCGAAATGGCCCGGCCGGGGATAAAGGCGGACTGATTTTCTGATATGATCGAGGACAGTAGCGGCTGTAACCTTTTCGTCAAGATTTTGGATATGATTTTGTAATAGATGTTGCAAAGTGCAATCGGTCTATACTCCATAACCGTTTGCGGTCGATGGGTCTTGGGGATAAGGCGAATATGGGTTTCGTTGATCTTCTCCGGTAGGTCTCCCAAGTTGAAAAGCTATTGAATCTCCTCTGTTATTGCACCGCCAATGTGGCTCCAGTTAGCGTGCAAAAAGCTCGCCGAGAAGCCATCCATGCCCGGCGCTTTGTCAGCGTGTATTGAAAAGGCTGCTTTTTGGACCTCCAAAGGGGTCGGTATGCGGATTAGTCGATCATTGTCTTCCTCGGTGATCACTGGGTCGAGTGCGTAGTTGACTGTATCTGCACTGTTTGTCTCGGCCGACGCAAACAGATTGCCAAAGTAAGTCATGATGACTTGCGCTATCTGCTCTCCCTTATGCACCTCTTTACCATGTTCATCCTCGATCACTGAGAACATGTTTGCTCGTCGTCTTCCTTTGGTAATAGAGTGAAAAAACCCTGAGTTTCGATCACCAAGTCTGAGCCATAAGAGTCGGCTCCTTTGCTTCCAGTAAGCTTCTTCCGCTGTGTACGCCGCTTTGAGATCAGTGGTGATCAGCGTTATCAGAGCTGTGTCATTTGCAGTGTCAGTCATGGCTTTTTCTAGCTCTTCTATCTTCTCCTCAATAGCCAACCGGCTGTTACGTTGGTGATTCTTATTCCAGGCTGCAATAGCATTGCGACTAGCCGTTATTTTCTCTCTTACAGAGCAAGAGCTCCCATTCTCCCATATCTCTCGTACCAACTCTTGTATCTCAGGGTTGTCGGCGGTCAAAGCGAAAGAGTCCTCGTCGTTTTTTCTTATTCGGTTCTAGCATGGAGAGTAGGCGTTTGTGATCCGATCCTTATGGCATCTGGCCATTGGGAAAAGTTTGGCCCAAGCTGTATTAGCCACGGCTCTATCCAACCGGCATCTGACCAAGTAATCGCCTCTCTTTCCTCGCCAAGACAGGGAATCGCCGGCATGTTGAAGATCATAAAGATCTCCTTCTGAGAAGAACGTACGTAAATCAGTGAAAGAGCTTTCCGGCCGTGGTGGTCCTCCTTCTTTTTCATCATTACTAATCAGATCTTTTTAATCACCGGTGACAAACCATGGTGCATCTCGACCTTCATTCATAGAGATAAGCTGTTCCAACATTAGTTTTCTGGTTGGTTTGTTTGTGTCACCATAGATGAAAGTCGCAAAGAAAGGTCTGCCTTCAAAAACAATACTTGTATCCAATACATTGTTTGTAACATTTAGAACATCGAGGCTAACATGTTGTTTCCATAATAAAGTAAGACCCCCTGCACCCGGACTGCTCGGGGGAATGATGTAGTGAAACTCGTAATCCAAGGCTTTTATCTTTTAGAGTACTGTCTCAGTGGGGTTTTTTGTTCCGGAGAGAAAGATGATTTCCGGGCCAACTGTGCGCTTGATCTCTCCTAGTCTTTAAACTGTCTCAGGAACCCCTAACCCTTGACAGTTCCATGCCAAAATATTTAAGGACCGAGAGTTGATCGATTGTGAAAATCCATCTTCCTCTTCGATCTTTGTGGTATCATTCTGGCTATGGGCTGGTTGTCCGAGCTTTGGTTTTAGCTGTTTGGGAGCAGTGATGATCCTGGGCTTCCATTCTTTGTCTTTGTTCTCGCACCCGCCTTTGCACTTTGGTTTGCAGTGGTAGTTCCCGTCTTGTGTCTTCCCGTCGTTGGCTTGGGTTGGGAGACTTTTCTTTTGCGGAGATTTGACCCAGTTAGTTTCAGAGGGATTT